>NC_133796.1:31309794-31672294 GCF_043250625.1 Sebastes fasciatus
CGATGCAGGTATATCTGTAGTTCAAGTGTTGTGGAGTCACCTCTGTTATGATGGCTCTTCGTATGACCTCGTGCTCTTTATATGGCATTCTTTCCTGTCTGAATCACAGAGAGAATTTTAGCTCCCTTGTATCCTTATGAAAACGTATCATGCAATGCATGTGTAACACACTGGTGCTGCATAATGGTAAATGGAATTGCTTTTATATAGTGCTTTTGTAGTCTTCCGACCACTCAAAGAGCTTTACACTACATGTCAGCATTCACCCATTCACACACTGATGGCAGAGGGTGCTAAGGTGCCAACCATGCCCATCAGGATCTAATCTAAATACTCATTCACACACCGATGGCTATGCCTTCGGGAGCAATTTGGGGTTAAGTGTCTTGCTCTAGGACGCATCGACATGCGCCACCGATTGGTGGACGACCTGCTCTACCCTCTGAGCCTGAGCCGCCCCTAATGAATAATGAAAGACAGTTACTTTCTGGCAAAAGCAAACATAGACAAAGGGACTGCAGTTACTCACTGTTGCTCCTCCATGGGTAGTAGAGTCATATTCTCCGTGTTGCCACTGTAATTTATGTACCACTGCACCTCCCGCGAAAACTTTTTCTCAAAAGGAAAATATACCTTGCACATCAGAGTGTGATACTGACCTAGAACGACAAAAACATGCCAATTATAATCTAATCCTTAATGTCCTAATAAAATGAGAATATAATTTAATGTCTTACTATCATACCAATTTGTAAGATGCACAAATGAGTCATTTAGACAAAGATGAAACAATCATGTAATTATCAGGGTTGTGTCAGATACATAACTATAAGCCACAGCAGCATGTTGAGCAGTCAACAATTACAACCAGTCAACATTAGAATGACATGTTAGATCGTTTTAAACACTGCCAGTTAATACGTATTATAACTAAAATAACTCATTCTGAGTAGGAAAACAACTCTTGTCAGCAATTGATTGTCAACAAACCAGAACGCATGCATGCTGAGATGTTTGCTGTATACATCATTTTTAGGCTGATTATAGTGGCTACAGTGTTGACCTTTGGCTCTGAAAAAGCAGTTCAAAACCATCTAAATGAATTATTAAGTCTGATAGCTGTGGGATTATATCATAGCACATTTGGGCACACTTACCAAGCTCCACTTTCTCTTTCGTGTTGTTTTCGGGATGCACAATCCTGGGAGCGTAACTTGTTTCGTCAACTGTTTGGGCATGGGAAATAAAGTCACACAGTTCTGTATTACCAATGGTGGCTATGTTGAGGGAGATAATAATGGAAAATTGAGTGCAAGGCCACTAAAGAAGAACTGATCTTGTGATACCCTTTGATGTGTTTTGTTCTGAAAACAGGATATTCCAGGTTTTAAATAACAGTAGTACAGTAGTCCTTAATGAAATATCTAACTATCGTAACTATCTTAAACATGCATTCCTGCACAGTAGAGCAACGATTGCAGTAAACACCAAGGGCAACTAATCATCTGCTGTGGAGGAAGCCCGGTGGTTTTGGGGTTTGCAGATATGAACCAATTTAGAGGGTGAGTGTTCAAAGTTTGTCATGGCAAGGAACGACAGCCTTGTGTATACTACAATCCCAGATTAGCCTCTGTGCTGAATGTGAAAAAACATCATGAGCTTTTTGAAGCTCTTACAGACCTGAATAAAAATTTGTTTAAACTGATCAAAAGGTCTATTTTCTCAAACGTGTTTGAAATTAAACATTTAAATGATGGATTATAGGGTGTAGACATCCCTCATTGTATACGTATATTTCCTGCATCAGTTCTGCCTTGAATTCCATGAAAAGTTAATTATGTTTAAAAGGTTTCGGTTTGGTTTGTTTTGCACATTAAGGAGAAGAAAAATATAATAATTTTCAATGTGTTTAAACTCCAAAAATATATAAATAGATACCGTAGATTAATTGATAGTAACAAATGATATTCATAACACTGATTTTATACATGAAATAAGGCAAACTACTTAATGGTCAAGTAAGCCTGTGTTCAAATCATTTCCTCTTCTGTGTCTCTGGCAAATAATTAGTAGGGCTGTATTTAATAGTGGTGCGACAGTTCAACAAGCCCACAGTTCGGTTTGTACGTCATTGACGGTTTAGTTTATTACAGTTCGGTTTTGCATCCCTATCTTCAACCATATTCGTGATACACATATCTTTTCAAATACAAAAAATTGTGTAAGAATGGGTGCTTTAACAACGATTGCTAAATGAGAACAACTGTTTGAGTAGGTTAATGTGTACATTACAAGATCTAAAAACGTGTGATAGACATTTTTTTAAACAGGTTATGTGTGTAATCTGACACTGAGGTAAAGGTATTGAATTATTATTGTATTATTATTTTATTTCATTTTATTAAGTTGAGTGGCTTGGTTCCTCATTCTTTAAATTATACCATGGCCAAGGAAAATACTAATTTCTGATTGGCTGGCAGGTACAGTATATATTAAAACTGATTATCAGGACACCTCAAATATAGCTTCTTCTTTAGTTTAACCCCTGCAGCATAGTAACAGCCCTTTCTTCTGTCTGTGAGGCTGTACTTAGACAAAGCGGTGGTTTGAGCTAAATAATAACATCAGCATGCTAAAATGTCCACAGCGAACAAAGCTAACATGCTGATGTGTAGGCATTAAAGCTGGGGTAGGCAGAACGTTTTTGGCATCATTGGGCAAAAATTCCATAATAACCTTTCAGCATATTGTAATTCAAGTGTTCTGAAAGAAAACTAGACTTCTGCTCCTCCTCATGGCTCTGTTTTCAGGCTTTAGAAAATCTAGCCCGTGACGGAAGACTTTGGCCAATCACAGGTCATTTCAGAGAGAGAGCGTTCCTATTGGCTGTTCATTCAACGGAGGCAGCTGTCAATCACTCGCGAACTCCGATCAAACTAGGCTGCGCTGATCAAATATTAATCAAATAATTTCTTGCCTAAAATGTCAGCTAAAAAGTGTACTGTTTAGCTGTAAAATTAGAAAGTTTGCTCCGGCTGGTGGGCGGTGCTTGGTATTTCCTCAACAGATCTCAACATGACGGCCGGGTCACAAACTTTCTCATTTTACAGCTAAACAGTACACTACAAGACATTTCTGAAAAAATTTGAGGTGAGAAATAGGCATTACAGTAACAGAATATTAATTCATATTTGATCAGCGCTGCCTAGTTTGACCGCTTGATCAGAGTACGCGAGTGATTGACAGCTGCTCAGAGACGGCAGGCTCCAGCTCGCTCTGATTGGTTGTTTTCCTCCGGTCTGTGAAATCTTGCAGATGCCATTAGGAGCACCGGAGGACACAGAGGCACATGATTTTTTTTTCAGATTACCTGTTTCATGCACTTCTGTCAGGATATAGCGACAGTTTTATAAAAATAACTTTTTGTAATCATATCTGCTTCAATTCTACCCACTGCTGCTTTAAATGTACCAGTTGTAACAGTACTTTGGCCATGATTGATGATGTTTCATGAGAACACAAGTACAGACAAGAATGCAGATTGAGAAAGGCCTCGTCTTATTTGAGCATGTTAGCAGCATGCTAACATTTGCTAATTAGCAAAACCAACGGATGATGAGATATTTCAGTCTGGACCACAGACGACCAAGTAACAGACCATCATTTCCATCTCTAGAGTCACGCCACTAGCATTGCTAAAAGAAATATATGATGGTGTGAACCCAGCTCCTCTTTTTACCTATACCCAGTGGCCATGGTAATATACTTATTTTGGCATAGTTCTTTAGTTAGTTACTTAACCTCCAACACGCACACACACACGCACGCACGCACGCACGCACGCACACACACGCACACATACACACACACACACGCACGCACGCACGCACGCACGCACGCACGCACGCACGCACGCACGCACACACACGCACACATACACACACACACACACGCGCACACACACGCACACACACACACACACACACACACACACACACACACGCACACACACACACACACACGCACGCACACACACACACACACACACACACACACACACGCACACATACACACACACACACGCACTCACGCACACACGCGCACACACGCGCACACACACGCACACACACACACATACACACAGCCATGTACTTCTATCTTTGTGAGGACACTCAATGACATAATTCATTCCCTAGCCCCTTACCCTAACCTTAACCTAGCTTAATTTAGCTGCATAAGTACACACACACACACACACACTACACAGCACTTACGTATGACACTGACGTCAACAGCCCTCCTGAAGGTCCATATGACTCCTGAATCATTTATTTGTCTATCACAGAAAAATACATCAGTATCAGATGTATAGACTCGGAAGAGATGTAACCACCCATCCTTCTGATAGGTGGGTCTTTTCAGCCGAGACACAGCTGTCATGCCCTGTAAGAAAGCACACTTGTTGTGAGTTTTTGCTGTGATTTATGTTTCCATTGTGAGATATATAATCCGGTTCATGTGTGTACTTCACCTTGTACCAGATGACATCTGTGTCGTTACTACAGTTGAGACCTGGGCAAGGGATCTTCCCACCTTTATTCACGACCAGCTCTCTGATCTCCTCAGGCTGGAAGCATCCAGGACCCAGACTGATTCTCTCCACCACCTGTAGGTGGAAGAACAACTCGCTGCCGCTGGACAGCAAAGACCTGAACACTAAAAGTTCAGTCCCATGTGAACTACACACAAAAAATCTTAATTTGCTATTTAGTCTACCAAAACGTTTTTAAAGTTGCTACTAATGACTTTAAGAAATGTAGGCCTATATTAACAATTTATTAAGGCTTTGCAAATCATAAATTACAGAGTATATACTAATCATTACTAGTTTGTTAAACAAGACAAAAGTGAGCATGGTTCACCTACCCCCGCTCACTGCTTGACCCCTACTAAAGTAGGACCAAAGGTTTTGCCCTTTTGGAAAAAAAAAAGGCACAACTAGACCACACTGTTAACCATCATACCAAATTTGAAGTTCCTAAATTAAATAGTTTTCGAGTTCTGCTCCGGAAACGAAAGTGTGACACGCGAACGGACAGAACGACAGACACGCGGAGCGCTATATACCCCCGACTACTTTGTCGTGAGGGTACAATAGTACTAAAGTAGGACCAACGGTTTTGCCCTTTTGGAAAAATTTCAAAAATCTTGGGCACCCTGGACTTCTAACACTGGCTCTAAAGAGGGCCTTCCATGTTTTTACGAGACCTGAAGGCCACCGTAGCTCTCTGTCACGCTTGCAAAGGGAGGCGTATTCAGTTGGTTGCAATCTGCAACCTCACCGCTAGATGGCACTAAATCACACTGGTCCTTCCACTAGTAATAAATACAAATTTAAAATGCATTATTAATCAAAATGGTATTAAATTTAGCAAAGGGCACATAATGACTTGTTTAGGAGTAGAAATACAAAAATTGGGGAGTTGATTTAGAATTCCAAACCTAAAGCCCGGGGCACATACAGTATACAACGTCAGGAGCGCGTGGCGGCTGCGTGGCGTGGTGGCTGCATGATACACGTGTCTGGTGTTCACACTAGCTGCGTGTCGTCTGCGTTTCGGCTGCGTGTCTACTTGTGAAACAATTACTGTCATTATTATTGTTTGAATGTGCGGGCATGTGAGAGTTTTATTTTAAGGCAGACTTGAAAATAATGTGAATCAGAGTATGGAGTACCAGGGCCACGAATGTCTTTGACACTACCAGGACCACAAAAGCAAGCACTTTGTCAACGGCCCCAAGAAGCGGCGAGGTCTGGGCCTCACCAAGCTGATTTTGAGAAACGGTCGCAGCACACCACCTCGGAGGTAATGCGTCCGGCGGGGCCGGCCAGTGCTGGGGAGAGATCCCACGAGGGGATCCTCCCACCCCGAGCAGCCGTCCCTAACCCGCTGAGTTGAATTCCCCGGAAAGACTGCGCGGCCCCACTGGTTAACCTCTCAATAATTTTACGCCCTCTTGAACTCTCTCTTCAAAGTTCTTTTGAACTTTCCCTTAAGGTACTTGTCGACTATCGGTCTCGTGCCGGTATTTAGCCTTAGATGGAGTTTACCAACCGCTTTGGGCTGCATTCCCAAACAACCCAACTCCATTAAGACCGGACCACAGCGCGACCGTTACCGGCCTCACACCGCCCACGGGCTGAGCCTCGATCAGAAGGACTCAGGCCCCCAAGCGACACTGGGCAAGCGGTCTTCCGTACGCCACATTTCCCCAATCCGCCCGTCAGACGGGGATTCGCCACTGGGCTCTTCCCTCTTTGCTGCTCGCCACTACTGAGGGAAAGCACCTTCCCCGCTTTTGGGTGTGGTTTCAGCGCCTTCAGCGACACGCCCCCAGTGTTTCAGAGCAGAGAATACTGCTTATTTTTCCATAATTTTAAAAGCTAATTTTACATACTTGGTGATTTTTTTAATCATTCAAATTTGGCTGGGTGGTTAGTAACACATTTCTCTGTGGTGTGACAAGCCCAGAATGCATATTTATTATTGCTTTACAAGGCCTCTAAAAAATATATCATATTTTAAAGTGGTACCATTCCGCATAATCAAATTTTACATTATTTTTCTCCAACGCAATATCACAAAGAAAAAAAGATAATTGTACTGTGTGATTACACAACTTATTTTGTTTTGAAGACAATGATCTCAAATACATTTTAAGTTTAATCAGACACAGTTGGGGTTACAAATGATTATTTACCTGCATGTGTACTTTCCAGAATGTTTTGCTTCAACTAGGAACTTTCTCCCACAGACAAACGATGTGCCTTTGTTTCCTTCTCTGCCCTCTCCATTCCTGGAGCACACCGCCTCCATGTTCACAGACTCTATGCATGGCATCATAAAGATTTCCCCCTCCACTGCTTTGTAGTGCCGGCATACAGCATCCTGCCGAAGACCTGGGGAGAGTTGTGTTTCTGTTTAATTTCAATTGTACAGCCAGACATAAGTTGGTCTGAGACGCCATTAATAATTACATGCATGCTTCCTTTTAAACACAAATTAAAAAGAACAGTTTTCAGCTGTAATATTGAAAGACAATTTATGTTTAAATGAAATACCTGTTTTTTTCTTTTGATAGTTTTCATCACAGCATCCTTCCAAAAAAATGGGCAAGATAAAAAAAACCAGAATGTATCCAGTTTGCATCCTGTGTTTCTAAATCTGTTAATATTGCTTGTAGATTTCCGTCACGAGGCTGTCTTCGTTACATTTGATAATTTCTCTAATGTTTTCTCACGTATAACCACATCTGGAGTTCTTGGTAATTTCTCATCGCCGTTGTTTATTTGCACCTCACCTATTGGTCGGCAACATGAGGTGGTATAGCACGGTTTCCTGTTGGTTGTGTTTGAACATGATTTCACAAGAAACTGCTCCAATGTTGTCTTCCTGTATGTTGTAAACCACTTCCTGTGTGAAATACTGAAGAGGTGTTAAAACTTAGTGTTTGTGTAATATAGTTTGTGTGAAAGGAAACATTAAACGCAATATTTTTCATGATTTTAAGTATAAAAAAAATACTTAAGTACTAAACTAGTAGCGTGCACCGACAATAGAAGACACAAGATAGATAGATAGATAGATAGATAGATAGATAGATAGATAGATAGATAGATGGATAGATGGATAGATGGATAGATAGATACTGTAGATAGATAGATAGATAGATAGATAGATAGATAGAAAGGCAGCATGGTGCATCTGCTTTAAGCTGTGGTAAATGGTTGACCCCAGTTTTCTGGGTCACACCTGCACTTTGACTGGCCTGGTTTCTAAAGCCACCACCATCCCCTTCTCTATCTGCTTTCCTCTTTTGCTTTTACAAAGCTTTAACTATCTTATTATCTATTTATTTTTCTCTATTTATCTGTACCAATTGCTGTCCTTGTGCTGCTGCAACAAACAAATCCCCCCTGGGGATCAATAAAGGTTGATCTTATCTTATCTTATTTGCCACATGATTTAAAGCTGGAATAGGCATTTTATTTTTTTTATTATCATTAGGCAAAAATTCCATAATAACATCTCAGCATATTGTAATTCAAGTGGTTCCCCAGGGTAGGCAGCTTTCTGGAAAAGGCAAAAACAACAACAACAGAATTTGGAAATACAGCCATCATCCTGTAGCAACTTTTTTTGCAGGAATTTCCACCAATGAATCTGGCATTCATTGCACACTGTCTGTACACTGTTAAGAATTTCCCAGTAAAATAACAGTAAAGAGCTGGCAGCAGGGTTGCCTTTATATTACTGTAAAATTAACATTATTATACCGTCACTGAAATTTACAGCTTTGTACTGTTAATGAAAAATACAGTTTGAACTGTTTTTTTTTATTAATTTCACAGTATTTTACAGTTAATTTACTGTTTAAAGATACATTATATAGCTGTTTTTCACCTTTCTTTTACATTATGTGGAACTCCCTCTCAAAACTCATCAGCGACTCCGATTCCCTCACCATATTCCAGTCCAGCCTCAAAACCCATCTTTTCTCCTCTGCTTACTTGTAGCCCCCTCCTCCCCCGACCCATTTGTCCGTGTGTATGTATGAGAGTGTGCATGTGTATGTCGCCTGTTCTTGTCGTTCGTCTCCTGTTTGTCTCACACCGTTTTCCCCCCGAATGTGTAAAGCGTCTTTGAGATCTTTAAAAAGCGCTATATAAGTTTAATCTATTATTATTATCATTATTATTATTATTATTATTATCATTATCTTACTGATTTGTTTTAATGCACTATTTAGGTTGTATTTTTTACATACATTTTTTAATAAACATAATTTTTTGCCTAGATAAATAGACTTAGCAGGTTACAGACATATGAAGTCACACTAAATACAGTTAAAGGCACTTTAAAAAGGCTATAATGGACTTGTTGACACTTTTCCCAAAATGTCCTACTATAGCTGGCTACAAGCACAGAATGCAAACCAGAACAACATGTGAGTGAAGAACAATAAAGCTAATTCACTGATTTTACAGTCATGTACAATGTACAAGCCTCACATGTGCAGATCAGGTCCCAGAATTTAAAACATACTGCATGAAACTGTTACTGATGATACTTTAGACAGTTGATCAGCAGTAAAGTGATGTTTTTTAAGAATGCATTATAGTTCAGTTAAAAAACGGCCTACGAGCGTAATTTAACAGGTTTTCTTTTGTATTAACAGTAAAGCACTGTTTTTAGCTATAACAGGTTAATACTGCTGAAATCCTGCTGTAAATTAACAGCAATTGTTTACAGTGTACGTACGTCAGTACATCCGTCCGATCCACACTCGTGAACGCAATATCTTAGGAATGTCTGGAGGAAATTTCTTCAAATCTGGCACAAATGTTCACTTGGACTCAATGATGAACTGATTAGATTTTGGTGGTCGAAGGTCAAAAGTCAGGGTCACTGTGACCTCATGTACGTCCCATTCTTGTGAATAAGATATCTCTGAGCACCTTAGAGGAATTTCTTCAAATTTGGCACAAATTTCCACTTGGACTCAAGGATGAACGGATTCGATTTTGGTGGTCAAAGGTCACTGGGACTTCACAAAACATGGTTTTGTCCATAACTCAATAATTCATATGCTAATAATTTCACACAAATGTCTAATAGGATAAAATGATGAAGTGATGACATTTTGGACAGACATGGATATAAACTGAAACTCGACTGGTTGGCGGAGGCAAACAACCGTGAGGCGCTAATTCTAGTTGGTAAAAGATTTATGAGACCATCAAATAAGCTATGCATGAGATCTAATTATATTTTTGTAAAATGGCACGGTTCTCTTGAATATTTATTTGTTAAAAAAATGTGAAAAAGTATAGTTATTTTGGAATTATGAGAGTTAGAGTATCAGCAGTTTCCTTCTTGAGCTACAAACACATAATAAATACATTTCATGCAATAAAAAGTTGAACAAATATTTCATTCAATAATGCATTTAAAATTTAACCTATTATGTGTGTGTTTCTGTGCATTGATGTCTTTGTGTGTGTGTCTTTGTTGGACTGTGTGTGTATGTGCATGCTTGTGTCAAACATTAGAACATATTCAACAAAAAAAACAAAAAACACCAAAAAGCATTAACATTTCCTGTAGCTGGTCTTAACATCTCATCTAGTTAGGTCTTGTCCTGTGTTGCCTTCAAACACTAATTTAAAAAAAGATGGAGATTTTGCATGTTTATGTATCTAGATCCATGAACCGGTTTTGCACCCTCAATTTCTGTGTAACTTCTGTGTAAAATTGTGTGTGTGTATGTATGTGGCCCATTTTAGCTGAAAATTGTGGCCCATTTTAGCCGGCTGGTTAAGATGAACTTGACTTTTTGACTAAATTTCAACTCTTTTTTATTTTAAAAAACCTGTCATAACATTGCTCATAAACATTTTGATTTGATTGTAAGCTTACTTATAATTGCTTTATCATCCGTATTAGTGATGAGTGACATTTGCTATGTCACGCTCTCTTACCATACCATTTCTCTGACATGCTTCATGTAACATTATGCCCTGCCCACATTAGCAACCTCAGACCAGCCAAAACTATTGTTACATCTCAACTAGTGTTGTAGCAACAGTGCAAGATCAGTTATTGTGATTGGCTGTAAAATTTTAAAGGGCTATGACGCTCCAACCTTACCTGGCCCATTTTACCTGACTCCACCCTGTATGTAAACGTTTCCCGCAGAACATTTACATATACACAGTGGTATGGCAAGAAATGTGTAATAATAAGGCAGGGAAATCCAGTGACACCACTGATGTAGAAAACATGGATTTTAATTAATGAGCCACTATGAAAAGCAACATCTCAACTGTAATGAGAATACATTAGTCGGACAATTCTGGATATGTCAGTAGTAACAGTGTATAGACTGATGTGATCATATAGGCTAACGTTATAACAAGGAACATTTTTACATTTTTACATTATAATTATAATTACATAACCTGTCCTTGTGTCAGCTGTCATACTAAAAAGGAAACAGATGAGGGCAAATCAAGAATGCAAGATGTTACATAGAAGTGTTAAAACACTTAAGTTAAAATGTAAAAACAAAAGAATTATACAATTATTAAGTCATATACTGAAAACAGATATAAGCTATCAATTCTGACTTGGCTAAACATTTTATCATGATGTAACATCATAGATTGTCTGAGGTAACAGCCTTGTTTTTTGTGCATGCTGCGGGGCAGCTAGGTAATAACGAAGCTGCTTCCAGAAGGAAGAGGAGGGCGGCATGGATCTTATGCCCTTCCACGTGACACAGTCTCCAGCCTCGCCAAGAAGCTGTAAGGCCTCTGGTAACGAACCAGATCTCGACATTTCTGTTGACTCAGTTTGGATGAAAACCAAGCGAGTCTGCCGCTCCACAAGAGCTGCGTGGATGGCACTCAGCAGGCCGGATCCTGGACCAGTATCTGGAGAGGTAGGAACCAAAACCACCGTGCGACTCTCCTCTACACAGTCCAGCACTGCCTCCGCCATAGCTGCAACCAACCAGAGTTCAGATTTAACATTACTTCATTAAGATTTTAGGTAGATTCTCTTCAAAGTAGGGATGTCCCGATTCAATCTCAAAGATTGGTATCAGGGCCGATCAAGGCATTTTTAAAAGCGAGGTTTGGTAATCTTGAGAGAATAGCAGGAGTACGCTACATTTAAAAATGTATCCAACCAAAAAACCTAGCCCAGTGATGACAACTTTTTCCAATGAAAGTAGCTAGCAGCACTAGCTCCAAAAGTCCTTAAATCTAGTGGAATAGTCTCCAAATCGGCAACACTGACAGTCCATTGCTTCAGGCCTCCCTCAAAAGCCACTCCCCCAAAATTATCATTATGAACGTAAACAACGAACATGGCTATTGTTAGTACTCACAGGTGTCGAGCTAGCATCTTGTGGGCAGGCAGGTAGCAGGCTTATTACAGTCCTGCGACAGCCACAGATACCAGATTGTTTTTTTTTTGTCAGAGCATTTGATTTAGTGATTTCTGTCGGGATGTAATGAGAATTTCAACAAATATAACAAAAAATGTTTTTGACGTTTACCAACCTTAGCTTTAACTGATCAGTATTGGCTATATTGAGCTATTGTGCTCGATCCGATCCTTCGTTTTACGTCAGCTGTCACACAGAGGTTTCTTAATTGTGAAGCTTTCATTCACAGCAATGCAAAGAATGCAGCCGCCGTCAACTTTCCAACTCTCTGCTGTCCGTCTCCCCTCTACTCCGCGTGGTGAAACACCACACACCATAGACAACAGCAAAACGCAGTACAAGACTGTTTATTTATGTTATTTCTGCTGTCATCTGGTGCATGGTGTTCCACCACGGACAGCACAGACAGACAGCGGCGGAGAACGGACAGACGACAACCACACTCATCACGCCACTGCCAAGTGCAACAAAAGCCCCGCGAGCTAAAAGCCAATAAGAGTCATTTATTAATTTAATCCACGCAAAAGATGTATAGACGACGAAAATAAACGCGCGACGGAATACATTCAGGTAACTTAGACAAAGGCTGCATCGAAGCAACAAACACTGGAGGACACTTTTAAAGGGAGAGAGAAACTCCCTCGAGACAGCGACAAAACCAAAAACATTACGCAGAGGGCTTATGGTTTCATACTTTATTTTGTAAAAAAGTAAAAATAAGAAACAATAAGGAACAGTTTAGATTTTTTCTTAATGCAGTGCTGAGCTATTGAGTTGTCAAGCGTATACATTGGATTGATTTTAATAACTTAAAGAGCACTGTGCAGCTGTATTATCTAGGAAAATAGAAGTTTCGGATTGGGACTCGGTACCAGCAGATACTCGATATTAAATAACTCAGATCGGGATTGGGGGCAAAAAATCTTGATCCGGACATCCCTACTTCAAAGTAAGCTATATCTTAAATACATACCTTTCCCTGGTAAGACGTCGCGATCAAAAAGACAGAGACTGTAACCAAACCTCTCTTCTAAAACACTCTCCAGCCATTTTCTGTCATCTTCATTTAGTCCTGCGTCTGTGTCGCTCTTGTAACACAGCAAAAAGGCATCATAGCTCTTTCCATCTAAGCAAAAAACAACAAACAAAAACATATTTGTTACTGCTGTCACACTGTCCAAAGAAAGCAGAAATATGGGCCTGTTAAACATAAGTTACTAAGAACTAGAACATGACTCCCACCTGAGGTGCTGCTATGGCAGCCAAGAGTGTCTCTTAGGAAAAGAGTGATGTTAATTTTGAACCTCACATAGATAACTACTGTCAAAACCATCACCACCAAAACGCAGACACTGCCAAGAGCCAGGGAAACGTAAGAAGGGCGAGCTGTAGGGAAATAACAGAGAATACATGTATTAAAATAGTCATTTAAACATGGTAGTAGACAGAAAGGGGACAGTCACTTAATGTGAATGGGGGCTGGCTCAAACAGGCTTTTCTGACATTTGTTTAGACTAAATGATTAATTAGTTATTCCAAAAATAATAATCGTTAGTTGCAGCTCGCACTCAAAAAGCACAACTAGGTGAGTTGATTGAACAGGTTTAAGATTTAAGGCAAGGTTTTGAACACACATTTGACCTATCCATTAATCTTACATACGTTTTTGGGCCAAGTTGATGGTGACGGAGCTTGAGGGTCCAGATGAAGACTGCAGTATACAGGTGTACGTTTTTGATAGATCCTCCTCTGACACTGTTTTGAAGACTAGAGATGCTGTCATCTTTATTTCTTCAGTATTATTTTCCCTGGAAAGGAAAGGAAAGGAAAGGAAAGGAAAGGAAAGGAAAGGAAAGGAAAGGAAGATCCAGAAGGACAATTGTTAGCTATGATATGTGTGTGTGCATATGTGGCTACGTGTGACATTTGTACTTAGTTGTGAGGGCTGGTACAGCTGTGTGAAGTGTTTACCATGTGGTATTGTAGAAAACTGGAAAGTTGTTGTTCGTTCCCACATCTGATTTCCCGCTGATCCAGAACACCACGCCAGATTGTGAAAACATAACAGCTTTACAAATAATCACCTTTGGTGAGCCTGGAGAAAACAGAGTTAAAGATTTAAAATGTGTGATTTAGAAAGATAATAAAAGCTCATATGTATATCAAAGTGTGTGTATCCGCACTACAAGACTGAAGCTCACCCAAATCTACATAAATTGTATCATTGTTGTGTGGTGAAGTGATCTCTGTCTTTTTCTGTGATTTTTCTGTGCAAAACAAGGAAAAAGCACTTAACATCTTTTTATTCAACGTATGAAGATAAACAGGTCCAAACAGTGTTTTTCTCACCATTTGGTATCAGTATAAGCAGCACTGTAAAGGTCATGTTATATATTTGATCATGATACAGGTAAGATCTGGTACAGGTGTAGTTGCCACGGTCATTCTTTTCCACACTTTTCCACACGCCTTTTTGCAGTGACTCGCCCTACAAGATGGAAAATTAAGTTGATTTTTAAAGCATGAAGTGAATGAAAACCAGCCTTAAATGTAGAACAAAACATTACCACATTACCCCAAAAACTATGGTATGCTTTGTAAAAAATTAAAGATATACAGAGATTTGTAAATCAAATGGGTTAAAACATGCAGTTAGAAGTGCCCACCAGAAGGATCACCTGATCACATAAAATATTATATAACCAAATCTGCTGTGTTTACGTACCTTGTGCCATATAATGCCTTTGCTGGTAATATCCGGGATGCTTACTGGTATGTTTACATCAGGGCAATGCAACGTGCAGGCCTCTCCTATGCTACATGTTTCAGGGTACACTTCATACTCTCTTGTGTGAACTGTCAGCCTGAACCAGAACTGGGGGCCGGCATTCCTGTCATGTCATCAAAGAAAAGGTTAATATGAAGGTTTCACTTTACATTTGAATCACAACAACTGACTATGAATGTGAAAGTAAAGGAGGCTTTAAGGATCAGTTTCCCTATTATACATGTTCCTCTTAGCGAGTTTGCCATTCCTACATCCAGATAGTTTTGGTATCATTTGGCAAGATCTGCACATGAAACGCAACAATTCTTTCCAGAATCCGAGACTGAAGATAATTCCCATAGTGTATTTGGTCTTAAAATGTACGCTTCAAAGGAAGGATACCCTGACATGGGATTGGGCTGTTGTCTGACATTACTAGACTGTATACAGTCCATGCTTTATACACAGCAAGCTAGTAATAAAGATGGACGACAAGACAGCTCCCAAAAAGTGAAGCCAAAACATCTTGATCGCTCCCTGGTGGACTAGCTGCAGTAAAGGTCATAAATCCCGCCCCCTCCATGTTAGCGAATGGGATATGGGCTAAACTAAAAAGCACACGTCAAATACATTTTTCCCTAAGATGGTTTCTGTCATTTTAGGTAGTTCTCATCACGCTGATGTATGTTCATTGTTCCTTCATGTTCAACTGTTCATTTTTCTGATAAGTTTGGTTTTAACTAGTTATTTGATGCTATAAAAAGGGGGTGAGAGTCATGAATGGCAGCTGTGAGTCTCTCTCGCTGACAAGCTGCGGCCGTGCTCGGCTCGCTCAGCTCCAAGCCCCCCCGATCACTACTGCGCAGACTCTGGCTCCAAATTACGTCAAAATCTCAAGATGGCAGCTCCCGTATCCAGGATGTTTTGGCTTCACTTCTGTACAGTAGGAGGAAGTGGAGACACGTCGTCCATCTTTAAATAGGTATAAAGCCATTCAGTACCGTATTCTCACAAATCATCGCAGCTTGCCTGAGAAAAAAATTACTTTTATGTATTCACTGTACATCTACAAATTCATCTCCAAAGCACCAAATAGCGACTCTATCTGCAGGAACCTATCTGCATGACGATATTCATGCCACATACTGCTTTACTGTGTCAAACTGAATGCCTTTTGTAAGATATGCCAGGGGAACATTATTTCAAGATACTGAAAGATAAACAGAGTCTGGATCATTGTAGGACTGGCTGGACTTTACCCCAGAGAGCATGAGTAATTCCCCTGTTGGTTGACAGAAGCACTGAGAATCACAAAGCTCCTCCCATGAAGCAGCACGCCCATCTGCCTCTGTTCAGCTGGTGACATGTTGGTCAGATCCATCTCCTGGGTGGTGTAACTGGTCCACATCACTTTGGCATCATCAGGATTATACCCTCTGTCACGAGGGCAGTACAGCGCCACCATCTCGCCTGCCTTGACACGTATCTCTCTGGGTCTCCGAGGACACACACCTGCAAATGAGTGTCACAAATTTTAGTTCATTTTAGTGTGTTAAATTATAACGAGTGAACCAGTGAAATTACCAGTAAACGCTGGCATCCCGCTCACTGTGTAAGTGAGGCTTGCACACAAAACGATTGGTCTATCGTACTGTCAATCAACATATCGATAGCACTGGTCCTTAAGAGCAAAATGAGTTAGACGCTTGGTTGTAACCCCTCTTTAGAAGCTTTTATGGAGATCCAAGCGACATGTGAGCATCAAAGTTTGGTTGTAAAGAGCTCACTTAATAGTTGTCTGTGTTATTTATTGGTTATAATTCATATTTAATCGCGATTAATCGCATGATTGTCCATAGTTAATCACGATTAATAGTAAATTTTTGTATCTGTTCAAAATGTACCTTAAAGGGAAATTTATCAAGTATTTAATACCATGGCAGTTTGTCCTTGCCACAATTTAGCGCAAGTTTGGAGCGTTATTTAGCCTACAGGATCTTCACTCTAGCTTTAAAACGGATTCTCAGAAAGATAGATTACGTTAATGCGTTAAAGAAATTAGTGGCGTTAAAACAAATTTGAGTTAATGCGTTATTATCGCGTTTCTTTGACAGCCCTAGTTATAATACTTTTGTTCACCGTCTGGGAGTTGACCCTTGACCCCTATGAAGTCAGAAAGGCTAATGACATTAGTAAATGTTACTTTGTGTGAATCTTTGTGTTTTCACTTTTCCAGTTGTGTTATTCATTGGTCATGAGGCTTTTGTTATAGCTACATAGTTCCTGTCAGTTTCACCACAACTCCTACAGATTACTGTTTCTATTCACAGAAAATAAATCTTCATTTTCAAATAGCCCTTTTACAGACATGCCCACTTTATGATAATCGCATGCAGTTTGGGGCAAGTCATAGTCAAGTCCGTTGACTTGACTATGACTGACACACTGACAGCTGCTGTTGCACGTTGGGCTGCAGTTTGCCATGTTATGATTTGAGCATATTTTTTATGCTAAATGCAGTACCTGTGAGGGTTTCTGGACAATGGTTGTCATTGTTTTGTGTTGTTAATTAATTTCAAATAATAAATATATACATACATTTGCATAAAGCAGCATTTTTTCCCACTTCCATGTTGATAAGAGCATTAAATACTTGCACGATTAACTATGGACAATCATGTGATTAATCACAATTAAATATTTTAATTGATTGACAGCCCACTGTAATCTCATAATTCAAATGTCTGTTCGTAAACTATTTACTGCGATCAACCAATCTGAATTTCTTCAATTAGCAATGTATATTTGTTATTTAAAGAAAGTTGACAGTTACATTTGGTGTATCTCCTATACTGGCTCATTTCTGAAACAGCATGAACTTGGCGGATGCGACCGTTACGAAAGCACAGACCACATCCTGATTTCTTGGTGCTGATCAGTCTTGTGATTTCAGTGTGATGGGAAATCAGTCCGTGCTGGTCAGTGCATTCAATGAAACAGAAAGAGATGTGCCAATGCACATAAGTGTAGGCTATGTAATATTTGCATATGTTTAATATATATGATGGTCACATCTGCATGTAGCATAGAACCAGTCCATGCTTTTATGTTAATACAAATAACCACTAAATTAGCCATATTAACTTTCAGTGGTTTCGCCCTGTGTGAAGTACATTTACTCAAGTACCCTAATGCAGTTTTGAGGTACTTGTACTTTATTTGAACCTTTCTTTTTCTTTTTGCAGATTCAGATTAATAATACGGAATATAATCACAAATCAAATTATGATGCATTATTATAAGATAAGACTTTATTGATCCCCAGAGGGAAAGTGGCAAACCACCCAGCAGTATCTAAAGTAATTAAATGATCATCAATAATAATGATCCAATTATAGCCTATAATATTATTCTGAATGAGTCAGTTCTGTCATCTATCTCGTCTTATCTTATCTATCTATCTATCTATCTATCTATCTATCTATCTGTCTGTCTGTCTGTCTATCTATCTATCTATCTATCTATCTATCTATCTATCTATCTATCTATCTATCTATCTGTCTGTCTGTCTGTCTATCTATCTATCTATCTATCTATCTATCTATCTATCTGTCTGTCTATCTATCTATCTATCTATCTATCTATCTATCTATCTATCTATCTATCTATCTGTCTATCTATCTATCTATCTATCTATCTATCTATAAACCACATCATTGCATATTCACCCTTTAACACCACTAAGAGCATGTTCTTACCTGATAATGATGTGAGGAGGAGAAACAGAGGGAGCAGAATTACTTTCACCATCATGATAACACCAAACATTCAGGAGCGTCGTCTAAATGGTGTGCAGGCTAAACAACTGTCTCCACACGCAGTGCTGCTGCTGAGTTGAACATTTCCCCCAACATGTGAAACCACATTAGCTGATGATGAACACTGATATTTAAGGAAGAGCGTCACGATGCCACCACAGTGTAGGCTACGGCTGTTGAATCTCCCAGCAAGAAAATAGAGATTCCCCCCCATGATAAATGATAAAATATGAAAGTTGAACTCATGAAACCTCCTTTGTTAAACCACGCACATTATCTGGAAACGGACATGGAAACCCGACAAACGGTGTCAGCTCTAACCAGAGGAAACATATAATATGACAGACTTGTTTACTCTTTGTGATGGGGATCCACCTGGCAGGACTGGGGGGAGATAGCAGATCAACAGTAGATGTCACATAGAAGTGGTGCACATCATCTGAGAGCTAGCTTTTAGTCAGAAATCTGTAATAAACATGAATGAATGAATGAATGAATTAAAATGAATTGTGAAAGTGTATAAGAGTTAGAACATTATGATAGAAGTATATGATGGCCATTCCCATGCTCTATTATATCTTATAAGTTGTTGCAGCACTTTTTGGGTTGATAACATTTGTTACACAGTTTTGGTGCAAAATGTAACCATTTTTACCTATATCGAGAATAGATAACATGATCAAGAATCCCTCAAAAAAAATACCACATTAAGACACCAAGACCTTGAGGAACACCATAAAAAAAGCCATTTGGCATACATTTTTTTTGACATTTGGAGATTTCTGCAAGAATTGCAATTTTCGGCAATTGGATGGCGAGCACTTCTGTTCTGAAAACTGCTCAGAAACCCCCTTATTGTCAATCTACCTAGGAAAGCCATCCATCTTATGAATGCCCTTGGTCTCTTGTTTCCTGAGGCTGTGATTATCTTAGAGGTCACCATAGGTCATTTTATACAGTGAGGTCATGTTTCAAAAAATGGTCTCACTACAATGAAATGGCTACTATGGGGACTAACATCATCACACACGAATACAATTGGTCTCATTGGATCTACAAGAGTTTCAGCTTTACAGTGATACCCAATTGTAATTCCAAGACTGTTTAGGGACCCCAGTATGCAGAAATATTCAAATACTCCATTTTTGAATAGGCAAAATTAGCACATTTATTGTGCATACAAAAATGTGCATGTTTTTTGCCCCAAACTGCATGTGATTATCATAAAGTGGGCCTGTAAAGGGGAGACTCGTGGGAACCCTTAGAACCTCAAGGTCAGAATGGTACCAATGGATTTCTTATGTTTTAAAGTTTCAGATGATACCAGTATCTTCACTCTAGCTTTAAAACTGAGCCTTCTACAGTCTTTGAAAGACAGTAAAGTCGGCTGCAGGTGAGCCCAACAAGGCTAAACAGGAATGCTTATGAAGAATGGATAAAAGATAAATAGATCAGGGAAAATGGAATGAAAGCAGAAAAAAATTAGGATGAGCCAGACAAAGATAGATGCACTGATAAAATAGAAAGGAGGTTTGGATTTGAATGAAAGTTTATTTTAGAATTTCTCTGGTCACAGTTAGCAAAAGGATAATTCAAAGAATATCAGCACTTCTTAATTCTGTGTAACTTGCTGTTGCATTAGAAGTACAGGCCACTGACATCCTTTAAGTAAAATTAGCATAAGATGAAAAATGCTCCATTGCAAGTAAAAATCATGCATACAAACATACTTAAAGCTGCAGTGGGTAGAAATGGAGGAAATACTATTTTAAAAAGTTATTTTTACAGAACAGTCACTATATCCTGACAGTAGTACATGAGACAGGTAATCTGAAAGAAATCATGTTCCTCTGTGTCCTCCGGTGTCCTCCTGTGCTCCTAACGGCATCTGCAAGATTTCACAGACCGGAGGTCAATCACTCGCAAACTCCAATCAAACTATTAAACTAGGCAGTGCTGATGAAATATGAATGAATATTCTGTTACTGTAATGCCTATTTCTCGCCTCAATGTTTCAGAAACATCTTGTAGTGTACTGTTTAGCTGTAAAATGAGAAAGTTTTTGACCCGGAACCCATGTTGAAATCCATTGAGGAAATACCAAGCACCGCCCACCAGCTGGAGCCCAGCCAATAGGAACGCTCTCTCTCTGAAATGACCTGTGATTGGCCAAAGTCTCTCATCACGGACTAGATTTTTTAAAGCCTGAAAACAGAGCCATGAGGAGGTGCAGAAGTCTAGTTTTCTCCCAGAACACTTGAATTACCATATGCTGAAAGGTTATTATGGATTTTTTGCCCAATAATGCCAAAAATATTCTGCCTACTGCAGGTTTAAATAAAAGTACAGAAGTATTATCAGCAAAATGTACAGAGAGTATCAAAAGTTAAAAGTACTCCTTATGCAACACGTCTCAGTGGAAGCACCGCGAGATGATTAACAGGTCAGCCGATAAGACTGTTGTCAGGCTAATAAATAGACGTTCAGTCGCTATAAGCCCCATAGATGTAGGTCAATAGGGACCCACTACATCCACTAGTAGGTTTTATCATCTAGTCACATGGTCGAGGTCGGTGATGATGAATGGTACACAAAACATAGGGTTTTCATGCAGGAGACTGGAGTTCGCACCCTGTGTCAAACCAACAATGTATAGTTGTCTTTGTGTTTGTAGTTATTTTAACCCAAAACACTGTTTTCCCCTAAACTTAACTAAGTGTTTTTTTGCCTAAACCTAAAGAAGTTGTAATTGTGTTGCCTTAATGGCCTGATACCAGTCAAATTGGATGCACAGGTTAGAACTGCAGAAAAAAAAACATATTCTGCCACACAAAATTATGTTTATGTTTTCAGATTTTGCTCTATCATTGTTTTTTCTTGTGAATTAGTTAGATAATTGTTACCTTGTCAAGCTTACAAAAGTTATTCAAATAAAACAAGAAAAAAAGCTCTTTGGTTGAATTGGTAACAACCAGTAGCCATTCGTAGACACATTTTAAGGTGTGACAAGCCAAAACCACACTGCCTTAAAGTAGTCCAGTGGTAATATACTACTGCACCATGAGGTCAGGTGACTCACAAAATCTAGATAGAGGCATTTTAATCCCTAGCATGGGTCAAGCTCAAAAAGAAAAAAAAACACTGGAGACGCTTTTTAAAATACAACCGAAAGCATCTTTTCGCTGACATCATCATGGGTTGTTTTAGGAGACTTGACAAACTTCTCCTCAGCCACAGACTTTATGGAACTGTTAACACAGACTGAGTGATACTCCTCATAATAGCATGACCTTTATGGTTAAAATCAATGGAGTTTCCCTGAACAACAACAAGGTGGCTCACATATTTCCAGTCAGTACATACTGATTTATCGTGCAGACAAATGTGATTTGCTATGTTCTTCCTTTATAACATGGATGCAATACAAGCTTGGCACATCAGCCATATCCACACAAACACACTAGCTGACAGATATATCAGTAGCACTTTTTAAAGCGACTATAATTCATATTTTTATAATAAACATTTATGTGACACTGTGAAAGAGGTCACTCGCAGTGATGAACCTAGAAAGAATTATCACCTGAATATGTTGCTCCCTATCGGCTTCACGGAGCTTTATAGTGAGTTTCAGCTCATTGTTTAGCTGTCCGGTCACAGCTTCACTGTTTTGATTCACTCTCATCGCTCTCATAGCTTCCTTTTTTGATGGAGCAGGAGCTGTTTTCAGAGAAAAAGCTCTGAAAAATCACTGTACACTACCTGCTCAGCACCAAACATTAGACAGACACAGTTATTACACGGCTGTGTTGAATACTCGATTCTGATTAGTTAATCACAGCGTTCTGCTTTCTGTTATTTCTTTATAACAGACCGTTGCTATGTATAGCAGACCGTTGCTATGGGCGCAGTTCTGATGTCAGACTCTGGCTGACCGTTTTTGTGTCAAATTATGGATTTCTTAAAGGGACTGTTTGTAAGAATCAGAAATGCTTGTTAACAGTGACACCTGTGGCCTTTAAGTCAACGAAAGTCAGCGTCGGGCTCGCGCTTGTGCTCGCTCTACATAGACATGAACGAGCATCGGTCAAAATAGTGAGGCGACACACGTCAGCTAAAAGCACTATATCACTCTATATTTCACCTGCTTGGCAGTAATGTTAGCTGACCAGACAAAGGTCTCTCCATGAATCAATGCTGATCATAGTGTGGGCTTTTCCAGCCTCAGCCTCCCGACCGCGGTATACATGTAAGAAGTTAAAAACAGTCCCTTTAAGTCAGTAACCGTGTAATAAGATAATGTACAGCTAGCGGGTCATTGTTGTGAAAGAATCCCCTTCAAGGCGATGAGAGAGGCCGTGCGTCATCGCCCTGTTGGGGTATCTTTCACAACAATGACTGGCTCGCTGTACATTATCCATTACTTAGTGACTAGCTGGTGAAGAAAGTAGAGCACAGCAGCCAAAACCAGAGCTAAAAGAAAGTGAATATTCGACTTAAATTACACCAAGTGGCCAGAGTTATAATAATGTTGCTCCGTAACTGCTGGATGTGTAGATAAGCAATTGTTGC
The DNA here is from genome assembly GCF_043250625.1 of Sebastes fasciatus. Taxonomy (NCBI): domain Eukaryota; kingdom Metazoa; phylum Chordata; class Actinopteri; order Perciformes; family Sebastidae; genus Sebastes; species Sebastes fasciatus. Next base: position 31,332,967 of record NC_133796.1, read on the forward strand.
CCCCAAGTGGCCAAAAAGAACCAGTTATTGCAGGTTTAAAGTTATAATCAAACCTTGTTTTTGATACATTTGTATTGACTTATATATAAACACGTTCATGTTGTTGGTCATTGTTGTTTTCTATATATAATTATATATAACCTTATTTTTCACCCACTTGTATGTACATAATAGTTGAGTAGCACATCGATTTACTACCTCATTTAATTTATATTTTCAAAACAAAAATTGTAACTTGCACACTTTGCTGATGTATATAGTGCGTTATTGTTATTCTGTTTATATTTTATAAGCTAGTTGTAGAAGTCTGGTATATTTATAGTGTATTATATTCTTTATATTGGGTATACTATAGATATATTTATCCTGAGTGCTGATATGTTTATTTACTGTGTATTTACTGTTCCTGTGCATTGCCTGGGTAACCTGCTGCTATAACACAAGAGTTTCCAAATTTGGGATTAATAAAGTACATCTATCTATCTATCTATCTATCTATCTATCTACTTATCTGTCTATCTACTGTATCTATCTCTCTTTTCTAAAATAAGTATTGTTTGTTCAGCGTAATGTCCTTGTTTATTTCTATTTTACAGTAACTTGTTCTAGGAAGTTTAATTTAAAATTTAAAACCAGAGCCAAATACCTTGTATGTCTACACATGCTTGACCAATAGAGCTGATTCTTACTCTGATGTATTCTCCTGTCTCCCCTGAACTCCTCTTCCTCTCTATATCATAGATTTTATTGTTAGTGGGGAAGTCCAACATTCCCATGCTGGTTTCAACTTGCCTTCACGTGCACAAGGCAATCCAGCGTTACTGTTTTTAATCCCATCTCACTGATATCAACCTCACTGTTTAGTGTTCACTCTCCTACAGACGCGTCAGCTGTATTAAGTCACTGCTGATGCAAAGTTTTCCTGCTGCTTCAACTGGCGAAACACGAGGGGGGCTTGTATTGTGAAGAAGTCACAGGAAATGCAATGGATTTGTCACAGAGGTTAATACTCAGTGCAATTATTCATCTGAAAAGCTTCCACTAGGTGGCAGAAAAACATCAAATAAGCCAACATAAAAGGCTCTCATCATGCAAACAATAGTCTACTTATTCAGCAAAGGTGGAGCAACAAGCCACTTGATGGATAGAAGTCCAATTTTCACTGGCCTTGTGGTTCACTTGTGGTTTGATAACTGTTTGCTATTTGGTGTTTGTGGGTTTACCGGAGCTTGTCTGCCTACAGGGAGTTGATGAGAACATCTGACTGCAAAATGTAAAATCAAAACAACGAGAGTATAAAGCTAACCTTGTCACATTAAACATATTAATTGAATATTGTTATAATCAAAAACATTTATTAATGCAGGTCTAAAAGTACAGGTTCAACAGAAAGACCAGAAAAGTGCATTTTTTAACAATTCAATAATATCTTTGACGTATTGCAGTGCATATTGTCCATCTTTCCCTGCAGTGTCCACACCTGACAGGCCTTTTTCACACAATACATTTGTTTGGCTTTTCACAGAAGGGAAATCACAGGCGTCAATACTAAAATGAATGATGGCTGAATTCAATTTAGCTGCTTCGTTTTCAGGGTGCTGGTACTGTGCACTGTCACTCTGTCATGACTTACTGGTTATTAAGATACAAACTTCTGTTTTTCTACAATAGAGTGCTACAGGAATGAGTCCTAAAACTCGGAAGAGTTAGCATTTTAGCACTTCCGGTTCCTTCATCTGGAAGTCAATGGGTTTTTTGAATGGGTTTGAATAAGGTCTGTGGTTAACACAAGCTTAGGAGATTTTAACGTTTTGTTCTATGAAATAGAAATGTCAATAAATACCCCACTCGTGAATTTTGCAGCCTAAATGTGTCTTAAAAAAGGCGGTTGCTAACAAGTGGCTAAATGACACTACTAAACGTCATCAGGCCGACTCGTCTGCCTTTACAGCCTTGTTGTGTATACTCTCGCTCTGTGGTTTAGTTTGTTAATTGCCTAAAATTAGTTTTTTACTTCTGGTGATTGCATACATGATTCAAAAATCATAGAAGTGGTGTTCATTTGTGAAGATTTTTTTTCTTTGGTGTATTTCTGCAATAAACCAAAACCCAATGGAAAAATCCCATTGGCTTTTTGTCGAGGGAACCCAGGGCGATGCTAACTTCCTGGTTGGCCTACAAAAACACGTTATCCCTGGAGCACTCTATGACAAGTCAAAATGTCTGCAGTGAAAAAGGAATATTATGAGTGAGAACAGTTAGGCGACACACATCAGCTAAAACCACAATATCACTGGTTTGAAGTGAAAAATAGATTAGTGTACTCATTGATGGTTTTCATTAAGAATTACATAACAACAAAGACTCCATTTCCACCAAGATCCAAAACCAAATCAGGTCAAAGTACAGGAATATACAGAGCAATGCAAGAATGGAATTCACTCCCAAATCATATTACACAACAAAATTATATATATGTTTTTTTAAAAAACACTAAAAGAGCATTACTTAAGAAATGTTTAGTATTCTTGAGTGTGTAAGGGTATTATGGGCATATTTATCTGTTAGATCATGATAGATTCAGCCGGAGCCTTTCTATTTTCTTTGTGTTTTAGTTATTTAAACTGTGTCAGTTGTTATTGTTTTATTTACAGCGTATGTTGAGTAGTGTGAATGTGTATTTTTGCATTGTCACCATGTAAACTATGTGGACCCCAGGAAGAATAGCTGCTGCTATGCAAAAGCTAATGCGGATCTAAATAAACAAATAAAATAAATACTCTATATTTCAGACACCCGTCTTCTGCAGTGTGTAGTGTGTACGCATGACCTAGATATAACTTTGCTGTTTTGGTGCTTCCGTGTAGTTTGTGTTGGAACAGCGTAGCCACACGTGAGCGCGCTTGGAACACCAACCCAATTTATACGTGTAGGAAGTTACAAACAGTACCTTTAACAGTTATCATCCTGGGTAGCTGTCTGAGGTAACAGCTTTGTTTTTGCCTCATGCTGCGGGGCAGGTAGGTAATAACGAAGCTGCTTCCAGAAGGAAGAGGATGGCGACATGGAGCTTATGCCCTTCCACGTGACACAGTCTTCAGCCTCGCCAAGGAGCTGCAAGCCCTCTGGTAATGAACCAGATCTCGACATTTCTGTTGTCTCAGTTTGGATGAAAACCAAGTGAGTCTGCCGCTCCACAAGAGCTGCGTGGATGGCACTCAGCAGGCCAGATCCTGGACCGGGATCTGGAGATGTGGGAACCAAAACCACCGCCTGACTCTGCTCTACACAGTCCAGCACTTCCTCCACTACAGCTGCAACCAACCAAAGTTCAGATTATATACTAATTAAGATGTTTAGGTAGATTCTCTTCAGAGTATATCTTAAAAACGTACCTTTCCCTGGTAAGATGTCACGATCATAAAGACAGAGATTGTAACCAAACCTCTCTTCCAAAACACTCTCCAGACATTTTCTTTCATCTTCATTTAGTCCTGCATCTGTGTTGCTCTTGTAACACATCAAAAAGGCATCATAGCTCTTTCCATCTAAATAAACAACAGCAAAAAAACCCGTCTTTGGTAGAGATGACATGGCTGGCTGCAATGTGCAATATGCACCTGTTACACAAGAGTTATTCAAAACCAAAACATGAATCCTACCTGAGCTGCTGTGATAGCAACAAAGAGTGCCTCGCAGGAAAAGAGCGATGTCCATTTTCAGCTTCTCATAAACAACAACTGTTAGAACAATTACCACCATCACCACGGCTACAATGCCGAGAGTCAGGGAGAGGGAGGAAGGGGAAGCTGTAGGGATATCAAGGACAAATAACTCCTCAAATTAGAATTCATTTAAAGTAGCAAACGCCAGATGAAACTTCTCTGTGATTAGAACTTTTGCTTTTCAAGTACAACTTAGTGGATCACAGGATCATCATGGTAAATTGAACACAACGCTGCTGGAAACATTAGTAAAGCCGAAGCTCTATCTGTCCATCCATCTTACATACGTTTTTGGGCCAAGTTGATGGTGACGGATCTTGAGGGTCCAAATACAGACTGCAGTATACAGGTGTAAGTTTTTGATAGATCCTCCTCTGACACTGTTTTGAAGACTAGAGATGCTGTCATCTTTATTTCTCCAGCATTATTTTCCCTGGAAAGGAAAGGAAAGGAAAGGAAAGGAAGATCCAGAAGGACAATTGTTAGCTATGATATGTGTGTGTGCATATGTGGCTACGTGTGACATTTGTACTTAGTTGTGAGGGCTGGTACAGCTGTGTGAAGTGTTTACCATGTGGTATTGTAGAAAACTGGAAAGCTGTTGTTCGTTTCCACATCTGATTTCCCGCTGATCCAGAACACCTCGTCAAATTGTGAAAACATAACAGCTTTACAAATAATCACCTTTGGTGAGCCTGGAGAAAACAGAGTTAAAGATTTAAAATGTGTGATTTAGAAAGATAATAAAAGCTCATATGTATATCAAAGTGTGTGTATCCGCACTACAAGACTGAAGCTCACCCAAATCTACATAAATTGTATCATTGTTGTGTGGTGAAGTGATCTCTGTCTTTTTCTGTGATTTTTCTGTGCAAAACAAGGAGAAAGCACTTAACATCTTCTTATTCAACGTATGAAGATAAACAGGTCCAAACAGTGTTTTTCTCACCCTTTGGTTTCAGTATAAGCAGCACTGTAAAGGTCATGTTATATATTTGATCATGATACAAGTAAGATCTGGTACAGGTGTAGGTTCCATTCTCATTCTCTTCCACACTTGAGAAGTAAACGTCTTTTTGCAGTGACTCGCCCTCCTACAAGAAAATTAAGTTGATATTTAAGCAAAAAACAGTTTTAGCCTCAAATGTAGAAAAACACATTCTATAAAAAAAATCTTACACTTTGGAAAACAATAATAATGTAAAAACAAATCATGTATGATGCAGCTTTTTATTTCCCAATCAAATCTTGTTCATAGTCAATAATCGACTGTGTTTACGTACCTTGTGCCATATAATGCCGTTGCTGGTAATATTCGGGATGCTTACAGCAGGTATGTTTACATCAGGGCAATGCAACTTGCAGGCCTCTCCTATGTTACATGTTTGAGGGTACTGGGTCCGCTCTTTACTCTCTGTCTGTGTTGAGCCCACCATCAGCCTGAACCAGAACTGGTGGCTGGCATTCCTGTCATGATGTCAAAGAAAAGGTTAATATGAAGATTTCACATTCAGATATTAAACGTTTTGACGAACGGTGACGAAGAGTTTCCAAAATACTAATTTTCATCTAATTAGCCAGTGTGCCGTTTCTACATCACCACATTACAAAAGGCCTTTTAATGGCATTTGGTTTCGTGCTGCAAAGAACCAGATCACACCAAAGCTTTGGTTGGTGAGAAATTGCTGAGAAATGTTGTACATTCATGGTTTCAAGAAAGTCTGGATTCATCTTAATGACTTTGGTTATCCTCTGACTTTTCATCTTGTGGTTTTGAGTGAAAATTCTTTGGAATCGGAAACTTTTGGATGGATTGTCATGAAATTTGGTTCAGACCATCATGTTCCCCCTTAGGATGAATTGTAATCCTTTACTTTTTATCTAGCGCCACCCTCAGGTCAAATTTTTTATTTGTCCATCCCTTTGGTTTATGACCAAATACCTGCAAAACTAATGACATTCCCATCAGCCTCAGCTGTACTTTGTGTTCAGTGCTAATTAGCAAATGTTAGCATGCTAACAAGCTAAACTAAGAAGGTGAACTTGTGAGGTGAGCATGTTAGTATTGTGATATTAGCATTTAGCTCAAAGCAGCATCATCACAGAGCTGCTAGTGTGGCTGTAGACTCTTAGTCTTGTTTATCTTTTAATGCATAGCTCACCATAATGGCAAGCAACAAGTTCAGTGGTTCAGTGCAAAGATAAAAGCTGTTGTTGATTGACAACATTTCTGTTATGGCATATAGATATTAGATATGGCAACAATCGACAAAACTTGCTTTCAGAATATGACCTCTAATATTTTTCTAATAATATATAAAACTTTGTGTACATTAAGATATAAAAAAGATATATAGAAATTATTAATGTAAAACCTCATCCATCCATGATTTTAGTAGTTTATAGCCAAAATAATCCCTCATGAGTAAAATGTGTTTATATGCCTATTTACTGTATGTCACTTTTATAGTCTTGTTTAATGTAGGTCTCAGGAACGAAACAATGTGGTTTCTGGGGAAATGAGCTCCCTTGCAATAGAGGAATGCTGTTTAGGAATTTGTTTGGACTTTACCCCAGAGAGCATGAGTAATTCCCCCGATGGTTGACAGAAGCACTGAAAATCACAAGGCTCCTCCCATGAACCAGCACGCCCATCTGCCTCTGCTCAGCTGGTGACACGTTGGTCAGATCCATCTCCTGGGTGGTGTAACTGGTCCACATCACTTTGGCATCATCAGGATTATACCCTCTGTCACGAGGGCAGTACAGCGCCACCATCTCGCCTGCCTTGACACGTATCTCTCTGGGTCTCCGAGGACACACACCTGCAAATGAGTGTCACAAATTTGAGTTAAAGATAGGGTCGACGATGTTGGAAAGCTAGCATAATTTGAATGTAGCATCGCCTCAGGAGCTCCGTCTAAACCACATGATGCTGTGTTACTTAGGCTACCTGTATTATTCTCCTATGAGGTCGTTTTATGTGTGGTTATGTTTATTCCTGCTAAGCACAGTATGGTCAGCAGAGGCTGCTCCATGCGTACGGCATCAGTAGCTGACGCCAGTGAAGGAGTAGTTGCCTGTAGTCAGTACGTGATGAGTGAGTTCAAGTATGGACACCACCGAGAGTGCTCCTGAAGTAAACTGTATTCTCTCATATTTCTACAGGTAAGCTGACTATAAACACAGCCTAGGTAATAAACAGTAGCAGTTCTGTGAGTAGAGCCTTAGTTTGTAACTTTAATATGCAGAAACATTGAGTTTGATTGAAGTTGAAGGGTAGGGTCGTTGTGTGCCAGTGTAAAGCAGGTTAAAGAATTAAGAGTTACATGAGTTCATAGTGTAAGCTAATCGTTGCTAGCATGGTTAAGTTGGCCTGTTTTGTCTCCATGCTGAAAAGCATACCACCAGGGATTCCTGGATGAAGAGAGCTGCCCACTGACAGCCTTCATCACACCCTGGGGGCTCTATGAATGGATCTGCATCCATTTTGGTCTGAGTTCTGCACCCGCAGAATTTCAGAGCATTGCTTAGCTGGCCTGAGAGACACGATTTGCCTCCCGTACCTGGATGACAATCTAGTACACAGCAGCAAGTGCCAACGCTACAAAGAGCAATGTGTAAAGTTGACTCCGAAGACGTGTGAACTGTTTAAACCCAGCGTGAGGTTCCTTGGCAAGTTGATGACGGGAGAAGGTTACACCATGGACCCCGCGGAGATAGCACCTGTGAGAGCGCTAAAGGAGAGAACACCTGCCACTGTTGGTGACCTACGCCAGATGCTTGGGTTCCTCTCCTATTATCGACCCTTCGTGCCCAACTTCTCACGAGTGGCCCACCCACTGTACAGCCTGTTAAGTGTCCCGAACCGTGAACAACACACCCCAGATCTACCCACAGAAAGACACAAGAAAGCAGTTAAGAAAAAGAAAGGCCACTTACCGTCACGAACGCCCATACAGTGGACCAGTTCCCACCAGGAAGTATTGAACCAGCTGATCGATGCGCTCACGCAGCCTCCTGTCCTTGGCTATCCTGACTTTACCCAGCCATTAGTGTTGCATTGTGACGTATCCCAGGTTGGTTTGGGTGCTGTGTTGTACCAGCGGCAGCAAGGAAAAGTTAGTGATAGCGTATGGCTCCCGCACCCTGAGTCCAGCAAAGTACCACCTCCATTCCGGGAAGCTGGAGTTTTTAGCGTTGAAGTGGGCCATCTGTGACCGTTTCCGTGACTACTTGTACCATGATCCATCGTTTGTGGTGTATACGGATAACAATCCGTTGACATACGTGCTCACGACTGCAAAACTCAATGCTACAGGGCACAGATGGGTGGTGGAGTTGGCCGATTACAACTTCACTATACGCTATCGTCCGGGGAAAAACAACTCAGACGCTGATGGACTATCTCAGATGCCATTGGACATCGAGGATTACATGAGCAGCTGTACTGCTGAGGCCACTCAAGAGACCATCCATGGAAAGTGTGACGGTGAAAAGTAGAAACCCCTGCCAGGGCGTTGGAGTGGTCCACATCAGCACCTTGGACCTTGTGAAAGACTGTGGGACCGGTCAACCTCTCACTCCAGTGCAAATCCGCAAGGCTCAGGAGGAGGATGAAATCCTGTCCATAGTCCTTTGGTATAAGTTGCAGAACAGGAGACCAAGTAGAACTGAGATCCAAGCTGAGCACTCTGCTGTCGCTACACTACTGGAACAATGGCTAAAGATCCAGATAGACGAAGATGGTGTCCTGCGCCGCAGAACCTTCCGCCAAGAACAGTTGGTGATCCCCAAATCCTACCATTTGCTGGTTTGCAAAGAACTGCACCAGGACATGGGCCACATGGGGGTGGAGAGAACGCTGGACCTCATCCGGGAAAGGTTCTACTGGTCACAAATGCACAAAGATGTGGAGCATTTTGTTACAAACGTGTGTGAATGCCTGAAGAAAAAAGAATGAGGCAACAGGCTACATATCCTACCAGCTCACCTTTGGACAATCCCCTCGCCTGCCAATTGATCTATTGTTCGACATTAAAAGAGACGAGGCCCATGAAACCTTTGAGGATTATGTGAGTCACTGGAAAAAGAGAATGCAAGAAGCATACTAGATAGCTGCCAGAACAGCTGACAAGGGGGCGGCTTGTGGAAAAGCCAACTACGACAAAAAGGTGTAGGGGAGAGACCTTCAGCGAGGCGATCGGGTCCTTATTCGAAACCTCACTCCAAGAGGTGGGCCTGGAAAGATCCAGTCTTATTGGGAGAGCCGGGTCTACAAAGTGAAAGACAGGAAAGGTGATAACAGCCCAGTCTACCAGGTCAGCCCAAAAAATGGTAAAGGGAGAGACAGAATGGTCCACAGGAACCTCCTGCTGCTGTGCGACCACCTACCCCTCGATCATTCGCCAGTCACGACCCCTCAGCCACAGAGAGGCTCTCAGTGTCCTACAAAGAGAAAGGCGAGACCACAACACAAAGAACTGCAGCAACCAGAGACCAACAGTGACTCAGACGACAACTACGGCGGTACCTACCAGTGGCATCTGAGGTCCAGCAGTAACAAGCAGCAGGAGCAAAGGTCACTGAATCCTCTGGCAGAGCCCTTTCAGCCTCATCAGAGCCCCCAGCACCAGCGTCCAGAGGAGGATGTGCAACTACAGTCTCAGAGACCTGAACCAGGCCTGGACAGACATGAAGGTGGAGAGTTAGAGGCACACCCTCAACTCAGGCAATGTCATGCCACAGCTGATAAGACAGCAACCACAGAGACTGAGACAACGACCTTTGGTACTGAGCTACGACATGTTAGGCCAGCCGTCCTTGGTACAGAGAGACTGTAAGGTAACAGAAACTCAGGTTACAGAGACTAAGAACTTTTGGAGGCCTTGGAGGGTAGAGGTTTGTTAAAGATACTGTCTAAATGTCCATAGAAATGTCAGGAGACATTTAATTTTGTGGGGTAGAGTGTGGCACTGGGTGTGCTAACTGACAAAGAAATATTAGCCCCCGTAATTTTTGAACATATTTTGAACATTATTGCATTCAGTGAAAGCTAAGGTCTCAAAAACATGAGGTATGCTGTGTCACTTACCTGTATTATTCTCCTATGAGGTAATTTTATGTGTGGTTATGTTTATTCCTGTTAAGCACAGTATGGTCAGCAGAGGGCGCTCCATGCGTAGGGCATCAGTAGCTGACGCCAGTGAAGAAGTAGTTGCAAGTAGTCAGTAAGTGATGAGTGAATTCAAGTATGGACGCCACCGGGAATTTTCCTGAAGTAAACTGTATTCTCTCATATGTCTACAGAAATTAAATGTGCTGCACCAGAGTGAGCTACGCGTCATTATTATCCGTGTAACACATGAGCGCCGCCGCATCGTAACTACTTCACAGACACAGAGCGGAGAGAGGACCTCAACTCAACAACTCTGACAAGTTACCACGGCAGTGCTTCTTTTGGCTGAGTTTTCTCTTCCATTCTCCAGTAAACCTGCGGAGGCGGCGCGCTTTGAGTTCAGGCTGGTGCACGCCAAGGGTAGTATTCTGTTAAGTGCATTACTGCCTCCTGTGGACGTTTAAGGTAGTGAGTGTTTTTTCTAAGTTTCACTTTCGATTCTCCATGTGGTTTTCAGTTGAACAAAGAGCAGCCCACAGTATGCATGCAAAAGCAGTTATCTCCCTTCATTTGAGCCTTGGAGTATATATGTCCGTAAGTAAAGATGTGAATCATTGTTAGATTGACTGTTTTGATAAAGAAATAGTCCTGTGGAAGGAAAATGTTATTTGATTGATTGTTATGAATCTACTTTAGTCTACACATGTGTGTATGCTCACTTTTCAGATTGCTAGCTAAACCAAGGGAGATTTCAATGGAGGTCTAAGCTAATAACTGTATAACTTGTAAACTTACCTGAGTTATTTGCTTGCTGGATATGTTTGTGTTAATACTAACCTAAGTTACTTACCTGGTGGATATTTGTGTTAGGTTAAAACACTTACCTGCCATGTTATTACCTGTAAAGAGAGAAGGTTAAAATTCATGGTCATTTAAATAGAAGTTTAATTCATGTTCATTACATTAAGTTAACAAGCATTTCATAAGAAGAACTATTTACATTGTAATTTGATTTCATATGCTTGTATCCGCTGTGTATGCAGAATATTAATACATGCTTTGTATGTATTTATTTCAGTTTTACAGAAACGACCATCAGTAAAGCCACACCTTTTTCAAGACACGGTTTTATTGGAGTTTTTGTTCACTATCTGTCTAGCTTTGCTCTGACACGTAATTGTGAGGACAGAATAGTAAAAGGACAATTACACAGCGGGTGAAAACCACGGGAATTACACTGTAATCAGCACACTGCATCCAAAGCTCTTCGAAGCAGCACCAAGTGGACAGACACATCACGGAGACCAGCTCACAAGTCTCCAAGTCATCTGGAAGATCAAGCAGGTCTTCAGCCAGTGCAGCAGCAACCAAGGCAAGAGCTAAAGCGGAGGCAGCTCGTGTACAGGTCTCATACGCTGCAAAAGAGGCAGCTATGATGAGAGAAAAAGCTCATCTCGAGGCAGAGCATCAGAAGACCTTGGCTGAGACAGCGCGGCGTAAAGCAGAGGTGGAAGCCAGTCTGTATGTGCTACAAAAAGAGAGGTGTGCCACAGCAGCCTCAGCTGAAGCAGCAGTCTACGAAGCAGTGGTTGAAGTGGAAGAGAGACCTCTCGGAGACTTAACCCAGATCGCTCATGAGGATCCTGCTCAGCGTACCAGCGAGTATGTGCAGACCCATTCCTTAGCACCACACGCCCAGCAACAAGCTCCAGTCTCACAGCAACCGCCTGTCAAACCCACACAAACAGAGACCCCTCAGCAAAATACAGCTCAGAGCGGGCCACCTGCAAGGGCAGAGAATGTTCTGTCAAAGTTGTATATTAAAGACGAGCTAGTAAACGACATGCAAAGAGCAGACGAGCCAGTAGATGACGCACGAAGAGCATACTACCCTTGTTATTCCCCTCCACCGATGTCTCACACACCCAGCCTTAGGGGCTACGCATGTGAAATACCACAAATGACTGACTTGGCAAAATACCTGGTCAGGAGAGAAATAGTGAGTTCTGGACTGTTAAAATTTGACGACCGCCCGGAAAACTACTGGGCATGGAAGACCTCTTTCCAAGCTGTTGCCAGAGAGCTCAATCTAATAGCCAGAGAGGAGCTCGACCTACTCACTAAGTGGCTCGGCCCAGAATCATCTTTGCAAGCTCTGCGAATCAGGTCAGTTCATGTGCACAATCCAACAGCAGGTGTAAACATGATTTGGCAGCGATTAGAAAACAGTTACGGCTGCCCTGAGATGATCGAACATGCCCTGCTACAGAAGCTGGATAATTTTCCCAGAATCTCTAACAAGGATGGCCAGAGGCTCAGAGAACTAGGAGACATACTTCTGGAGGTAGAGTCAGCAAAGGCAGGCGGGCACCTACCTGGCCTTGCGTATCTTGACACTGCTAGAGGAGTCAATCCTATAGTGGAAAAGCTTCCATACGGCCTGCAGGAACGCTGGATCTCTCAAGGCTCCAAGTACAAAGATGAACACCATATTTCCTTTCCACCATTCCGATTCTTCGTGAAATTTATATGCAGCCAAGTTTCGTGTTTTCCACATCCAGCAGCTTGAACCATTCTAAGCCTGAGAAACCTGAAAGGTTCAGTAATCGGACACCAGTGTCGGTGAGAAAAACTGAAGTGTCAGCCCCACCTCCAGCTTCACAGGGCTACACACCTGCAAAGAAAGCAGATGATCCAAGCAATCAGTGCCCTGTCCACAACAAGCCACATCCTTTAGCAAAGTGCCGTGGATTCAGAGGCAATCATTTGGACGAAAGGAAAGCTTATCTGAAGGAAATGTTCATCTGCTTCCGGTGTTGTGCATCTACAAAGCACATTGCTAAAGACTGTAAGGCAGCTGTGAAGTGCAAGGAGTGTAATAGTGACAAGCACATCTCCGCATTACACCAAGGTCCAGCTCCCTGGTCAGTGGGGACCTTTGTAACGGAGCAAGAGCATGGCGGGGAGCGAGACAGCGGTTCGTCGCCTGAAGTAACATCTATGTGCACCGAAATCTGTGGCAAGACCCTTGGGCCAAGATCATGTGCCAAAATCTGCTTAGTCCACGTCTACCCTGCTAACCATCCTGACAAAGCTGAGAGAATGTACGCAGTGTTAGACGACCAAAGCAACCGGTCACTGGTGAAGTCAGCGTTTTTCAACCTGTTTGGCATCACTGGGGATTCATCCTCGTACACTCTGAAGACGTGCTCAGGCATAAAGGAGACAACAGGAAGGAAAGTCAGCAACTTCATTGTTGCATCACTCGATGGGAAAACCAAGGTTGCACTCCCCCCTCTCCTAGAGTGCAATACGATGCCAGATGACAGATCTGAAATTCCCACTCCTGACATCACACAGTACTTCCCTCATCTCGCACCAGTAGCAGACAAAATTCCTCCACTTGACCCCAGGGCTCCAATCCTTCTGTTGCTAGGGCGGGACATTCTGAGTGTCCACAAAGTACGCGAGCAGTACAATGGTCCACATAACACACCATACGCGCAGCAATTGGATTTAGGCTGGGTAATTGAGGGTGAGGTCTGCCTCGGAGGAGCTCACAAGCCAACCAACGTGAACGTCTACAGGACAAATGTTCTGCAAAATGGACGCACCTCATTTCTCATGCCCTGTAATGGAACAATCCATGTGAAAGAGAAATTCAGTGCTCCTATACAGCAACATCATTCAAGCCCATCTTTCTGTTTAGAGGAAGTAGCTCCCACCACCAACACAGACAATCTTGGTGACAAGATCTTTCAAAGATGCCCTGATGATGACAAACCAGCTCTGTCTGTCGAAGATAGAATCTTCCTTGAGATAATGGACAGAGAAGTCTATATTGATGAAGAAAACCACTGGGTTGCACCCTTGCCATTCCGCTCACCACATAGCCCTCTTCCAAATAACAGGGATCAGGCTATGAGGCGTCTCTCTACCCTGCAGCGAACATTTCAGAAAAAGCCAGATATGAGAGACCAGTTTGTCGATTTTATGCAGAAAACGTTTGACAACGATCAAGCGGAACCAGCACCACCACTTAAGGAAGGTGAGGAGTGCTGGTACTTGCCCCTTTTTGGAGTGTATCATCCCCAGAAACCGGGGAAGATTCGTGTTGTATTTGATTCAAGTGCCCAGTTCAAAGGCATCTCCTTGAATGACACACTCCTTAGTGGACCAGACCTAAACAATAAGCTGCTTGGTGTCCTACTGCGCTTTCGTAGAGAACAAGTAGCCATTAACACTGATGTTGAGCAGATGTTTTACTGCTTTAGGGTCAGAGAGGATCACTGGGATTATCTCAGGTTCCTGTGGTTTAAGGATAATGACCTCAGTAACCAAGTCACAGAGTTCCGCATGAAGGTGCATGTTTTCGGAAACAGCCCTTCACCAGCTATGGCCATCTATGGCCTGAGACGTGCAGCTGAACTGGGTGAGAAGGAACATGGCTCAGACGCGAAGCAGTTTGTCCTTCGAAACTTCTATGTGGATGATGGACTTACCTCAGTATCCAGCGAAAAAGAAGCCATTGACCTCCTGAAACGCACAAGGAACATGATGGCAGAGTCCAACATAAGGCTTCACAAAATAGCCTCAAATAACAAACAGGTAATGGATGCATTCCCACCTGAGGAGAGAGCGAAGGACCTCAAGGATCTGAATATGAGTGCAGACCCTCTGCCTCTACAGCGAAGCCTCGGGCTGAGTTGGAACTTACAGACAGACAGTTTCATGTTCCAGGTGTCACAGGACACTAAGCCCTTCACCCGGAGAGGAATACTTTCTGTTGTGAATAGACTGTATGACCCCCTCAGATTTGTTGCCCCCATCACAATGCAGGGCAAAGCATTGTTCAGGGAACTTTCCTCAGAGCAATGTGAATGGGATGAACCTCTATCAGCAGACAGAGAAGCACAGTGGAGGACATGGACTGACTCACTCACTGATCTCGAACAACTCCAAATCCGCAGACCCTACGTACCTGTCTCATTGTCATGCACTCAGAAGAGAGAGATATGCATCTTTTCAGATGCATCCATGATGGCAATTGCAGCTGTGGCTTATCTCAGGGTCATAGACACCGATGGCCAGTGCCATGTTGGATTCATCATGGGCAAAGCAAAGCTGGCGCCATACCCTGCTCACACCGTCCCACGCTTAGAGCTCTGTGCAGCGGTCTTAGCGGTTGAACTGGCAGAACTGATCACAGAAGAGAGTGACATCGAACTGCAGGGAGTCAAGTTCTACACCGATAGTAGGATCGTCCTAGGCTACATCCACAATGCCTCTCGGCGATTCTACGTGTACGTTGCCAATAGAGTGAACCGGATCAGGAAATCAACAAAACCAGAACAGTGGCATCATGTTAGCACAGATCAGAATCCAGCAGATCACAGGACCAGGTCCATTCCAGCAGCTCTCCTGCAGCACAGCAGCTGGCTCACTGGTCCAGAGTTCCTGAGGCAGGCTGGTTCCGAGGTACACAAAGAAGCTGAATCGTTTGAGCTGGTGGAGCCAGCATGGGATGAAGAGATTCGTCCTCAAGTGACTACCCTTGTCACAAAGACTACACAACAGTCGCTTGGGTCGCATCGATTTGAACGCTTCTCAAGCTGGAAGTCCCTTGTGAGAGGTATGACAACACTCATTCATGTTACAAGGTCATATTCTCAGGCATCTCACACAGAAAGCTGCACAGGCTGGCACCGCTGCAACAATCTGCACAGTACAGAACTCTCACAAGCAAAAACAGGCATCATTCGTACAGCAAGAGGTTTATAAAGAGGAGCTCAAGTGTCTCATAAATGAGAAAGAGGTCTCCCACCGAAGTCCTCTCGAGAAACTTGATCCCTTTATTGATGAAGAAGGGTTGATGAGAGTTGGGGGCCGCTTGCAGTCAGCTGATCTGTCAGAACTGGAAAAACACCCTCTGATAATCCCAGCCAACCACCATGTAGCCACTCTACTAGTCAGGCATTATCACAACCAGGTAGCACACCAAGGCCGTCAGTTCACTGAAGGCGCATTGCGCACAGCAGGACTCTGGGTCGTTGGAGGCAAGAGGCTCATTTCCAGTGTAGTCCACAAATGTGTCACTTGCAGGAAACTGAGAGGACGGCTAGAGGAACAAAAAATGGCCAACTTACCTGCGGACAGAGTCTCTGTGGATTCACCCTTCACCAATGTCGGCCTAGATGTGTTTGGGCCATGGAGTGTCACATCCCGCCGCACTAGGGGGAATAGTGCTGAAAGCAAAAGATGGGCTGTGATGTTTACTTGCCTGAGCACACGAGCGGTTTATCTGGAGGTCGTGGAGTCAATGTCGACTTCCAGCTTTGTTAATGCCTTGCGTCGATTCCTGTCAATCAGAGGACCAGTCAAGCACCTACGGTCAGACCGAGGCACAAACTTTGTTGGGGCCTGCAAAGAACTCAAAATCAATGTCAATGACCCAAAGATCAAAACATACTTACTGGACCAAGGCTGCACTTGGACATTCAATGCACCGCATTCATCTCACATGGGAGGTGTGTGGGAGAGAATGATTGGTGTTGTTCGTCGCATTCTTGACGGTCTCCTGCTGAAAACCTCAACCACTCGCCTCACACACGAGGTGTTGACCACTCTTCTGGCTGAAGTCATGGCCATAGTGAACAACAGACCTTTGGTTCCTGTTTCAACTGACCCTGAATCGCTTGAAATTCTCTCACCAGCAATGCTTCTGACCCAGAAAGCCAGCGTTGTTCCGGCACCTCCCGGCGACTTTGAACTCAAAGACCTCTACAAAAGCCAGTGGAGACAGGTACAAGGTCTCGCAGACTGTTTCTGGAAGAAATGGAGGCAAGAGTATCTTGCAACGTTGCAGACAAGGCGGAAGTGGAAAGGCGAGAGACCCAACATTCAAGAAGGTGATGTCGTCTTACTCAAGGACTGTCAGGTGAAGCGTAATGAGTGGCCTGTCGGGCTTGTAGTCCAGGCCATACCTAGTGCCGACAACAAAGTGCGGAAAGTCGAAGTCAGGATTATGAAACAAGGAACTGCCAAAACATACCTCAGACCTGTTACAGAGGTCATTGTGCTCTTGTCTGAGAATAGACAGAAGGACTAAATGATAGTGGCATACTTGTTAATATACCAGGCAGGGAGTATTCTGTTAAGTGCATTACTGCCTCCTGTGGACGTTTAAGGTAGTGAGTGTTTTTTCTAAGTTTCACTTTCGATTCTCCATGTGGTTTTCAGTTGAACAAAGAGCAGCCCACAGTATGCATGCAAAAGCAGTTATCTCCCTTCATTTGAGCCTTGGAGTATATATGTCCGTAAGTAAAGATGTGAATCATTGTTAGATTGACTGTTTTGATAAAGAAATAGTCCTGTGGAAAGAAAATGTTATTTGATTGATTGTTATGAATCTACTTTAGTCTACACATGTGTGTATGCTCACTTTTCAGATTGCTAGCTAACCAAGGGAGATTTCAATGGAGGTCTAAGCTAATAACTGTACAACTTGTAAACTTACCTGAGTTATTTGCTTGCTGGATATGTTTGTGTTAATACTAACCTAAGTTACTTACCTGGTGGATATTTGTGTTAGGTTAAAACACTTACCTGCCATGTTATTACCTGTAAAGAGAGAAGGTTAAAATTCATGGTCATTTAAATAGAAGTTTAATTCATGTTCATTACATTAAGTTAACAAGCATTTCATAAGAAGAACTATTTACATTGTAATTTGATTTCATATGCTTGTATCCGCTGTGTATGCAGAATATTAATACATGCTTTGTATGTATTTATTTCAGTTTTACAGAAACAACCATCAGTAAAGCCACACCTTTTTCAAGACACGGTTTTATTGGAGTTTTTGTTCACTATCTGTCTAGCTTTGCTCTGACATGTAATTGTGAGGACAGAATAGGTAGAGTACGAGCAGGGAGGTAGGGAGGCACTGAGGCATCTGATTGGTTCTTTCCAAGCGGACCGCGAGGCAGTGATTGGTAGACATTTTTAAAGGGACTACACCAAGCCCTGGCAGCACATCACCCCCACCCTCATCCACCTCCACTGGCTCCCGGTCAAGTCCCGCATCACCTACAAAATCCTCCTCCTCACCTACAAATCCCTCAACGCCCTGGCTCCTCAGTACCTATCTGACCTCCTCCACCCTTACACACAGCCCCGGAACCTTAGATCCTCAGGCACGGGTCAGCTCTCCGTCCCTCACACAAGAATGAGAACTTTTGGGGACAGAGCCTTCAGTGTGACAGCCCCCACACTTTGGAACTCTCTCCCCATAGAGCTCCGCAACGCACCATCTCTGGACACCTTCAAAAGACTCCTCAAAACCCACCTCTTCACCAAGGCCTATGGCCTCTAGCTACTGTTACATTTGTTGTATTTATTTATGTCTTTGTTAAGCGTCCTTGGGTTTCATGAAAGGCGCTATATAAATCCAAGATATTATTATTATTATTATTATTATTACAGCAGCTACAGATGACGGCTCTTTCCTGGTCCTTTTTCAGAGCTCATAAGAAATGGATCACTGTCTGGGTGTAAAGACTATTTCAACCAATATAACAAATAGTGTATACTGGATAAAATCGTCAACCCTGCCTTTAATTTTACTTTGTTAAACAATAATATGAATTTATTTGTGGACATTGAGAATGAAATCTCAAATATATCATCATTATTATATGTTCACAAGTTTGCTGAACTGTGGTTGGTTATGTCTTGTAATTAAAATATCTGTTAATGGACAATTTACTGCTGTCAACCAGTCAGAGCATTGCTTCAATTCCAAATTTATAAGATGTTATTAAATTAGATAGTTAAACATTTGACACTTATGTGCTTACCTGCCTAGAGTTAGGAAGATTGATGCCACTCTCATAATATGATGCTATAGCCCTCGACGGACTGAACCCGGGCGGCAGAGGCTGGCTTTGGGGACGTGGAACGTCACCTCTCTGTGGGGGAAGGAGCCGGAGCTTGTGCGGGAGGTGGAGCGTTATCAGTTGGATCTGGTAGGGCTTACCTCTACGCACAGCCTCGGTTCTGGAACCGTACTCTTGGATAGGGGTTGGACTCTATTCTTCTCTGGAGTTGCCCATGGTGTGAGGCGCCGGGCGGGTGTGGGGATACTCACAAATCCCCGGCTGAGTGCCACTATGTTGGAGTTTACCCCGGTGGACGAGAGGGTCGCCTCCCTACGCCTTCAGGTTATGAGGGGGAAAACTCTGACTGTTGTTTGTGCGTATGCACCAAACAGCAGTTCGGAGTATTCGGCCTTCTTGGAGACCCTGAATGGAGTCCTGTATGGGGCTCCAGTAGTGGACTCCATAGTTCTCCTGGGAGACTTCAACGTGCACGTGGGCAACGATGGAGACACCTGGAGTGGCGTGATTGGGAGGAACGGCCTCCCTGATCTAAACCCGAGTGGTCGTTTGTTGTTGGACTTCTGTGCTAGTCATGGATTGTCCATAACGAATACCATGTTCGAACATAAGGATGCTCATAAGTGTACGTGGTACCAGAGCACCCTAGGCCGAAGGTCGATGATCGATTTTGTAATCGTATCATCTGATCTGAGGCCGCATGTTTTGGACACTCGGGTGAAGAGAGGGGCGGAGCTGTCAACTGATCACCATCTGGTGGTGAGTTGGGTCAGAGGGTGGGGGAAGACTCTGGACAGACCTGGTAAGCCCAAACGCGTAGTGAGGGTGAACTGGGAACGTCTGGAGGAGGCCCCTGTCCGAGAGATCTTCAACTCACACCTCCGGCGGAGCTTTTCTGGCATCCCTGTGGAGGCTGGGGGCATTGAACCCGAGTGGACGATGTTCAAAGCTTCCATTGCTGAAGCTGCGGCGGTGAGCTGTGGTTTTAAGGTCTTAGGTGCCTTAAGGGGCGGCAACCCTCGAACACCGTGGTGGACACCGGTGGTCAGGGAAGCCGTCCGACTGAAGAAGGAGGCCTCCGGAGGCAGTTGCAGGGTACCGACGGGCCCGAAGAGCAGCAGCCACTGCCGTGACGGAGGCAAAGCAGCGGGTGTGGGAGGAGTTTGGAGCAGCCATGGAGAAGGACTTTCGGTCGGCACCAAAGTGCTTCTGGAAAACCATCCGGCACCTTAGGAGGGGGAAACGGGGAACCATCCAAGCTGTGTACAGTAAGGATGGGACACTGTTGACCTCAACTGAGGAGGTAATCGGGCGGTGGAAGGAGCACTTTGAGGAACTTCTGAATCCGACCAATACGCCCTCTATGGTAGAGGCAGAGCTGGAAGCTGATGGGGGACCATCATCAATTACCCTGGTGGAAGTCACTGAGGTAGTCAAACAACTCCACAGTGGCAAAGCCCCGGGGGTTGATGAGATCCGCCCAGAAATGCTGAAGGCTCTGGGTGGGGAGGGGCTGTCTTGGATGACACGTCTCTTCAACACCGCGTGGAAGTCGGTGACAGTGCCTAAGGAGTGGCAGACCGGGGTGGTGGTTCCCCTTTTCAAAAAGGGGGACCAGAGAGTGTGTGCCAATTACAGGGGTATCACACTGCTCAGCCTCCCTGGTAAAGTCTACTCCAAGGTGCTGGAAAGGAGGGTTCGGCCGATAGTCGAACCTCAGATCGAAGAGGAACAATGCGGATTCCGTCCTAGCCGTGGAACAACGGACCAGCTCTTCACTCTCGCAAGGATCCTGGAGGAGGCCTGGGAGTATGCCCATCCAGTCTACATGTGTTTTGTGGACTTGGAGAAGGCGTATGACCGGGTCCCCCGGGAGATACTGTGGGGGGTGCTGCGGGAGTATGGGGTGAGGGGGGCACTTCTCAGGGCCATCCAATCCCTGTACGCCCAAAGCGAGAGCTGTGTTCGGATCCTCGGCAATAAGTCGGACTCGTTTCCGGTGGGGGTTGGCCTCCGCCAGGGCTGCGCTTTGTCACCAATCCTGTTCGTGATATTCATGGACAGGATATCGAGGCGTAGTCGGGTGGAGGAGGGTTTGCAGATCGGTGTGCTGAGGATCTCATCGCTGCTTTTTGCAGATGATGTGGTCCTGTTGGCATCATCGGTCTGCGACCTCCAGCACTCACTGGATCGGTTCACAGCCGAGTGTGACGCAGTCGGGATGAGAATCAGCACCTCTAAATCTGAGGCCATGGTTCTCAGCAGGAAACCGGTGGATTGCCTACTCCGGGTAGGGAATGAGTCCTTACCCCAAGTGAAGGAGTTTAAGTATCTCGGGGTCTTGTTCGCGAGTGAGGGGACGATGGAACGTGAGATTGGTCGGAGAATCGGAGCAGCAGAGGCGGTATTGCATTCGCTTTACCGCACCGTTGTGACGAAAAGAGAGCTGAGCCGGAAGGCAAAGCTCTCGATCTACCGTTCAATCTTCGTTCCTACTCTCACCTATGAGGGTTGGGTCATGACCGAAAGAACGAAGTCGCGGGTGCAAGCGGCCGAAATGGGTTTCCTCAGGTGGCTGGCGTCTCCCTTAGAGATAGGGTAAGAAGCTCAGTCATCCGTGAGGGACTCGGAGTAGAGTCCTTGCTCCTTTGCGTCGAAAGGAGCCAGTTGAGGTGGTTCGGGCATCTAGCACGGATGCCTCCTGGGCGTCTCCCTTGGGAGGTGTTCCAGGCACGACCAGCTGGGAGGAGACCACGGGGAAGACCCAGGACTAGGTGGAGAGATTATATCTCTACTCTGGCCTGGGAACGCCTCGGGATCCCCCAGTCAGAGCTGGTTAATGTGGCCCGGGAAAGGGAAGTTTGGGGTCCCCTGCTGGAGCTGTTGCCCCCGCGA
This sequence comes from Sebastes fasciatus, assembly GCF_043250625.1. Classification (NCBI taxonomy): domain Eukaryota; kingdom Metazoa; phylum Chordata; class Actinopteri; order Perciformes; family Sebastidae; genus Sebastes; species Sebastes fasciatus. The sequence goes on from NC_133796.1 coordinate 31,354,602, forward strand.
CCCGATCCCGGATAAGCGGTTGAAGATGGATGGATGGATGTTGTTGCCAGGCAAGCAACAGAAACTAAGTCACAGCACCCAGCCAAGAAATAATCCCGCACATAACATCCTGTAAAATTAGAAATTGTAATTTTTACACTTCGGTTTTTGTACAGATTTAAAAAAAAAAAAAAAAGACACAGTAATGTGTTAGTTAGAGAGCTATAAAGGTGCTGTTAGGTGGATTGTGTTACGTTTGGACAGAGCCAGGCTAGCTGTTCCCCCTGTTTCCAGTTGTTATTCTAAGCTCAGCCAAGCATGTCCTGGCTGTAGCTTCATATCTATCCTACAGACATGAAAGTGGCATTAATCTTCTCATCTAACTCAAAACAATGAGTGCATTTCCCAAAATTATGCACTTTTCCTTTGAAGTTGAGTCATGATAACATCTAGTTTTTTTAACTTCCATTTATTTACATTTTAGCAACACTGACAGTAATAGAGGACCATTACCACACATGTAATATCTGTATGTTACCCTTTGTGAAACAATACAATGACCATGGGTGACATATTATCTGACAACCACATTCTGTGTAGCTAAATAGTCTTGTGATTTAGGGGAAGTCGTTGGTCAGCCTCCTGAGGAAGTGTGATATTTCACAATTGTTAATATTTGACTTGAATTCAAATATTTTCTTTCAAGACCCTGGTACTAATACAACAAGGTAAAAATACCAATATAAGTTCAAACTCCTACTTACATCAAAGTACAGAAACAGCAAAATGTTAACGTCAAAAGTTAAAGTACTCATTACACATATTTTGTATTCATGTACTCATGTATAGGACTATATCTTACATTTAATAGGCTAACACCAAACTGATTAAGTGATGGTTATCCCTACTTTGAATGTTGAATATTTAACACCACATTGTCTGGATTGGCCTCTTACAACTAACAGATTTACACATTGTTAATTTATTGTCTAGTAACATAAAGATGATGAAGCGTCATTCTCTTACCTGTCAGTGACGTCAGGAGGAAAATCAGAAGTCTCAGAAACGTCTCGGTCTTCATCATCAGGCTCAGTTATGTAGGATTTCAGAGAAACAGAACAATTCCCTTTTCCCAGTCAGTGTAGGCTCCTATTAGCCAACAAATGAAAGTGAAAGAGGAGCTGGACCTTGCTGAGTTATATAACATTTAAACAGGCAATGAAAACATGTGTTAAGTGGCACCCTCCCATATCCATTTACACACATTTGATTGCACTCGTTTTTTTAGGAGACTGTACTATACAAATACAATTGAAGGATTGCAGAAACACAGAGTCCAAGTTCCCGCAAATGCACAACCACACTCTATTTTTTTTAATTATCAGATTTTTTTTCATTAAGTAGACTGTAAACTAACTATTATTTTCTGTAAATTTTATTTGTCAACATTGAAGTCTAAATGATGTTTCAAAGCCCTAAGCCTCTTCACCATGAAATCATATTGGTTAATAAACAATTATTATGTCAATAACAGACAGGGTGATATGTATGGGTAGCCGATTTCAGTTCATTATTTGAATAACAATAATAATAATAATAATAATAATAATAATAATAATAATAGTTATTATTATTATTATTATTATTATTACTATTATTATTATTATACTAGTACTAATAATAATGAATATTATTATATTTATGTTATTATTAGTAGTAGTCGATCTATTATTATTAATAACGTGTTTTAATAATTATTTCAGTTATTATTAAGAAAGTCTAATACTGATATGACTATGTCCAGTGCACCCCCTCTGAATGTGACTTTTTCAGGCTTCCTAGAGGCTTTCTGGTGTCCAACATTATAATGTTGACAACTACCAGATGAAACTTGAACTCTTTGTTGTAGTTGTGCGTGTGCGCGCGTGTGTGTGTGTGTGTGTGTGTGTGTGTGTGTGTGTGTGTGTGTGTGTGTGCGTGTGGTGCCCTGCGGGGGGGTGTTGCTAGGGGCAACCGCGTCTCCCCGGAGCTCGTCTTGATCTCTGGCTGCAGCCGAGCAGAGAGAAAGAAGACTTTACTGAGAGAAACGAGTTTAAAACTTCTTCCTCCTGTGCCGGTGTAACAGAGATGACTGACATCCTGCGGCTGGTGTCAGAAGCAGACGGACGGACTTTACCGACTCTCTCCCAGCTCTCTGGAAACGGTCAAACAGAAACTAAACTTTTTTTTCTTTATAAACAGTGACTTTGTTCAAATGTATTCAGCTGCTGATAGTTTCTGTTCTGTGTGTAAACTATGACGTGCGCAGGTGTTTCCATGTCGCCCCATAGTCTAAACAAACTTAATGGTTTTGTTTTTCAGATATTAACTGTATTTGGGCTGATGTATCCTCATACATTGAACGTCAGATGACCTTACATAAGGTTAGTCTATCTACCTACCTATCTACCTACCTATCTATCTATCTATCTGTCTATCGATATACCTACCTGTCTGTCTGTCTGTCTGTCTGACTATCTGCCGACTTACCTACCTACTTACCTGGCTGTCTATCTGTCTGCCTACCTACTTACCTATCTACCTACCTGCCTAACTACATACCTGCCTACCTGTCTATCTACCTACCTACCTACCTGTCTATCTACCTATCTACCTACCTGTCTATCTACCTACCTACCTATCTATCTGTCTATCTACCTACCTACCTGTCTATCTACCTACCTACCTACCTACCTACCTGTCTATCTACCTACCTACCTACCTTTCTATCTATCTATCTATCTATCTATCTGTCTGTCTGTCTGTCTGTCTGTCTGTCTGTCTGTCTATCTACCTGTCTGTCTGTCTGTCTGTCTGTCTGTCTGTCTGTCTGTCTGTCTATCTATCTATATATCTGTCTGTCTGTCTATCTATCTATCTATCTATCTATCTATCTATCTATCTATCTGTCTATCTACCTATCTTCCTACCTACCTACCTGTCTTTCCGTCTGTCAGTCTATCTGTCTTACTTACCTGTATCTGTATCTGTACTGACCTACCTATCTACCTATCCATCTATCTATGGCCCTATGATTGATCAATTGTAACAGGGGGTCCACCTGGCAGGACTGGGGACCTTCACCTTCTCTCAGCAGAAGTTGGACGTAGGAAACAGGTTCACGATGATCCAACGACCCATCTTCCTCCTGGCTGGGAAACTAGTGCAGTCTCTGGGTTTAAAGCAGGTCCGGCCACTGGCTGCAGGTGAGCACATTTCTGAGGATTTATTTCACCACAAACTCATCTGAAAAACAAAAAAGAGTGCCTGATGAAGAGATGCGTTTTACAGTGTTGAAGTATTAATATACAATAATGGTAAATATGTTTTTATTATTTTGATTGTTGCTTATTTACTCAGGAATATATAATGTTATAGACAAGTACATAAGGGTTGAAGCCAAGTTTAAGGGTCTAAAACAGAGAAAAGAGAATGCTGGTCAAGCTGCACTCATTAAAGTAGATATATACAAGATTTGGATTTGAATCTTATAGCGGGCTGGATACAAATATTTTTGACACATTAACAAAAGAAAAGTAAGTGTGTGTGTGTGTGTGTGTGTGTGTCCCTTGCAGCAACACACCTACCAGTGGTGCAACTGAACTTTGCAGCTGTGTCACAGGAGACTCCTTTCAGTCGAGACGTTGTGGAGGGCTGCATTAGAGAAACTCTTCTTCTCCTCTTCAGAGCTTTGGCCTCTGAACAACAAAACATATTCCTCACCTTCCAGGGAATTGGAATTTTGTCCTTCAAGAACAATAAGGTGGCTCGCCTGCTCACACTGTAGCTGCACCCGATTTAACCGTTATCAGGGCATTAAATAGGCGTTATCAGTTGATGTGGGTCAATAGGGGCCTACTACACCCACTATGTTGTAAAAGTGAAAATGAAACTTCGAAGCAACACGTTCTAACATGTTGTAAAACTGAATGAAAGTTCACATTTTGAACACAAACAAAAAGGCATCTTTAGGTTTAGGCAATCAACCTACAACTTCTTTGGGTTTAGGCAAAAAAATACAGTTAGGTTTAGGCAATAAAACCACAACTTCTTTAGGTTTATGCAACAAAACTACAGCTTATTTAGGTTTAGGTAATAAAACTACAAATTATTTAGGTTTAGGCAACAAAACTACAATTTATTTAGGTTTAGGTAATAAAACTACAAATTATTTAGGTTTATGCAACAAAACTACAACTTATTTAGGTTTAGGCAACAAAACTACAGCTTCTTTAGGTTTGGGCAACAAAACTACAACTTCTTTAGGTTTAGGCAATAAAACTACAACTTCTTTAGGTTTAGGCAAAAAACAGGTTTAAAGAAAAACGTCATGTTTTGGGTTAAAATAACTATGAACACAAAAACAACTACACATTGTTGGTTTCACACAGGATGTTAACTCCGGTCTCTTGGGTAAAAACCCTGTGTTTTGTGTGGAGGTTGGGGACGAAGGAGTTCCACTCTGTCTATAATACAACAAGTAACTTCTGTTTCTGCTCCTGTCATAATTACTATGGTTGCTAGAGGTCGCTGTTGTGTTCATTTATTCCTTCTTTCTATGATCTACCTTGTGAATAAATGATTAAACGTACTAGTGGGTTTAGTAGACCCTTATTGACCCACGTCTATGGGGCTTATAGCGACTGATAATGCCTATTTAATGGCCTGATAACAGTCTAATTGGCTGGTATTTCTTAGTTGTGGACTATGACACCAGTTTTCTGTTAAATGTAATCCCATCTGATATTATTCAAAAGGTGCGGATGAAGTTCAACAGAGATTTTATTAATGCCATGGATGGAACTGGTCGGCTGCTTTTAGCCTTTAACAACGTGAGTAAAGAATGTGTGTTTGCATGTTACAGTATATCATGAATGTACAGTGTATGTATTGATACGGATCATCTGTACTTTTGCCCCTGCAGAGACCTGGGAGCAGTATCTCTTTACTGTCTGGTGGCCTGTCCAGGCTTCAGAGGCCACAGACTGCCAACCCCGTCACCCTGCCAACTGTCTGCTCTCCTCAGCCACCAGACAACAAAGCTGGGGACAAAGATCTATGGTGCTTGTCACCAGCTCCAGACCAGAGGAATGCAGGAGGTGAATGAGCTTTTTGCACAAGGCTGACAATTTGGGGTTTGATAGCACTTTCATGAATCTAAATCAAATATTGAATCAAATCCAAATACTTTCAAATCTCTTGCAGCAAAGGAAAAGGACACTTGTTCCTCACTGAGGCTGGAGCTGCAGTAGCTGGCATTAAAGAGGCTTAAATAAACATGATGTGGAAATTATGTTAATTCACAATTATCATATAGGAATGTGTTTGGAAGAGTAGTGAATATATTTCTTCCTCCAAAGAAATGACAGGAAAAGTTTGAGAACAACTGGCTTAGCATAAGAACTGGAAGTAGGGGAAACAGCTAGCCTGGCTTATGATGGATGAATGGATTCAAATCAGGAGTTTGACCCAGGAGACTTGAGTTCAAGTCTTATGAGAAATCTATTTTTAAACTTAAAATAGTTGATTATTTTCTGTTTTTTATTATTATTATTATTTTGAGTATTCAGTCACACTTAGGCTAGGTTTAGGCAACAAAAGGTAAAGGAAAAATATACATCAGAACATATACACATACAGTATCTAGAGTGGGTGTCTCTGCCATGCTATATACACCCAGGTTTAAATAGCCACATTGGTGATTCTTCCCCAGTTCCAAATAGTACGGTTAGCTACTGACACCTGGGTGCATGCAAGTGGCATTGAGCTTCTCATCTAACTTTCATCAGGAAAGCGTATAGGTACAACCCAGTCGGCAGAAATTTTTATGGCATTGGACGTTTCTGCAAACCACAGATACGTTGAATATCCACGTTTCTGAACCAAAAATATGTTTAAATATGTTTCATATCAGCCTTATCATGCTTGCAGAAACGCAATGTCTCGTGGTTAACGTTGTGAAACGATTGGTTAGGTTTAGGCAACAAAACTACTTGGTTAGGGTTAGAAAAAAGATAATGGTCTGTGTTCAAATAATAATGTAACAGCATAACAACGTAACGTAACAACCGTTACAACACAACAAAACATATAGGTTTAGGAAAGAACTACATGGTTGAGCCTAAAACTACTACGTTTGTACAGTGAAAATGAAACTGATGTTGTAAACAGGGGACACAAACAGCGTTCTCCTGGATGAAAGCCTTGTGTTTGTTGGACCCATCCACCTCCCCTCCTGCCCGCGCGGTGTGTCTCTTTTTGCTATTTAAACTAAATCACTTGCCGTGACTGAATGCAAATAACATTCAACGTGCCCCCGCACGTAGTGCTTCTAACATCCAATGCCAACATTCTTTCCAGGTGACTGAGCTGGTATTTACCAAAATGTCAAACACCAGTTGAGATGGAGCAGTGGTTCTCCTATTATACAAAATGACTCAAGCTTTTACTTTCAGTTTGGTGTATGATAGGCAATGTTTAAGAATGGACAACTCCAACAAACAATTTAATTATAAAAGACTGGATAAGTGATATGTTAGAGGGCATTTTACCAACTTGGAACTGGCTTATGACAAATTAGACCCTATCAAAATCAGGAGGTGACAGAAGTTGAGATAAAGCAAACAAAGAATAGCTATTGAGTCCAGAATGACAGAATCAATAATGATAGATTTGAAGCTGCTACATCAATGTATATCAAGTGCAGTTGTGTTTAGGAACAGTGAACCTACTCAGAGTGTTGTGTGTCTCTACAGAAGTTCCCCAACAGAGAGAATCTAAATCCAATCAGCCACTGCAGCCTGCCAAGATGAAAGCTGTCAGCCAGTCTGAAGAACTGAATCCAAAACCCCCCATGGAGGCCACAGACAAGTACAACACACAAAAAGACACAGACCGACAAGCACACACACAGTCTATGGAGAGGTTCAGTTTGCAGTGCACAGAGCTGTTGTTTGCTGGGACATGAGTCAGTGAGAGCTGAGAGCTCAGTGGTGGTCTTATATTGTTACTGCCCCGAGGCAGCTTCCAGCTCCATCAATGATGCACAACTAGCTGTGGGACAGATTCCTCATCTGTCATCACCTCCCTGCACCGTCAACACACACACACACACACACACACACACACACACACACACACACACACAGGTATATATATTACGGCTGACAAAGTTAACATGATATTAACGTGTTAACGCAAATTCGTAACGCCACAAATTTCTTTAATGCATTAACACAACTTGTGATTTTTAGGTTGTAGCGGGCTCAGTTTTAAAGCTAGAGGAAAGATACTGGCATCATATGAAACTGTAAAAACCTAAGGAATCCATTAGTACTAACCATGTCATAACATGTCTAACATATTGTGAAGGAGACTAAGTAATGCTCCAAACTTACGCTAAAGTTTGGTGAGGAAAAACTGTCATGGACATTTTCAAAGGTGTCCCTTGACCTCTGACCTCAAGATATGTGAATGTAAATGGGTTCACGAGTCTCCCCTTTACAGACATGCCCACTTTATGATAATCACATACAGTTTGGGGCAAGTCATTGTCAAGTCAGCACACTGACACACTGACAGCTGTTGTTGCCATGTTATGATTTGAGCATATTTTTTAATGCTAAATGCAGTACCTGTGAGGGTTTCTGGACTATATTTGTCATGTTGTGTTGTTAAGTATTTGTTAATGATTGAGATATTATTTGTAAAGCATCTATAAACAATATTTAGATAGATAGTTAACTTTGTCAATGGTTAATAATAGTTTTTTGGTCCATCTATCTAATGTTTATAGATGTTTTACAAACTATTTCTTAAAGGTTTACAAATTATTTGGTACTACTATCATTAACAAATACTTAATATAGTATATAAAATGTTATAATGTGTGCAACAATAAACTGTCAATAATAGTTTACTAATGTAAACAGAATGTAATTGTTATCATCTCTTATCAGTTATAATACAATATATCATTTTTTAACTAATTATTTCATATTACACAAACTTATGATAAAATAACATAATTTATAGCAGTACTAACAAATATTAAACATTATTGATTATCATTTCATTGTTTGTTGACAGTGAAATAACTATTAACTAATGAACTATAAATTTACCATTTATAAATGATGAGTATTATAAAGTGTTCATACAAAAGTTCTGGTCTTTTAAATTGGTATAAAATAAATCACCGTAGAAGTTTATTTAAGCGGTTTATGTATAAACTCTTCAGTACATCTCTTTTTCTGGTTCAGTAACACAACCCAGGAAGGATCTGATAATGTGTAAAATTGTATGTTAACACCAATATAATAAGAATTCAAGTTTCCTATGCACAAGGAGATCACACTACAGCAAACTGCACATGTAGAAGTGAGTCGTTCTCCTTGATGAACAACACACAGTGGTCAATAATCTGTTTCCACTCCCAGGCCCACCATCACCATCACCATCACACCACCAGAGGTCACTCCCAAACTGGCGGAACCTCGTGTGACCGTTAGCTGCTCTGGCCATACTCGTGCTGGACAGGTGAGCGTGTGAACGGGTGCAATCATGTATCTGTGTACTGTAAGTTTAAATGTTATCTGGCTTTTATAGTGGTCTTTAAAATTCAAGACGTGGATTCACTTTCCTGGGGAAGTAAATGTGAATATTTATAGGGAATTAGGTTTTATTGATATGACCTTTGAGTATAATATTGCCCTGGTATATTGCACCCAGTGTGTGCACTGAGACCATGCACAGGATAAGTAGGAAACGGAGGGACAGAGAATTAAATTACATTAAAAATAACGTAAAAGTAGAGCTTGACAATATAATTGCAGATGTAAAGCTCAAGGAAGTTGTAGGAATGTTCCTAAATCTGAATAAAGCACAAACAATGCATCATCTACAAATTATATAGATTCAAAAGCCTGTGAGGAAAATAACTATATGATCACATTAAAGCTACAGTAGGTAGAATTAGAGTAAATATGATTAAAAAAAGTTATTTTTATAAAACGGTCACTATATCCTGACAGTAGAGCATGAGACAAGTAATCTGAAAAAAATCATGTTTTCAGAATCATCTTGTAGTGTACTGTTTAGCTGTAAAATGAGAAAGTTTGTGACCCGGCAGCCATGTTGAGATCAGTTGAGGAAATACCAAGCACCGCCCACCAGCCGGAGCACAGCCAATAGGAACGCTCTCTCTCTGAAATCTGAAATGAGCTGTGATTGGCCAAAGTCTCCTGTCACAGGCTTTTTTAAAGCCTGAAAACAGAGCCATGAGGAGGTGCAGAAGTCTAGTTTTCTCTCAGAACACTTGAATTACAATATGCTGAAAGGTTATTATGTAATTTTTGCCCAATGATGCCAACAACTTTCTGCCTAGTGATAACTGTCTTGTCATCGTAGGAGCTGTGCTACCTGTGTATGCAGCGGGCCCAAAGAAATGTTCCAGTCTACCTGAGGGAGCAGCAGCAGGCGGAGGAGAAAGCTCAGGAGAAACTTTTATTGCTTAAAGAACAACAGAAAGACAAGCAGTACATGGACAAAGAACAGGTGTGTGCGTGTGTGTATGCATTGTGTGTGCACTTGGTGTGTTTTTAAGTGTGTGTTCGGACAAAAAGGGAACATCATTACTGCTGGACCGTCAATCTGTGTTTATTTAGTAAGTTATGGTCCCATTTAGAGTCAAATAGACCATAAAGCAGGGTATGCTCTAGGGCGTGGCTACCTTGTGATTGTCAGGGCGCTAACACGTCTTACAACTTTAACCCTTTCACAGTGTGTTTTCAGTTCATGAAATTTAATATAATCGCCTGAGAATATCTTATTCAGCATTCGGTTGTACTTAGCTCCACCCTCTTGGGTCACTTGAACTTGAGGCTTCAAAACCGTAGTCCACAAACCAATGGGTGACGTCACGGTGACTACGTCCACTTCTTATATAGGGCCTACAGTCTATGCTCACTACTAAGTTCAGCCTCTTTAGCATGCTAACATTTGCTAATTAACTTAAAGCAGTGGGAAACCTCCAGGTCTGAAAAGTGAAGCCAGCAGAGGGCGACTCCTCTGGTTGCAGTCTGATTGAAGTCAGATTGTATAGAAGTCTATGAGAAAATGAGCCTACTTCTCACTTGATTTATTACCTCAGTAAACATTGTAAACCTGAGTTTATGGTCTCAATCGCTAGTTTCAAGTCTTCTTCAACACAGGATATGCTTTAGGGCGTGGCTACCTTGTGATTGTCAGGTCGCTAGAGTTCGTCTTACAACTTTAACCCTTTCACAGTGTGTTTTCAGTTCATGAAAGTTAATTGTAACATTTTGTCCGCCTAAAAATCTCTTATTCAGCATTCGGTTGTACTTAGCTCCACCCGATCGTGTCACTTCTGGTTACAAAGAACCAAGAGTTAGATTTTGGTATTGGATAAAAGTAAATTTTGACCTGATGATGGCGCTAGATGAAAAGTTAAGTATCACCAAAATTATTACAATTAGTCCTGAGAGGAACATGAATAAACCAAATAGCAATCCATGCAATAGCTGTCGAGATATTGCAGTCTGGACCGACCAGCAGACTGACTGACCAACAGATGCACAACATTGATGTTCCCAGAGCCATGCTGCGAGTGTGGCCAAAACATATAATTGTGCAGGTCAAGTGGGAAAGTGTTTTCGTACTGTGGAAAAATCTATTAAAAGCCTGTAATGTGCTTGAATAAATACCTGTTTCATACCGTCTGCTGCAGGTTACTGGAGGTGATTTATGAGTGGGGATTTTCCTATGGTATCTAGTAAAGAAAAAAAAGGGATCAGAAAACAACAACACACAGATGGAGGAAGTAGAAACTGTTGGTTCACACAGCCAGAGGCAGAAGTAAAACTAAAACCATAATGTCAAGACAAAATAAAAGCAGCAATAAAAACCACAAAAAAACATCTCAACAATTGAGGAGTTAAGGGTGGTTCCAGACTGGTTGGGGCCAGAGTGCTGAGAAAACAGCTTCATCCTCTTTACTGCACTGGGGAAGAGGTGTGGGACATGTGGGATATTAAAATTCAAAATGAAACAACTCAAAGTGCTTTACATGTTGTTTTTGCCAATATTATTTCATGGTTCAATAAAACTCCCCTCTATAAAAGTTAATTTTTTTACCCTGGTGAGTATGTCATGCTCTCTTTTTCAGTCAATATGCTGATTCAAGGCGTGTGGTTTTGTGTGTTCATCTGGCAGGAGAAGCTGAGTGAGCAACGTGAGCATGCAAAGCAGGTTGCAACATTCAATCTGCAAATGTCAGAGAAGAAAGAGAAGACCTACTGCCCTCTCTTCCCCGTGAGTAGAACTCGGACATTATGGCTGTAAGATTTCAGTTCTGGTATAGGTAACACTCCTTGAGCAGCTATAGTAAGTAGTACAACAGAAGAGCAACTGTTTACAGTGCAACCAAACTCTCATTGTCTTAATAATGAAGTCAGTCAATAATTGACCTTTTTCTGCATACAGCTTTGGTAGTTTTACACACAACAGCAAAAAAGTGAAAGTAAAAGTGGTTAAAATGACCATGCCTTGTTTAGTGGACACATTTTTGATGAACGATCATGGCCATTACTAACCTCTGTGACAAATGGAGCAACGCCTGCAAGCTAGTTCAGGCAGTCAACTCGAGCTGCACTGCTACATACACATGTAACATGCCTCACTCTCAATACTATAAACCAAATGCACCCTCCCAATTGGGCGGTCTATTTAAGCTGCAAAATTCCCTGTCTCTCCCTCTGCCTCTTCAATGCTGCTGCTGCCCTGCACGAGTACTGCTGCTGCCTGCTCTTTCAGTGCCAGGAAATATGTTTAATCATCACTCCCAATATCTCATGTTATCATATCTGCAGGGAGTGATGAGGTCAGAGTCTAGACCCCAAACTCTAACAATGTTCTGCTGTTGTTGTTGCATGAGCAGTGACTTAAAGGTCCAGTGTGTAGGATTTAGGGAAATTCAAGATTCGAGAGTTTTATTTGTCACATACTCATACAGGATGTGCAGGGAAATGTAAACTATCAGGGGAGAGCACGAACGCAGTCCCCCACTACCAGGAATTATGCAGTTGAGATTCCCACATTTGGGGAATTCACAGGGGTCAGCACAGCCGGAGTGCAATGGCTGAGCCTCGCCCTAGGTGACCAACATACTTGATCATTTTATCTCCCTGCGAGGTAATTATATGAAATCTATTGGCAGAAATTGAATACAATATTAATAAGTATATTTTCTTTAGTGTATAATCACCTGAAAATAAGAATCATTGTGTTTTCGTTAGCTTAGAATGAGCCGTTTATATCTACATAGGGAGCGGGTCCTCTCCACGGAGTCCGCCATGTTGCACTGCCATGTCTCTACAGTAGCCCAGAACAGACAAACCAAACACTAACTTTTCCTGCTTGGGTCGTAGTCGATAATGTTACTGGCTCCCGTAGCCGCCCTCTCTCTCTCTCTCTCTCTTGCTTCACCACTCACTTCCCACATACACACGCACTCTAAGCACTCTACTCTTAAAACAACTGGCTCTAGAGAGGGCTATTTGTGTTTTCGCGTCGGCCACCCTAGTAATCCTACAAGCTTGGCACATGAAAGAAGTTGTAATCTGCAACCTCACCGTTAGATACCACCAGATCCTACACACTGTTCCTTTAACAAATCTTGTCACTCACTGCAACTTTTTAGGGTAACAGTGGCTTGTTAAAATTCACTGTCTTCTCTGGGATGTTTGGATAGACTTCATTCGTTTTCCCGGCTCGGCCCTTCACTCCTGTCAGGAGGATCCAACAGAATCGTTACATGAACGAGCTTCAGAGCCAGATTGAGACCCGGCGGCAACGTGAGGCTCTAGACCAGCAGAACCGTCTTCTCATGGAGCGTCTAGACCAGGTCCAGCTGGTCCAGGAGTGAGTCTGTAACAGCAGTATACTGAACAGGCATTTCAAATAATAATCTTTTCTAATAACTAGTGTGTCACCTGCATGTGTGTGTGTTAAAGGATAGCTTTGCAGAAGGCTCAGAAGCTCAAGCAGAAACACGAGAGGACTACGCATTACAAGAGGGCTCTGGACACTCAGGCAAGAAAATACTTCACTAAGTTGACTTTCAGACTTTTGCACAGGATGTTGGCGAAAATATTTTTTGTAGTTTTGTATTGTGGCAAAAATACTAACAAAACAGCATAAGAAATTAAGTAGACACAAAGATTTGAGTTCATAAAATGAACATCAGGTTATAAAAGTGCTTGAATTTCAACATGTTTACTAACATTTGCAGCCAGTTATGGAGGATATATGGTCATTGGTTTTCATTATACTGTTTATTCTGGTTAACATAATAGCTCTGGTGTTAATAGGCTTTACAAATATATTTTAGGTGAATTTAGATTTTTTACAGAAATATTTTCTCCCTTTGTATCCTCCATGATTCCTGAAGAACCTCAGCTTCGACGTGAGATTATATATCTACATGTGCTGTTGTGTTGTTCAGGTAAAGGAAGGTTGTAGGTCAAAGGAAGGCAGCAGAGAAAAGCTGCCGCCCATCCTGTCAGTCAAGGTCACCAGTGCAGGCATGCTGCCAAAATAAACCACGTAAAGCATTAAAAACATGTTAAACTGGATCTGGATGTCAGAGTCACATCATGTCATTAGACTTCCACTTAAATAAACCCATTCTGCTACAACAACAAAATAATTAAATACTGGGTTTGTTTAACAATTGTAGCTTACTTGTCAGACTATTAAAAGAGATAATATATTTCTCACACTATCAGGGGGGGTAGGGGCACACTGTCAGACATTTTGAATGAGACATACAACAGACACAGATATCTTCATGTGCTCTGTCTATTTGCATTTTAGACTATGCAAATGAACTGTAACTTTCCTAAAATTATTATATACATAATAATCTTTTGGGAAGAAATACGTTTTGCTGTGATGGAGGTTTCTTACAGTAGTTTAGTCTTGGGTCCCCAGGGACACCAGTCGCCTTGTATGTTAAATAGGTTGGTAGGATGAGGGTTAAAAAATATGTTTTCTTCACAAAATCATTAAAAATTCTTTGTTAATAAAGAAGCATAGATCACGTTATTTTGTTAAAGGGGAAGTCTGCAAATTTTACACAATAAAGTCTGTTTAGAGGTCCTTTTGTGGCTCCAGAAGGAGCTCCGCAGTCTGATAAATTGCCTCAAATGATGTCACTTGAGTCAGCGTCAGTTGGAGCTGAAGACTGCAAGTGAAAATATTAAAGAAATCTGGAGGAAATAAGTGACTTCACCATTCCTCTCTACATCTCTGATCGCCTTTTACTAGCATAGCACTAGTGATGACGAGATGAAGCTTCATGAAGCATCGAAGCTCCCCAGCGAATTGGTTCATTTCATGACACCTATTGGTTAAAACATGCAGATATATGCTGTACCTGTGTAGCAGTGGTTTAACCAGGCAGAGGGCAGTGAATGTGCTTGTCTAACCATCCGTTCTTTTGATGGACCAAAATGATGCTTGTGTCCTCTGTTTAGCATGTGCGGGAGTTGTGTACGCCTATACCTCAAAATAAAAGTCACGTAATTAATTTCAGGGAGAACTTGGTCTAAAGAATTTCTCAATTTCTATTTTGGTGGGATATCAGCAAAGGGTGCCAGCAACTGAATTTTCATTTGGCTTTGTTTTGACCTTGTGGGCCAGAAAGGACCTGCCACCACAGCATCTGGCCCAGGGGGTGTGTTAAGCCAGGGTCTATGGTAACCTTACAACTGAAATGAGTTTGCTCTGTCCTTTAGGTGGGAGATAAGAAGTGCACAGATCCTCCAGAGTGCCAGGCTGACAACTCCGGTTTCAACCGCTGTGAGACAGCAGCCAGCAACGCTGCAGGCCGAGAGAGGGCACAGAAGGTCAACTCTGTTTCTTATTGATGCCATAAACCTTGATTTCAGTTGTGGCCTTGTGCAGATGTCAGAAATAACCAGTCAGAGTTATTTAATTAAAAGTCTCTGCATTGTTTTTGTTTTGTTGCAGTGATGAAAGAGGTCCTCAGATCCTTTACTTAAGTACTAGTAGCAATATATTATTGGATTGATATCATTGATGCATTTCATGTTGCAGCTGGTTGAGATGTAGCTAATTTATATAAGGTAGGGTGGCTTAAACTTTAAAAAGGCATCAGATTTATTTGTTGACCAAATGTTTTATACGTAAAATGTTAAAGGTGCTAAATGCGAGATTGGGAGCATTTATATTGCCTCCGCACACAGCAATAGTGACAACAGCAACAGTGCTGATAGAGCTAACAATGTTAAGCTGGGGGGGAACGGAGGGTGGGTGCTACGCTTCCGCAATGACACCACCGGTCGGGACGGCAGTATCAGTACAGCTGCAACAATTAATTGATTTATCGATTGGTTGCCAACTATTAAATTCATCACCAACTATTTTGATAATCGATTAATCGGTTAAAAAGTTAACGCAATCATTATTGCGTTAACTTTGACAGCCCTAAGACAAATACAAAGTACAATATTTCCTTCTGAAATGTTGTGCAGTTGAAGTATAAAGTAACATAAAATGTACTATGTATGATACAAATACATAAAAACCATCAACCACCATGTACAGTACGTGAGTAAATGTACTTAGTTAGTTTCCAACACTCTCTTTTGGTTGACAGGACTACAAATATTATCCAGCCTGTTACTGCAAGTCTTGTTTTTAAATTGATCTACTACATACTGAAGTTGATGTCATGTTATTTATATACTGGCAGCTCCTCCGGGTAAATTTCAGTGTTGCCACTCAGAGGAAGAAGGAAGATTTGCACAACCGGCAAGAACAGCTGGAGAAAGAGAGAGAAGTTCTCAAACACAACAAAATGGAGTGAGTAAAGGATGGTGGGAATGAAAGAAATGGATAACAATGAGGATGTGGAAACTATGGTTGTGTGTCTCTCTAACTGGTATGTTCCCTGTCCAGGTTAATATTGGACCGCATTAATCGCTTTGAGAAGAAGCAGGACATCAGTAAGTCACTAGAGGACGAGTGGAGTCGCAGCGCGAAGCTCAAACACCACCGAGAGGAAGAGGAGAGGCGCTTCCTGAGGTGTGTGCACGAAGGATCACCTGAATCAGCATTCAGCCATGCATTTACATCTATTTATATAATCAGAAGTCACACTTACTGACTTACCTAAAACGTACATCGTGCCATTCATGCAGGACGACATGTTTTCCTGGTCATTCATTCATTCTTCCTTTGTTTTATTCTGTCTCCCTGTGGTCAGGTCTGCTGGTGAGCTCCTGGTAGATAAGCTTGTACAGTACAGGCGCTGCTGCCAGTGTAAGAGGAGGACCACTAACTTTGGAGAGACCAACATCTGGAAAGACTCTCATTACCTCTCTGGCTCACAGTTCATGATCTGATAAACATAATAGCCTACAGAGGCACATCAATACCTCAGGGCCTAAACAAGACCTCAACCCTTGTAACTCATCATCACTAAAGATTGAACTAATAAGTTAAGCATATGTAAAGCATACTTGGATGTTTTGGTCGTCTGTGTTAATGTGAGATATATTCTTTCTCCTTTCCTAAATTAGAGTTCATGTTTGTAGAGCTTTTATTTTTCCTAGAATACGTTTGTTTTCGGTATTTATATTCAATTCAGTTCAAAGATTTGTGACTATATAGCTAGTTCACTTTTTCCCCAAGTTGTTCAAATGCACTTCCTCAGTAAGCTGTTCATAAAGCTGCACCGTTTAGTGCTGATTCTGGCTGTATTTCTTTCAGTAGTACATTCAGTCTGCTGCTGCTTCGAACAAAACAAGCACAAACAGCTCAGCAGCCACTTCTTTGTGACAGAGTCACATTATGTTGCAGTCACAATCACATCATGATTTTTTCGGTGTCTTTAAATAAGCTTTTAACCAGGAGATAACATGAGAATCACGGCTGCTGACAACTGTGCTCTTAGCAGGGATTCAGACTGATAACAGCAATTAGTGAGGCAATGAAATACAATTCAGTTGGAATAACAGATTTCTTTAAAGTTTAAAGGCTTATCAGACACTTAAACACTGCACAAAGGTTTTTAATACTCACAGACGTAATTTTACAATTCGGGAAAGTCATCATGGTGGCAACTATGTGAGGTAAACTGTAGAAATACAGAATTCACATGACAAACTTTTGCCAGGGCCCCCTGCATTGGCACACCCTGCTGCATCAGCGGATTGGCTCCATTCAAATGATTGAAAAGGCTGAGTTTTTTCATGTAGGACTCAAGTCAGTCTGGACGCAGCCTCAGTCACTGGTGAGAGGAGCTCCTCTGCTGCCAGTTACAATGCTGGTTCAGTACAGTCAGTTAAGTCTGAGGATTTGGTGTAAAGGTTTGTTTGTACTGAATTGAATACATCTAGTTTCTGTTTGCAATATACCGGTTATAGTTTTCAATCCATTCAGAAACCACCTAATGCTGTCCTTGAACTGCCTAGAGTACCCTAGCAACCGGTGCAATAGCAACCACCCAGCAGCAATCTGTTGACTCTAGCAACTTACAGCAGCCTACCAAACAAAAACAAAAAACAGCAGCACCCTAGCAACCACTCAGCAATCAACTAGCAATGCTCTGTTGGTTATTTAGCAACACACAAGTATACACCCTGTATGCATACCATGTAAAGTCTTTTGAGACAAATGTCTGATTATGGGTTATGGAAATAAAAGTGACTTGACTTTTTCTACTCCGTGGTTCTCATTCAGTTTGGTTAAAGGCCCTGACACACCAAGTTTCGGGCCGGCGTTGAGTGTCTGTCAGTTTTTGCAGTATGTCCCACACCGTCAGCTCTAGTCAGCCCGTGTCGGAGGCTTTTTGTCCAGCATGTTGAATCGGCGGTGGAGCCCGTCAGTGAGAGAAATCACTCCAATTGGCTGTTCAGCTTAAACGAATCAGTGCACAGGAAGAGAAATGGAAGTGAGGAAAGCAAGCCAACGAGTAAAGTCAAGAGAAAAAACACAGGCTCTTCTCATTTTTCATCTTCATCTCATCTGATCATTCCACTACATGGATATTTTGACAACAACATGGCCATCTGGAATGAAGCTGAGTGGTGAGTGAGAGTGATGGTTTCATGTACGTATCATAACAACAGCTTGTATATCCGCTGTTTCCCTTTTTGAATGACGGATACAGACTACCATCGTCGGTTGTAGTCTTTGCAGTGTGTTCAAATGCAAAATGTCAGCCATGACAAAGGCGACGTGGGGTGACGAAGCAGTCGGCCTTCATGCCTTTAGTTCTTTGATGTCGGCCTGGTGTATCATTAATGTGAGATCGTATAATTAGGGAGAAGTTGGGAGAAGCTAATCACTATGTAGCTACAGTAGTTACCATGTAGGTAGAAGTCAATGCACTTTGTAAACATGGTTTGCATTCAATTACAATAAATAAGAATCCTCCTCTTTGGTAAGTACAATCTATAGACTATAAAGCAGGCAAGGCCATGTTATCACATCGAGTTTGCTGACTGTAAAAAAAAAAGTAAGGTAAGAAAAAAAAAAAAAGTTACACTTTGAAAATTCATGGTTTTTCCCATCAGTGCAGCATAGAGGCAAAGGGAGTAAAGAGGCCGTCCTGTCTGTCCTTGTTCTTTACATACTGTACTTTGAAGGGCAGCTGTCCCATATCTGACCTCGACTAGTGATGAGGGAAGCTGCATATGGTACAGTAGGCCTACTGTACATACAGAGAAGTACATTACTTACAAAGAGATGAAAAGCAAGAGGGCCCCAACAGGGCCCCAAGTTTGTGAGGACTGTATGGATAGAAGGAGGGAAACACAACACATTATAAATCATTGTGTGTTTCTTCACAAGTCATTATAGGTCAAAAACAAATTGGAGCAAAGAGAAAGTGAGGAAAACAAAACAAGATGAGGATGAAAGAAGGTATGTGGCTCTGATAGGGGAGGATGGGTTCATGCTGTGGGGGGTTTCTATAGTTGATAAATGTGTTGCAGGATTATGACAATATTATCCTGGCTCTGGTCCCAGTTCTCTGTGAAGCCAGAACTTCCTTAATGAGCTCATGGAGGCATTTTGAAGGTCTTTGTAGCAAAACAGATGCACAATTAACTACCCCACACGTGCTGGCTGATCCATTTACAAGCTGACAGATTGTGTGTATGGATAAAAATATGTGCGAGTGCGTTGTTGTGTATATACTGCACTGTGGTACAGAAATATATGTCACATATGCTGCATCTGGACAGGGATATGTGATCCAGAACAGCACCCACCCTGAAACAGACTCAGACCTTCTATTAAACTAGTTTCTGTACAATAAATTACTGCTGCAGACCTGCTGCAGGTCACGGGAGTAGGCTTTGGAAACAATACTTTTCCTTGGGGTGTGAAAGTGTACATATTTTTATAAGCTTGTAAAAATGACCTGATGAGATATGCATGGGGAAATCCATACAATAGTCAGAGATACAGTCATATCTGTTCCAAACTGCAGATTTTAACCAAATTCAGTGAGTGAGACATTCCTCAAAAATTATCAAATACTCACTTGTCTCTTTTCTCCTCTGCCTCAAGTGTTTGAATGTGTGTGTGTGTATGACCCACCCATCTCCTGCTAAGTCCTGCGGTGTGTTTTATTAGAGATTTAATAAACTCTTGTTCACTAAGTGATGTTCCAATTCTCTGGAAATTCAAGTGGACTTGAGAGAGATCGCCCCTTGAAGAACTGAGGGAGTGAACATGTTAGCATGCTGAGGTTAGAGCTTGTGCTCAGGGAGGGCAAGTGTGTTTCATTATTAGGTTCAAGTTTCCCAATAAATTATAAACAAGCCCCTGACTATTAGTTGAAATGTAACAAAAGCTCTTTATGCTCTTTTATTAATCCTATTTCCAGCACAGATTATTGGCTCTCTGGGTGGTTTCTTAGACTTGAATGTTGAATTAAATACTGAGGATTTAGGACTTGGAATCAGTGGCCAACTCCAGGGTCTGAGAAGTGAAGCCAATGCGGAAGTGCCTTAAACTTGCATTCTTTCTAATAGCCAGCAGGGGGCGACTCCTCTGGTTACAAGAAGAAGTCAGATTGTATAGAAGTCTATGAGAAAATGAGCCTACTTCACACTTGATTTATTACCTCAGTAAACATTGTAAACATGAGTTTATGGGCTCAATCACTAGTTAGAAGTCTTCTTCAATACAGTATGATGTTGATTTAGTAAATTATGGTCCCATTTAGAGTCAAATAGACCATAAAGCAGGGGATGCTTTAGGGCATGGCACGGTGTGGTCCGGTCTGGGAGTTGTCCGTGTTTTTATCTTAGAACTTTAAACCCACAGTGTGTTTTCAGTTCCTGAAAGTTAATTATAAACTTTTTGGTTGCCTGAAAATGTCTTATTCAGCTTTCGGTTGTACCTAGCTCCACCCTCCCATGCCACTTCTGCAAAAGACCAAGATGGTGACGGCCAAAATGCCGAACTCGAAGCTTCAAAACGGCAGTCCACAAACCAATGGGTTACGTCACGGTGACTATGTCCACTTCTTATATACAACTTGGAATCAACGTCTGGTAACTGAACTACAACATTAGTTGTGTATAGTCTACATCAGACTGTCAATACGTCATCCAGAGTAGGTTCTTGTCATCAACACGGCCCTTTTTTGGGGGGGAAAACATTCCTGCCTCCCCCGTAGACAACAACAGCGTCAACAGAGGAAGTTGAAGCATGTCTCCAAACTTCTACTTTAAACAAACCGGTTTAAATTAAAGCTGGGGTCGGTAATCTTGAGAAACTAACTAGAGTACACTAGATTTTAATAATTATCTAACCGGGCTTATAACAGTCCTGCGACAGCCACAGATACCATATTCTTTTTCTTTTTTTTTATGCCTCCACGCCGGCGACAACTGTGGCCTGATTTGACCACGTTTGAGCTGTTTCACACAAAACTAAATGATACTACAACAAACCTACGACAAACTGAGACTTTCTTGACTTGCGAAATTATCTTTTACATGTACAAATATCAACTACCGTATATATCTTTTCCGAGATAAGGTCCCATTGGGTCCACCTGAAGTGGAGGGACTTTGCCTCCCTATATGGACTCATCGTTGTCTTTGATGAGGCTCACTGAGGTGATGTCCTCTTAGATGAGTCATTGGAGAGCATTGAGACATTATAACAACATACTTTATGCTGTCCGTCATGCACATGATGACTGATAGCCAATGGAGGGGGTTATGTCAAGCTGAGTAAATGTACTCTGCAACAGCACAAAAGTGTCCTCATATATTTGGCTCAAATGTGAATTTATTTCCTCTGGAGGAAAACTGTGAAATTAAGGAAACTTGTGAAACATAGTGAACACCCTTTATTTCCCTCTCTATTTTATAAGCCTCTCTTTTTGTGTGTGTGTGTGTGTGTGTGTGTGTGTTATTCCGTGTTTCCCAGGGCTAGTAGATCTAATGGATATCCATCCTAATTTTACTGGCAGGCAGACTGAGGTTGGCTTTTTGACAGTTAGTGTCCGAGCTTCATTTCAGATCCAGATGTTTCCACCCTGCCCAGACGACACGCTAGCCCACAATGTCCAGAGCACAATCCCCATGAACCGAACACAAAGTGAGAGCAGGCGGTTGCGTCTTTGAGTGACAACCAGCACATGATCAGTTGTTTACACTCTGAGAGAAACTAATGGGGAACGACACTGTGTGTATGTTCACTGTAAGAAAACCTGGTGTGTATAAAGTACGATTGAAAATGAGCAGGAGAACTAAAAGGTCCTTGTATATTCATGTCGTTCAGACACTAATTACCCAGAATACTGTGTCATGCTCTCGGTCAATGTTAAGATACTTTAAAGAACCCCTCCAGTGTATTTTGACTTTACTATGATATTTCATATTTATGTGAGTAATTTCCTGACTAAGTTGATTAGCCACAGTTTGTCAAAAGAAATCGAAAAATAAATTAATTTTGTGCTCAAAGTTAAAAAAAGAAGGTTGTTGCTAAAACGGGAATAGGACATATGACTATAGTAGAAGCTGCAAGTCATACGTCATCCTCCAAGCTGCAGGTGCACTCATGCTAGTTTGAGTGCCCAAGAGAAAACAAGAGAAAAGTCCTGTTAGAGAAATAAATGAATCACAGTGCAGCCCGGTGCCGTGTCGGTGCTGGGAGCTGAGGCGAGAGGTTTTCCTGCCTGAACCTAAGTTAGTGGTTTTCTTGCCTAAACCTAACTGCGGACATTTGCGTGGCGTACAAATGACACACGAAAAGGCTCAAATGCGTACAAAAGACAGGCCGAATGTACATGAAATGCTGTGGTATTTATACGCCTTCCCATGAGACCAGGTTGGGTGAGACCAGGCTGGTTAGTCCGTGAAAATGTTGGAAAATACAAACACGTAAATGTAAGCTTAGCAGTTAAACCGGGATGTATCAGAACAAAATAAAAGTATGATCTTACACATGAGGATTCTGACTTTGTGCCTGGGACATGCAGCTTTAAACTTTTAGCATCACGTCATGTAGCCATCAAGTGCATACGGACCTTTTACAAGATTCTCCTTCTAAAATGAATTGTTTCAAGTACTAAACGTTTTGAGAGGTAAGTTTGCCGCCATTATCACTGTAAACTTCTGCTGGGCTGCTAGAACAGAAAGCTCAACAACTGTAATCTTTTTATGCAACATCGCTCAAACGTGATATAAAAATCTTCACCTGCAGCTGCTTATTGATGAAAATTGTTCACTGTTGGGATGTTTAGAAACTGAATGAGAAGCAGTGAGTCTGTTTCCAATCACATTTTTCTCAGTGACAATATCAATGACTCTTCGACATCAGAAATAATTGATGATGATGCAAGTGAGATCTGTTATTGATTAGAGTCATTTTCAGCACATCTGAGAAGCTGTTTCCTGAGATGAAACCAGCGCAGGCAAGAGCCCAGAAACAACCACGCCTGCTCCCTCAAGCCCTAAACAGTGTGTCTTACATATGAAGACGTGAGTGCACACACACAGTCTCACACAACCAGAGGGCATCCAATGTCACACACTCTGCATGTCTAAAAATGCAATTTCCTGACAAAAATATACTGGTACTGTTCTATAGAAGCCTCCTCCTTTCCTCTTCCTCTTCCTATCATAAGATACATCCAAATAGTTCACACATGAATAACCTCCCCTTCTAATCTTTATCTCTTCCTCTTTTATCCACATTTTCCTTTTTCTCTGACAGCTATATGACCAGCCTTCCTCCTCCTCCTCCTCCTCCTCCTCTTAACTTGTTTTTCTCTTTTTGACTTTGATTAATGTCCTTCTAGATGCCTTCCTTTCCTCCACCACCACTCCTCAACATATTTATCCCATCTTACTTTCATCTATCCCTTTGTGTTTGCCCGTCCCCAGTGTATTATCTGAGGTTCCCGTCCACCTCAACTCAACACACATGTCTTCAGTTACAAGCATGAAGACACAGCTGCAGCAGCAAGCCCATCTTGGCAGCCACATGGGGACGTCAGCATGGATGTGCCAAAGTTAGTGCGCGTGCTGTGGTTTGTGGTGCAATGCCGTTAGATTGTACAGTACACAGTACAATGGAAAGTGATTCTCAAGCTGACAGTTGCTTCACTGCACTTGAACTGCTCAGGCAGTGAGCTGCAATTTACACTTGGCGTAATGACTTCCATGTTAAGCAGCAGATAAATTAGCTTCTCAAACAGAGTCTAAGCTGCCTTTGCAGCATGTTGTTGTTTGCTAAAAGGAGCAGGTGGAGGCTCCTCTGAACTGAGATTAGTCACATTTTTCTGTTGTGTGTCTTTGTGGGAACGTGCATGTGCACATCTACATGTTATGTTTGTGCGTTTCTAAGAATTCAGCCCTCGTTCTCTCATGCCTGTTTATGGTCAAACTATGCTAGCAGAGTCACTCGGAGCACAGCAACAGACATGGGAAGAAAGAGAGAGAGTGACTGAGTGACGGTGAGAAACAGACGGGGAGAAAGAGAGAAAATATAACTCGTCACAGATTTGTTTCTCCCCATAAATAAATATGAGCTAAAAAAAACAGTCATATAATAAAAAGCTCCCACTGTTACTCATTTATTTCACACTCATTTGTACTTTGTGTCCTGGCATAAGTTCAGTTTAGTACTTTATTATCCGACGAGGGAAATTTGAATTCAGGACGACATTACACAACATGCGTAAATACAAAGCACACAGCAGCGGCAGTGGAAGCTTGAAAAATGTTATTGATTACTCATTACATTAAAAAAGTAATTAAATTACTTTACTAGTTACTCAAAAACAAACGTAATTAGTAACATTACTCCTTACATTAACGATCCTTTTGTTACTCATTGCAGCTCTGTCAAATATGCCTTTAAAGGGGAACAACAGTCATTTAAAAATATATATATATATTATTCTGGAGGCTATATAACATGATGGAAAAATTACTGCATCTTGTACGTGCATATTGCGAGGGCGCGCCAGGTAGCATCACGGTAAACATCAACTGCCTGTCACTGGCGATTTGAACGGAGTACAGAATTTCAACAACATTTGCAATATAAAAAACATATGTCACTTTCTGAATAAATTGTATGTTAACAATAAACGCTTCTATGACAGGGAAACTGTTTCAGACCTCTCTGACTTCTTTCGTTTTCCAGTAGTTATAGTTTATGCAAGTGCTGTCCCTCGGAACGGAGAAATCCACTGGAACTGGAATCAATTTGTATGTTATTCACGTAATTGTCAACAACCAGGAAGTATAAAGAGCGGTGTAGGGAGGCCATGGATGTATTAAGAGAACTGGATACAGCGGTGGAGGCGGGGCCCCGTTCATTCCTATGAAAGTTGCTCAGTGGCGCATGAAGACAAAATGTCTCGACTTCCGCCTGGAAAAGTATCCGGATCTTGGGCATCTTGGGACCATTTGCTCAGTCACATAACTCGGTCACGGGGTCACAACGTCATGCCGTCGTCATGGCTTGCACTCCAGCCTCTGTCTGGGTCTCATTCAAGTGAACGGAGGAAGGGAAATAACTCTAGATTGAGCTATTGGTACGTTTTACAACTTTTAGGACCTAATGATTTAAATAAGGACTATTAGAGTGTTCGTACTGGGGAGTTGATTCACCTCAAATATCCGCTGAGTTACAGACGTCTCTTTCCCAATGTAAGTCTATGGGAAAAAGTATTTTTGGGCCCAATGGCAACACGGAAGTTGTAGAACCGCCATTTGGACACTACGAAAGTTGGGATCAACGACCGGCACTCTTCGTGGGGGCTTGAGGTAGGCGGTTGGGTGGGATAGTTGGGTCTAAAGAGTTGGGTCAGTTTTTCGGCCAGGAGACCGGCGTTAGTGTCCTGTGTGAAACCAGAAGTCAACATTTTATTTATTTGTCACATAACTTCCATACTTAAGTAACGCCACTTCCTGTGTTATTTTAACCCAAACCACAAACTAAGTAGTTTTGTTGCCTAAACCTAAGGAAGTTGTTTCCTGTGGAGAAGGAAATTTATTTTGAAAAGGCTGTATGAGCAGAAATTGACACGTGTTGCTGGACATTCGTAGGAAAACGAAAAGGAAACAGTCAAATAGTAACAATAAGGTTCTCAAGCAAAGCCTAGAAAGCTCTTGGACATGTACGCACACACACACACGCACACACACATTATGTGAGTCACTGTAACAGTAAATTGCATGCAGGCCGGTGCCCGTGTCATCACTTCTTAATCAACTTCAGTTCATTCTCTCCCATCCCTCTGCACTTGTTGTGTGTCCTTTAATAATGAGACAGAGGGTGTCTCCTGATGTTATGAAGGAACTAGTCCCAGTGAGCTGCAGTTTCTGGTCCAGTCTGACAGCACAAGGTGGAACGATTTTAGTTTTATGCAACACTTTGGCAGATAACACAGGGAGGAGACTCTAGAGGGTTTCAAAGTGATCCAGCTGCAAGCAGATCATGGTAGACATATTGCAGCATGACTGATTACATTGCTGCTCTGCCTGAACACAACACCACATTCGATTCATCAGTGTGTGTGTGTGTGTGTGTGTGTGTGTGTGTGTGTGTGTGTGTGTTTGCGTGTGTGTGTGTGTGTGTGGGTGGATGTCTGTGTTTGAATAGGATTCAGAACAATACCTCCATTCCAGCCCCTTAATAGCCTGCTGCTAATGAGTGGAGTCTTGATAGACGTGAACAGCTGGGAACAGAGGGAAACTAAAGAAAGATGGAAATATTGTTGATAACCTGCCAAAAGCAAGGCCACTGTGTGTGTATGTGTATGTGTGTGTGTGCACTATACTTGCAAGGATCTACTCTCGACAGGCTGCTGAAGGCGTTTCAAGTTGTGAGAACATTTTGATCATTCCTCACAGCATGAAGAAATACTTTTAAAATTGGTTGATTAAAGCTGCACTAATCCCTATTCTTATGGTTGGTATGTGACAGTATGTGACAGTTGTCACTTGTAGTCACGAACCCACAGAGAACTGTCACCCGACTCGGCAGTTCCTCTCACCTCTAGTGCTCATTGTTTTGATTTGACGGGGCACTGCTTTGTTTCAGTGTTTACTGCTCTCATCAGCGCTGTTTTTGGCAGTAATTATGTAAAGAAAGAACAAAACAAAGAGAGCTTCAGAAGAGAAGTTCAATTGAATCTTCGATTTCCTTTTCATTCCTCCCCACCCCAATCTGATGTCAGAAAGTTCATACTTCGGTTAAGCACATACCGAGGCCTTAGAGCTGCAGTTGGTAACTTTGAGCAAATATGATGATAAAAAGTTATTTTTTTAAACTGTCACTATATCCTGACAGTAGTGCATGAGACACAATCTGTCATGTTCCTCAGCAAAACCCTCAATTTGAATAAGGTGTTTCTGTGTATTAAGTTAATATTCTTTAATGAATACAACTCATCAGCTAAACGCCAACAAATATGGATATTTTGTTAGATAAAAACGTGAATTTTGGAAATGATCACATCTATCTTTTTCCAATAACTTTTGACTTATTGGACTTTACAACACTCTGGAGTCAATCATGCGTACAATCCTATGCAGCCACCTCTAGAATCTAATTCTACAAATAGTATAATACTAATAATATTAGCCTGATCTTTATCTGTAACAGGGCAGAAATACCAGGTTTAAACAGAATGTGCAAAAAAACAAATATATATCTTCTTAAATAGTTTTATATACCGACTTTTGTATAAATTATCCAGTAAAAACAAAAACTTGTGTGTTATTATGATTTTAATTATACAACCTCAGAGCAGACAAATCCTGGGGCACCCCCTGTGATCTTTGGGACCCCAGGTTGGAAACCAATGCACAAAAATATGTTTCTGAAAACACAGCGAGCAGTGATTGACAGTTGTTGTAGAGATAGCTCAGCTCTGATTGGTTGTTTTTCTCCGGTCTGTGAAATCTTGCAAATGCCATTATGAGCACCGGAGGACACAGAGGAACATTTTTCAGATTACATGTCTCATGCACTACTGTAGGGATATAGTGACTGTTAAAAAAAAAAACTTTTCTTTATCATATTTGCTCAACATTAACAACTTCAGCGCTAACATTCATCAGATGGCCAGAAGCACAACTGCCAATGAATGCTATTTTTGCTCAATGTCTGCTGGATGCATCGCTGTAAGCTACCACTTTTGCAATATCAACTTTATAAGGAGATAATAATGTCAAGCTTGTACTGCTTTCCACAAGTGGCCAAAAAAACAAGACATGAGTTATAGGTAGGTAGTGGTTATATAATTCCACAAGGAATACGTTTGAATATACTATGTCCTCACAACTATAGCAAAGCCAGGCAGTACTGTATGTGTGTGTTTGTAGACTGCAGCTCAGGTCCAAGATCAGCACGAAACATAACATGATTACTCACTGACCTGAAGTCGAGCCAAACTGGCTGCAGGCCATTTCATGCCGCAGTCCCTGATCAAGGCTGTATGTATTCAATGTTACACCACTTCAACCTTAGTTTGATAGATTACAGTGAAAACATTGGATTACATCTGTATCCTACTGAGAGACAAACTATTTTATGTGCATCCATCTTAGTCAAAAACTCGGTCTTAAAATTCTGCTTTTTTAAGTGACTAATTTTTCCGGCTGGAAAACTCCCCTTGTTTCCACTATAGTTACACTTAGTCAGAAATTCACAAGAAGTGTCAAATGAAAAACAGAAAATGAAACAAGATATGAAAGGTCAATTTGAGCTCTCTCAAATTAGGGGATGTGGTTGATTAGATGAAATAGATGAAATTATTCCACAAACCTACTTTATCAAAGACATTATTGTATTAAAGAGGCAAAATGGCACCGACACACTTTGGTATGTGGAAAGGTATGACACACTAGACTGTAGGAACTATAAAGAGCCCGAACAGGAAAAAGGAAAATAGCCTGGAACACTGGAACAATATTCCCACTGTCATAAAATCAGAGAAAACCCCCTTTGTCAGAATGACGCAGATGTCTCCCTCCTGCTGGGAGCACACCCCTTCCCACACGGAAGCGCTCATTAACCCGAAATGCTCCACACTTCCTGCTGGTCAGTGATTGTGCCCTGGTTAACGGGTTACTATGGCAACAGTTGCTCTGTGGGAGGGAGAGAGGTCAAATGATAGCTACAGTGAAATGTCTGTCTGGTGTGAACACAGAAGCTGACCGCACAGTAACGAGTGTTGTGTTTGTTTGTAGCTCAGCGGGTTACCTCACGCAAGCAAATACAGAGATTAACAAATACAGCAGTGGTAGAAAGTAACTAAGTACATTTACTCAAGTACTGTACTCAAGTACAATTCTGAGGTACTGTACTTAAGTATTTTAATTTTACTTTATACTTCTACTCCACTACATCTCAGAAGCAAATATTGTACTTTTTACTCCACTACATTTATTTAATAACTTAAGTTACTGGTTACTTTGCAGACTCAGATTAATAATAAAAAAATATATAATCAATAAATAATTGATGATGATGATGATGATGATGATGTATTATTTTAGGTTAAGATAAGGTAAAACTTTATTGGTCTTTATTGGACAAAATCATACTGGAATCATTTTACTATGGAAGCATATTGCTGCCACACCAGGAAAAAAAAAACAGATCATTATCACGTTATAATGTGAAAAGTTTGTTATAACAAGATGTTTTTCATGTTATATCAAGATATTTTCACGTTATTACAACATACAAACTTATCACGTTATAACAAACTTTTCTTGTTATACAGTAACTATATACTATTTATCTCGTTATAACGTTAAACTTTTCATGTAAAAACGTGATAACTTATTGTTAAAACATAAATCATGTCACGTTATAACGTAAAAAAACATCTTGCTATAACAAAACATTTTTTCACGTAATAACGTGATACTGATCCGGTTTTTTTTCCCTAGTGTGGCAGCAATACGCAAGGAACAAATATTATTATAAATATATTATTATTATTATTGTGAGTGTTTTTACGCGATTTGCGATAAAATACTATATCGTCTCATCCCTACTTGTAACAGATTATTTCTACACTGTGGTATTACTGGGAAAGTTAAGAGACCACCAAAGTAATTAGGATTCATCCTCCGAGAACCATGGATGTCTGTACCAAATTTGATCTTAATCCATCCAATAGTTGTTGAGAGTTATTCACTCTGGCTTTGTCACGGCTGTCGGCGTTCGGTACCGCCGCACCAGTATGAAACGCATCCGGCGTTCCATTAACTGCAATGTAAATCCATCCGCGGCAAGAGTAAACGCTCCAAGAAAGTGCGCCAAAAGTGTGGTGACGTAGTTTAAAGAGCAAAAGACACACACTGGGCAGGTGAGAACGTGTTGGAACAGCCATGAAATAGACCCTGTGATGGGACTGTTTTCTCAACTGCTGTTTCTAAGGTCAAAAATGAAATTCCCATCTCAACAAAACCCTAAAAAACATTATTGAACTTTGGCACTGCTCTGATAATGGATAAAAACCTTTGAGTGGTAACTAAAAAACTGAAAAGAAAATAGCTTATTGCTCCTTTAACATTTTTTCTACATAGCTGTACGACAGTTTATATACTAGAATAACAATTAGAGACAGAAATCAGAGATTATTCCATCATGTAATACATTAGCACATAACAGGAAAGCTTCTGCTGAACAACAGCTATTGTACTGATAATGTTTTGGGTTCTCTGAGTCATACAGATTCAATGGACCAACAGGAGACCTTCATAACCCGTCTCGTGTAGAGCTAATGTTCGTGGCTTCAGCCTGAAATTGGTCTCTTTGCCTCCCTCACACTGCGACATTACAACATTGAGCTCCATGAAGTTTCCCTCCTGCCAAACACCAGCTGAGTTAATTGTGTTTATAACTGTGAAAACGGACATTTTTATGTTTTGATTCATGAGACAAACATCTCAAACCTTCCAGGGACATATAATTTCTGCTTCTTCTCATACCAGATTCAAAACAAACATATCATCAAAATAGCATTATCCTTGGGGGGACTGTTAACAGCAACCTTCTAAAACAACGTGTAGCTGCCTACTGGATAACTGAAATGTGAGAATTTAGTCTCATCCTACTATCATACTGTGCTGATGTTGCTCTGGGTGATACTGGGCGTTAATGGTTTGTTTCCCTAAAACCAATTTAGGAAAAAGATGCCACTCTAGTGACAAAAAAGCAAAATAATCACCTGAATCTCACTTGATTATTTCTGTGAAATGTATTTACCACTAATTGACAACTGCTGATGAATTTCGGAGTAAAGCTCTCGTCTATGGTCTGATGTTTGTGGGGTTGTTTCACACATGGCTCTATGGATCCACCATGGTCCCCTTCTTTGGTCCAGACTGAAAAATCTCAACTATTAGATTGATTGCCTTGACATTTGGTTCAGACATTTATGTCCCCCTCAGGGTTAATTGAAATGACCCCTGACTTTTTGTTCAATACTTTGGTTTATGACCAAATATCTGCAAAAGTAATGACATTTCAATCAGCTTCAGTTGTACTTTGTGAGTGCTAATTAGAAAACATTAGTATGCTAATGTTTCTGTGCTGGTGCTCTGCACAGGGCTGACACCCGCTCGCTCTCTCATCCCTGGCTCTCTGGATCTCTGTACCCCGCTGTTGCCTGGCAAAGGCAGCGGTGCCGGTGGCGGTGCGGTCCTCAAGGGACTGTTGGTACAATAAAATGTTATTCTGATGTTAATATAATGTACCAAAATTGATGAATATGTAGGATATTACTACTGACATTCCTATAATATTACGTCACAACGTCTGCTCTATTAGCCGTGTGTTTACTACGTGTTCAATTGCATATAAAGCGGGAAAGTGAGATCGGATCACAAGTGGTCACTGGAGACACGCATTCTGATGAACAGACGTATTTAAAGCTGTCCACTTGTGATCCGATCACTCAGGACGCATGTTAATGCCGGGTCTGAACAGGGCCTTAGGCATGTATGTGATTGGCCAACACAGCGCCTTGCCAGATGACGTTGCGCTGCGGCAAAAGTTGAACCAAGTTCAACTTTGATGCCCAACCCTGCGTTTTTTTTGCCTAAGCCCTCTGCGTTGGCGCCCCCGCTGTGCCACTGAACCGACCTCATTCAAATGAATGACAGAGAAGTTTTCTTTTTCTTTCAGAGCTAAAGTCTTCATGCTGCCTTTTAACTGACTTTGTTTTAGGGAAACAAACACATTGCAGTCCGTTCTTTTTGAGGCAAAGCACCCAGCTGACATTCAGTGTAGGAGACGCACTCCTGTGTCCCATCGTGAACCCGGCTTGATCCATTTGAGAACAAGTGACTCACTAAACCCCGACCCCCATCATTAACATCCCCCACACAACTCCCCTGTGGTACAGTGGAGATAATTGATCATTTCATCATCAAAAGTGCTGAGGGGGACGATTTGTGGTCTGCTGGGTGCTTATTATGGTCAGAAGTGATCTTACTGGTATGCTGAGGGACTCCACGTTCAAGCTTATGTCGTGTGGTCAGACCACCTCTGCTTGGCTGGAAGAGTTTAACCTCTGACCTCTGAGCTGTGATATCATCAGAAATACAGAGAGAGAGAAAGAAAGAGACCATGTTCTCTCCTATCGGAAGCATAACAGGAAACCTGCAGCTGAATAACAGTCATTGTGTTGATGATGTTTTGGGTTATCTGAGTCACACGGATAGGTTTAGCATGCACTGTCCCTGCAGCTCTGGAAGGAACATTACAGATATGAATACAGTGTCTCCTGTGCAGCAGATGCTGATCTTTCTTGTGACACTGAACCACACACTGAACCACTTGTTGCTCCCGAAAAAGTACATAAAGACACACACACACACACACATCTTGAATTGCTGTGGGGTGAGATATTATCTCAAGATGTGCTTTGACTGTGAGAAATTAGTCTCTCAATCACACAACTGATACAGACTCAAGGATGAATACCTTTTGCTGTGAGAATGAGACAATCCCTGGATGACAGCCCTGAAAAAAGACCCCCAGGGTTTAAAGATGGATTTGATTCACAGGAATTCGTGATATCTTGGGTCTCTGTGTGGCTGACAGTGAAAGTCCCTCTCCTCATTGCTCAGTGTGTGGTTGCTCTCTCAGGGATGGGTGGATGCTCACAGTGACTCAACTTGGATCGAGTGAAAATAGGGTACTTGTTTGAGTCACAGCGGCCTTTGGCAGCCTGCAGCGCAAGAATTATAAAAGCATGTTGCTGGTATGCTTTGAAAATGAATGTGAACAGTATGATGATGAAGAAGACATGCTAGATTTACTGTTTGTTTTGTTGTGAAGCATATTTGGTATAAAGTGTGGTGCTGCTGTGACAACTGTCCATCTCTGGTCTATCTGAGATTATATATCTAATCATGTCAGACAGATGGCTTGAACAGTTAGAAAAATATAATTCAACATTTTGAGAAAAATGCTTATTTGCCTTCTGTCTCAGAGTGAGATGAGAAGATTGACACTAATCTGATGTCTGTGTGTTAAATATGTAGCTGGAATCAGGCCATGGTTAGCCTAGCTTAGCATGAAGACTGGAAGCAGGGGGAAACTGCTAGCCTTGGTCTCCAAAGTTCAAAAATACACTTTGAAGTGCATTAGACTGAGGGGTACTGGTTATTTTCGCCACTGCTGTGCAGTATTTCTGCCTGTGGATAATATGCTTTGATTTCATGATGTTACATACTGAACATTCATCATTAAAGGAGCAGTGTGTAGGATCTGGCGGTATCTAGCGGTGAGGTGAGGAGATTGCAACCAACTGAAGCCTCTCCCGTGCACCAAGCGTGTTGGAGAGCTACGGTGGCCGACGCGAAAACCCGAATGGCCCTCTCTAGAGCCATTTGTTGTACAAGGAAGTAGGTCATTTGGAGCAGAGCCAGTGCGTAGAGTGTATAAACGTGGGAAGTGAGTGGTGAAGCAAGAGAGCAAGAGAGTAAAGTTATCGACTCCGGCCCAAGCAGAACAGTTAACAGAGTTTGGTTTGTCCGTTATAGATTACTGTAGAAACATGGCGGTGCAACATGGCGGACTCCGTGGAGAGGACCCGCTCCCTATGTAGATATAAACGGCTCATTCTAAGGTAACGAAAACACTTATGTTTTTAGTTTCAGCTGATTATACACATAGAAAACATACTTATTAATATTGTATTCCATTTCTGCCAATAGATTCCCCTAATTGTTACACACTAGTCCTTTAAATCAAATTATATAAATTTAAGCACATACACCTTGAACATGACCTTCATACTGAAGATTTCAACATCATATTTCAATTTACAGAATAAGCATGTTAATAAGCTGTTGATAAGAAATATGCTCTTCCCTCAACGTCGTGAGAATTTCTAATTTCGAGTGGTACGCCACACCAAGGGTAGCACTCCTGCCTAGTCGGGCAGCGCCGCTCTCCCCATACGAAAACAATGACACAGCCAGTGCAGAGAGATTTTACTGTTGATCATGTGTTGGCTGCTTGAAGGCCCTCATTGTCCGTCGGACAGTTTCGGGCCGTCGATGAGTGTCTGTCGGCCTGGTTTTTGCGGTGTGTCCCACACCGTTGGCTTTAGTCTGCCCGTGTTGTTGTTTTTTTGGCCAATTCATCATGTTGATTTGACGGTGGAGCCCGTCGGGGAAAGAAATCTCTCTGATTGGCTGTACAGCTAATTTGCTTAAGAGAAACGGACGTGAGGAAAGCAAGCAAACGAGTAAAGTCACGAGGGCAGACACAGAAGGGTCTTCTCATTTTCCATCTTCATCTCATCTAATTATTTCAATACACCGATATTTTCACAACGACATGGCCGTCTGGAATGAAGCTAAATTGCGAGCGAGATGAAAATGGTCGTCAAACACTGTTTTGTTTCATGTACGTATCATAACAACGGCTTGTATATCCACCGTCCTTGGTGTTCCTGTTTCCCTTTTTGAATGATGAATACAGAGTACCATTAACTGCTGGTGTGGAGAGTTATTTCCCCTGACGCAGGCGCAGGACGTACGTGCTAACTGGCCATCGGCTGTAGTCTCTGATACATTGTCACCACTATTACTCAGGCTCTCTGACCTCAGATTACATTATTCATCATTTAGTTGGAATCAAGGAATCATCAAACATCCCATTAAGAGTATGACTAGTATGACGCAACCCGAACATACATCAGAATTGAAATGAAACAGGACAAAGAAAAACACAATTAAAGCCAGTTTTTGCACCAGTCACATAATTTCATTCATTTGTGAAACCTAACATCACATAAAGCGCTTCAACGGGCTTTACAGGCACACACGGTTCACGACCCAGCCAAAGCTGTCAAAGAAGACATACCACCAAAAACCTCAGCAAAGAAGGAAAATCTCCAATTCAAAGACAGCCAGAGGTAAGGAAAAACAGCAATTCTCCTCCTCCTCATTCCCTCTGCATCCGTGCTGTCAGATCATGTGTCTATTGGAAATGAATTGCACACATGACCAGCATGCCCATTACTGAAGGGTAAATACCACAGAACTTTGTATAATGAAAGACTGTTTTCATTGAATTACTCTTTGATCTGATTACATGCGCTGTCGTTATGATTGAAAAATTACTTCAGAGGAGAGGAGAGTTCAAATAATTGTTAACTTCTAAATGAATTAAATAACGTTTGTAAGGACATCAAATTACATCAAATTGAAAACCACAAAAACTAGCATCACAAAACCACAACTCCTGGTGGATGTCGTAAATGTTTTTGCCATATCTTTCACAAGGATGTGAGTCATTTTCCAAAGAAACAGAGTATCACGTGCCAAGCCAAGGGGATTACCCATAGTGACGGTGCAAAACTCCTTTCCTGTGGGCGAAAATGATTTAGAAAACGCTCTGTCATCAAAAGCATTGTGAGGGGACACTGGGTTTGAGGAACCATTCCCTTTTTCTTTTGCTTCCTCCATTTGACTTGAATGTCATACAATATGATGTATGCATGACTGTAAAAATGTGAACACATTTGGCACATAAGAAAATCCTCCACTGCCCTCTCTGGTTGAAAGTTGTAAGTCTCTTGCACCTCTGAGCACATAACACATTGTCAAAGTGTACTCACCACACCCTGGAGAACACGTCTACATCACTGCAGCAAGGAGGAAAGGTTAAATCTCTGGAGGGCAGCAAACAAGATTTTCAGTTTTTGTTTTTTGTTTGTTTCAGTTTTAAGTGGCTCTTTAACCCCTTAACACTCCGCCGGCAGCTATTCTGTTTTTCAGTGGTTGTAGCAGGCTCAGTTTTGAAGAGTGAAGATACTTTGGTATCATATGCTTAACTTAAGGAATCCATTGTTACCAACCATGTCATACTAGCTTGTTGGGAAGAACGCTAAATAATGCTACGAAGTTCCGCAAAATTTTAGCGAGGAAAGCTGGCATGGTGATTTTCAAAGGGGTCCCCTTGACCTCTGACCTTAAGCTATGTGAATGAAAATGAGTTCTATGGGTACCAACGAGTCTCCCCTTTACAGACATGCCCACTTTATGATAATCATGCGAGGTTTTTTGCATGCAGTACAAATGTGTTATTTAAATTGGGTATCACTGTAAAGCTGAGACTCGTGTTGATCCAATGAGCCTGACTGTATTCATGTGTGATGATGTTAGTCCCCATAGTAGCCATTTCATTGTATTGAGACCATTTTTTTTAACTTGACCTCACTGTATAAAATGACCTGTGGTGACCTCTAGGGTAATCACAGCCTCATGAAACTTTACAGCCACAAACTAGAGACCTAGAGCATTCAGAGGATGGATGGCTTTACTAGGTAGATTGACAATAAGGGTTTGTGATACCAAATTAGACCTGAAAGATACATAGTGTGAATATTAAACTATTATCAGACAGACCCCATCAACCAGACTGTTGATATTCCAGTATGATGTTAAGTTTACACACAGAGGAAGCTGACATACCACCAACACCCCCCCGCTCTCCTCAAAGCCACCAGACTCCATTGAGAGAAACAGTAATTTTACCTGATCATTGTAAAACTCACTTTATTCAAAATGAAACTTATCAAAACTAATTTTGTTAGTATTTCCACTGTTACAACAATCACCAACTCTGGTTTGAGAGTTTGATAATAGGTGTGAGTATAGGTTACATGCAAAGTGGAGGAAAGTAAATACTCCAAAAAGTAAACTTCATCACAAAACAACTCCTGGAATGCACCGAGTTGAAGTTAACTGCAGCTGAGCGAGACAGTGTTTACCATCGTTTTATGAGGCATTAAAAGTTATATATCCGTTGCATTTCCTTCCTTTTGGCTTTGCCTTGAGCTTTAAACTTGGCTTAAGTTACCCCCCAAGATTTCACAGCAAATAACTTCTCAAAAAGGCATCTGTGGTTATCTCGTTTTGCCAAACAGCTGTTTCAAGGCCTCTAGGGACGAGCAAGAGAAGAGGTCCAGGATGGGAGAGATGAACTATAGAGACTGAGAGGCGCAGAGATGGGAAAACACAAAGAAGGAACAGAGACAGGCAGGCAGACAGAGAGACAGAGACAGAGACAGAGACAGAGACAGAGACAGAGACAGAGACAGAGACGATTCAAACATGTGAGGCCGTCCACACTTGCTTGATTGTGTCTGTGGCCAGAAGCGAGAGGAGGAGAGTGGGAGGAATAAAACAATTAACATGAACAGTACTCCGGGGAATGTGGGTCTCCTTGACAACAGCAGGCATAGCCAAACAAACGGGCCCTTTCATAACAATTCAAAACAAACAGAAATGTCTTGCTTATCATCATCCAGGCATTGGTTAAAAAAGGAGCATGCCTTCCTGTTATCCTACAGGAACAAAGTCATATTTCTTCCTCAAATTCTTGTTTTATATTCATTTTAGCTTCTAGCTTCCATATTTCAAATGTGGATGGATAAAAACGGACTATTATAAACTGATCTGTTGGAATGGTGAGAAAATATCAACAGAGAGTTTGGTTATAAAACCTCAGGTAACTTTAATGTGAGAAACAAGATCAGAGTTTAACGGGACGAGAAGAGGATGAGACGCCGGCAGACCATCCTGCCCCAGATACTGCTCCAGAGAGAGAGAGAGAGAGAGACAGTGTGTGTGCGTGTGTGTATTATAATTGTAAATTTGTGCTGAGGGATGGGTGGGGTTTGGGGTTATTCAGAGCAGTGTTTGATGAGCCAGCAGGTCCACCCTGTGTATTGGCAAAGGTGCTAACGTATAATCAGTTGCAGGAGACCTTGAACACTATTTGAATCCTTTTAAAGCAATAGTTCAACATTTAATTCTTATTTATTTGATCTTTTCTTGCAGAGAGTTAGATGTACAGTAAATATAAAAGCTAAAGCTAGCAGCTGTTGGCTTAGTTTAGCATAAGGCGGGGGAAACGGCAAGTCTGGCAACCTCACATTGACTATGTTTACATGCACAACATATTCCAGTTTTGGCCCTTATTCCGGAAAAGACAATATTCCTGCTAAGCTGTTTACATGGCTAATGAAAATGTAGATACCACTGATAGTCCCGTTTACATGCAACCGTGCATACTCCGATTAACGTAACCGGTGGCCGACTTGTGGACTTGTGGACTTGTGGACTCGTGCGCAAACAGCCTCCCTCTCTCATTCCTTCAACCACCTTCTTGAAAAGGTCAGTGTTGCGATATTTCCATATCCAAAAACCTGTTGATATCCAAGACTTTCATAATGTTTAAAGTAGGTGTGTTTCTCCTTCCGACCAGAAATGTGGGCTTTTTTTTGGGGCATGTATTTTTGCAAGGTCGGCTAGGTGGTTTCTGTACAACGAACAGAGATGGTCGTAAACAGGCAAGAGGCCGCATGTCGCAAACTGCTGTAAAAACCCAAATTGAGACGCATATTCTGATTGCTCTGTATACATGTCCAACAAATGCTCCTAAAACCTGAATAATATCAGCATATCCCACATTTTTTAAATCGGAAAATGCTCCATTCGGAACAAGGCCTAATTCAGAATATCCAAGCGTAATATGCTCTTTACATGACCCGTATCAAATTTGGAATATTGTCATATTTGGAATAATGGTGGAATATTAGTTTGCATGTAAATAAAGTCAGTGACAACAAGACTCAATATATTAGTAACATGAATTTTAGAGGTGCTGGTAGGCGGAGTTTCCTTTGGACAGAGCCAAGCTATCCGTTTTCCCCCTGTTTCCAGTCTTTATGTTAAGCAAAGCGGCTGCTGGCTCCAACTACAAATTCACTGTACAGCGTTAAAAGAGTGGTATTTATCCTCTCATCAAACTCACCACCAGAAAGCCAATAAACATATTTTCCCAATTGTTAAACTATTGCTTTTCTGTGTGAAAAACTCAGTTGCATGTAAATTCTTCACACGCTTCACAAGAATGCAGCGATAATTGTTTGCAAGTTTTTCATTACAAAGTCCACATAGGGAGAAATGTCTGCAGGACAGGGAGAGGTGGGTGGAGGCTGGCTAACTGTTCAGCCATGCATGAGTCCCCACTCACCGCCCCCACCCATCTTGTTCTTTCTCTCTCTCTCTCCCTGTCTTGTCTTCCTGGTGGCGGTTGAGCCTAATGAAATCATTACATAGCATAATATCTACCAACAGCTTGCACATTTCACACATGGGTGGGTCAAGTGGAAATCAAACTTCCAACACTGGCATCAGAGCCACACACAGCCCGCCGAACTAATTCCAGTCACAACAGCAGCGAGGTCGCCTTTGAATATAAATGTCATATTTCAGAGAGAGTAATC
The DNA here is from genome assembly GCF_043250625.1 of Sebastes fasciatus. Lineage (NCBI taxonomy): Eukaryota > Metazoa > Chordata > Actinopteri > Perciformes > Sebastidae > Sebastes > Sebastes fasciatus. Next base: position 31,393,990 of record NC_133796.1, read on the forward strand.
ACCGCCGTATGATGTGAAATGAGTTTTTTTGTTGTGAAATAAACAGCTTTCTCCCAACTGAACAGTCTTTTGTGATTAATGCCAAGAGTCAAGAGCGTGATCATCAGCCCAGTGAATCAACAGCGTGAAAGTTTGTGAGGACAAAACATTGATGTATGTGTGCTACATAATTATTTAATGAGTAGTTTGATGGCATTTGTGGATGTGACAAAAGAGAGGGACAGGGAGGGGGAATCTGGTCGTGTTGCCCGATCTAAAGAATGAATGTGGGTCAGTGTTTATGTGACGAGTAGGTCACAGTATGTGCAATGTTTCCATTTTTCTCTCAAACACACAAACACACACACACACAAGTTCCTTTTCCATCATCCACTCTTCACTCTCACATTTCCTCTCTTCCTCTCTGTACGACCAGGCAGCACACGCCTCCGTCCAGCTGTTTTGGCTGGTTCATAACAAAACGTCAACGGGCTGTAAACTCTGAGCAGCCCCTCAGAGTTTGTCTTACGATAAATCACCATTTTTACAAGACTAAAGCAATACATTATGAAAAGGCCTGTTTAGCCTACCTGTAGTTTGACCCCTTACCATTCTGCCCACCTTTTTTAGAGAGTACGGGTGGGGTACAGGGGATGTTCAAAGGTAGATAAAAAGGTAACAGTAGATGTCACATAGAAGTGGTGTACATCATCTGAAAGCTGGGAACCTGAAGATTCATTTTACATGCAGCTCAGCACTGTGTCAAGTTGTTCTTGTCATAAATAATAAAAAATAAAAAATAAATTAATGACTTAAAATAAATTGGGACAGTGTATAAGCTGGTTCCCTCTTTTCATATGTAAGTTTTACATAAAAGTAATCTTGGTTTCTGGGAAACTTGCATGCGCACGGTTTTCTGTAGTCTGTAGACAAAACTATTAATTGATTTTAGAACATTACGATATAAGTGTGTGATGGTCATTTCCATGCGCTATTATGTCACATAAACTGCTGCAGCAATTTTTGAGTTGATACCATTTGTTATACAGATGTGGTGCTAAATTTAACCATATTTTACCACTCGAGAATTGATAAAAAATGATCAATAATCCCTCCAAAATACCACATTAAGACACCAGGACCTTGAGGAACACCATAGAAAAAGCCATGCTGTGATTTGGTATCAAAATGTTTTCACATTTTGAGATTTCTGCAAGAATTGCATTTTACGGTGATTGGATAGCGAGCACTTCTGTTGTGGAAACTGCTCAAAAAAACCTTTATTGTCAATCTACCTAGTAAAGCCATCCATCCTCTGAATGCTCTAGGTCTGTAGTTTGTGGTTATAAAGTTTCATGAGGCTTTGATTATCCTAGAGGTCACCAGAGGTCATTTTATACAGTGAGGTCAAGTTTCAAACAATGGTCTCAATACAATGAAATGGCTACTATGGCGACTAACATCATCAAACATGAATACAGTTGGGCTCATTGGATCCACAAGAGTCTCAGCTTTACAGTGATACACAATTTATGTAATTCCAAGACTGTTTAGGAAATGCAGAAATATTCAAATACACCATTTTAGAATAGGCGAAAACAACACATTTGTACTGCATGAAAAAACTGCATGGTTTTTGCCCCAAACTGCATGTGATTATCATAAAGTGGGCATGTCTGTAAAGGGGAGACTCGTGGGTACCCATAGAACCCATTTTCATTCACACATCTTGAGGTCAGAGGTCAAGGGACCCCTTTGAAAATGCCAGTTTTTCATCACCAAAATTTAGCGTAACTTTGTAGCATGATTTAGCACTCTTCCACAAGCTATGACATGGTTGGTAACAATGGCTTCCTTAGGTTTTTTAGTTTCATATTATACCAGTATCTTCACTATAGCTTTACGACTGAGTCCGTTATAACCTCTGAAAGATAGAATAGCGGCTGCCAGCGAACATCAGACTATTAAGGAGTTAACCTTATAACTACACAAATATTAATGTTACCACTTCCTAATAATCAGCCTTTATATATGGTTTGTACGTTTATGTAGCCTATAATGGTAATGTCATTACAATAAAGCTAACTGCAATGGCTAGGAAATGATTTACTTGTTTTTTATAGATTAGTATAAAGAACAACAATGTAGCCTAATAAGCATTTATTAATGGATTCCAAACATTTATATCTACATTACTAAGCAACCTAGGATTTTTCACAACCTGGCAACCCAAGGTGGTTGTAATTAATGGCTTATACCTGATGTATAAATCAATCATAAGTTAGTTATTAGCCATTAGTTATATATTATAAACCTTTTATAATGGGTGAAAAAAGGTATATTATAGCGATTTCTGTGAGTTTTGCCAATTAACTATTCAATCAACAGCAAGTTAATCAACAATTATTTTAGTATAGTAATGTAATATGTATTTTTATTGTCATTTATTGAGGGAAAAAAAGCTGTTTTCATAATGTAAGTTTTTACAGGTTTTCTTTGTATAATATATCATTAATCAGACAAATTAACTATCATCTTAGTTTCTGGGAACTTGCAAGGGCATTGTTTTCTGAAAGTCTGTAGACAAAACTATTAATTGATTAAAATTGGTTAATCGATAAAGGAAATAATAATAATTAGATGCAGCCCTGATTAAATGTGAGTGATTATAGAATAGAATAGAAATCCTTTGTTGTCATTGCACAGGGTACAACAAAAATTAAACAGCAATCCTTGCGGTGCATACTCATATATATAAGCACAGCTCAAGACCCACCTCTTTTCTTTGACTTTTGAATGTACTTGAATGTGATGACTAATTGGCCTTTTATAATGCTCATTATAACAGTCTTTAACTCATGGATTTTATCTTGGTCTGTCTGTGGATGTGTGTGATTTTGTTGTCTGCTCTGTTGACCTGTTTTTATTCTGCCTGTATGTCTGTAAAGCACTTTGGTCAGCTCATGTTGTTTTAAATGTGCTATAGAAATAAATTTGACTTGACTTGACTTGACTATATAGTAATAAAAATAAAGAAAAAATATATATTTATTATAAATAGAAACTATGTATTTGCTTGACCTATAAAAACAGTATGCACTTCATATATTGCACGTTGCAAAGGCTTATAGGCTACCCAAAGTGGATTGAAAAGTGTCACAAAGTGCAAAACTTTTGCAGCAAATGCATCAAATTACATAAAACACAGACTTGATTTATTAACTTGGTAACCAGCAGCAGTGATGTGATGTGTCACATGACCGTGTCGGGGTCGGATATGCTCACTCTGTACAGTAATGTATATCCTCATCCTGCAGATGTGACTCTGTGAGACAGACAGACAGACAGACAGACAGCAAGCAGAGCAGAGCGCCTCCTCCAGCAGCACAATGATCCAGCTCCTCTGCTGTCCACCCGGCTGCTGCTTTCAGAAAACTCCAGACTGCCACTGGATTAAATAAAGTCGTCAGCTCCTGAGAGAAGCGCAGAAAAGTCTCTTTTTGCAGCAGCAGCAGCAGCAGGAGGATTGTTGACTAGTTAAACTCCCATCGGAAGCTCTTTCTGTTCTGGTTTGAGGAGGGTTTTCCCCTCAACTGTTCAACCACCGGCTCACCTGCAGAAGACAAACCATGCTCCCCCGGTAAGTCCCCTCTGGGTCCGGCTTGTTTGAGCAGGGAAAAACTTGCAAATCAAGAAATAAATGTTAACTAAACTGTTAATATTTTAGTGATGCAATGGCACAAAAAAAACGATTGATACTTTTAAGAAATGTATTAGTTATTCCCCCTAAAATAACCTCCTTTCACCTATAGACTGTTATGAGTTGCAAGATGCCATGCTATAGATTTTATTAACATGAGGCATTATAGAATAGAATAGAATAGAAAGCTTTATTGTCATCGTATTAAATACAACAAGATTCACAGTTGCCACTTCTGGTCAGCTTTAAAACAAATACTTGACAAGACTAAACGAGGCAGATAAAAACATATAACATAAAACACACACAGTTATAAAGCAAATAAAACAGGTAAAGTAGATGTAATAAATAAATATAAACAGAAGTGTTAAACTAGAAGTATAAAATATAAAAATAGATGTAATGTAAACAGAGGTAATTGCACTTGTAAAACAGGTAGGGGGAGATGTAATAAATAAATAAATGTAAACAAAGGTAATTGAACTTGAGGTTCATATTGCATCAACGATATTGCACAGACAAATGTATTTTACATTCAGTGTATTAATATTGCACAGATTTAGAATTATATTTATTGTTAACATGAGACATTCTTATCTCGCTGCACCATTTTCCTGTATATTGTGGTCTCACTATGTCTTGTATCACCCCTAACCCATTTACAAAAACATACTCAGTGCAACTAAATGTTATTCAGCCACTCTTGCAGGCTTAAGGTCAACCCCCAGGCCGCTTTAGGAATTTTCCCATCAGAGCCTAGTAAGGCCTGATCTTTGCCCTGCCTGCCATATTTGCAGCATTAAAAACAGTGGAAGTTTACAGCTGCCAAATTCCAGCGCAGATTAAAAAAAAAAATCAAGTTAAAATGCTCCTCCTCAAATCCCATGGTTGTGATTATAAATCCATGACGCTGGTTTTAGGAATGACAGTGTTTTTCATGCAGACAGTACGAGGGGCCCAGACGTCCGGTCACGTTTAACAGCATCACTCATGCAGAGATGTTTGAGTGTGACAGTGGATGAGTCTTTAGTAGAGAAGTTCACCTGATGTGTCCTCCTGTCCATCCACAGGTTTACCTCCCTCCTATTTCTTCTCCTCCTTCCCCCTGTTTTCTCCTCCTCCTCCTCCCGCCCCCAGTGGGTTCTCCAGCGTGTCCCTGTGGTCCTCGCACAGCAGACGGCGGCTCGATCGGCTCCTCACTTCCTGTCGCCGGCCCGCTTGGATGTCAGCTCCCCCTGCGACCCAGAATGCCACAAGAGGGCCCCCCGCCCGAGCTACTGGGACCTGCGGCGTCTTCTGGCCTATGAGACGCTCCACTCTGATGGTCAGCTTACAGAGACCGCCGTTGGGATCTATGGCTACGACCCCAGTTCTAACACCAGTCCGGCCTACTCCTCAGGGTCGTCTGGGAAGGCTGAGCGGTCACATGTCAGGAGGAAGCGACAGATCTTCGGCCACGATGGGCGTTTTAGCATCGCTGGGCAGGACTTCCTACTTAAATATCCGTTCTCAGTGGCCGTCAAGCTGTCCACTGGGTGTTCTGGTACACTGGTGGGGGACCGTCATGTTCTCACAGCTGCACATTGTGTTCACGATGGTAAAAACTATGTGAAAGGAGCCCAGAAACTCCGGGTTGGATTTCTAAAAACCAAGCAACGAGATGCACAGGCGTCTTCCTTTTACCTTCCTTCCAACTTCACCAACCATATCGAAGGTGGCCCCGATCCTTACGCCCCACCAACCAACGACAGAATGAAGTTCCAGTGGATCAGAGCCAAGCGCACCCATGTGCCCAAAGGATGGATTAAAGGGAATGCCAATGACATTGGGATGGACTATGACTACGCTTTGCTCGAACTCAAGAAACCCCACAAACGCCGCCACATGAAGTTAGGAGTCAGCCCCCCAGCTCAGAGGCTGCCTGGTCGGCGAGTCCACTTCTCAGGATTTGATAACGACCGTGCAGGCAAGCTGGTGTATCGGTTCTGTCGGGCCGGCGAGGAGACGTCAGACCTGCTGTACCAGCACTGTGATGCTCAGCCCGGTGCCAGCGGGTCAGGAGTCTACGCCCGGATGTGGGATATGCGGCAGCGGCGCTGGGAGCGGAAAGTGATCGGTGTGTTTTCTGGGCATCAGTGGGTGGAGCGACAAGGGACGTCTCATGAATTTAATGTAGCGGTGAGAATCACGCCTCTCAAATACGCTCAGATCTGCTACTGGATAAAAGGAAACTTTGTGGACTGCCGAGAGGGGTGAGAGGTGTAGCTACGAAACCATAGGCCCGCTGCATCCTCATACATCATACTGGAATATCTGGGGCCTCGAGAATCTACACATTTCACCCCATCACTTTTAGCACTGACGTAACATCACTTAAAAAATGTTTTTGTTGCCACCTCTCTCGCCAACTCGTCATATATTGATGCTTTCTCAGACCCCTCGGCGTCACTTTACGGTCGCAGTAAACACATGCTTAATGTTGTGAAGTAAACAAAAGCACTTGCTTAGGTTCAGGCATCAAAACCACTATAGTTACGTTCAGGAAAGAACTAACGGGGTTGAGCTTAAAACCACTACGTTTGTACAGGGAAAATGAAACTGAACGTTGTGAACACGGTGCACGAACAAACAGCTGATTGTAACGTGTAGCACGGGACACAAACAGCGGTCTGCTGGATGAAAGAGTTGTGTTTGTTGGACCCATCCACCCCCCCTCCCACCCACCTGGTGTGTCTCTTTTCACTCCTAAAGCTATCTCACCACATTCCCAGCGCACATTCCCTGAGTGTTAATACTGACACGGATGGGTTTAGTTAGTTGGGTGTAGTTAATGGTGCGTCTCATACCGACACTGAAGGACCAGTGTGTAACATTTAGGGGGGTCTAATGGCAGAAATTGAATATAATATTAATAAGTGTGTTTTCTTTAGTGTATAATCACCTGATAAGAATCGTGTTTTCGTTACCTTAGAATGAGCCCTTCATATCTACATAGGGAGTGGGTCCCCTCTCCACAGAGTCCCCCATGTTACTCCACCATGTTTCTACAGTAGCCCAGAACAGACAAACCAAACTCTGTTAACTTTTCCTGCATGGGCCGGAGTCGATAATGTTACTTGCACCAGTCGCCGCCGCTCTCGCTCTCTCGCTTCACCACTCACTTCCCACATCCACTCACACTCTAAGCACTCTAGTCTGCTCCAACTGGCTCTAAAGAGGGACATTCGTTTTCGCGTTGGCCACCGTAGTTCTCCAACACACTTGACACACGGAAAAGGCTTCAGGTGTTTGCAATCTCCTCACCTCACCGCTAGATACCGCCAGATCCTACACACTTGACCACTAAAGGGTACCTTGTGCCTCGGTATCTTAACGCCGACGGCCATGACAAAGCATCGGTATTTGATGCCCTGGGAATGAGAACGGGCTGCTCTCACACGCCAATATAAGTTATGACACTAAACTATGTAAACAAGGCGTGTTCATTTCATTTCAGCTTTGTTTTGTCTCTTCTCTCACATTTAAAACAATGAAAAATTTAGTTACATTTGGGGAAAACCTTTAGTTCATGTGGTTTTGCAGAATAGAGGCAGGTTTATCTGCTTCTTGGAACATTTATGTGGAAGACCCTCAGATCTGGACCACGGACTGATGTAAAACAACAGCCTCTCAGCAAGAGCAGGACTGGGAAAACTGGTTCACTATGCATTTTAGCCTTTTTATTGTGCTCATACTAAAGATTGCACTGTTAAAACTCTTGAAGTCTTTCTACTGAAAATGATTGTGGATGAATGTACAAGTCAGCAACCAAAGGTGCCAACAGTTTCTCTCCAAACTATCATGAATCTCCTCTCAGAGGACACAGTGTATCTCCACAGTGTACGCTGTCAGCTAAATGAACAGTCAACTTGTTACACGGAATGATATTAATTGACTGCAGATGTCAAGTCTACAGATTACTTGTATTATAAAGCACATTTTGTTGTACTTTAATGCTTAGCTCCCTCTGGTGGTAAAGATAAAACATTGCAGGTGTCCAGCATTATGCAGTCTAGGCCTTCATAAGCACTTTTGACTTTCTCCTCATTTAACATTTGTGAAAATGCATTATTTGTGTCTCAGAAACTGAAGACTGGCGAATTTAATGAAATATATGCTTTGAAATAAGCAAATGTGTCACATATTTCTTCTCTGTCTTCTCATACAACATATCCCTCACACAACACAATCTTTGTTTAAACACCACTTGTTTTATTTCGGATGTCAGAAGGCATTTTCAGAAATGCTGTGGGGAAACTGAACAGTGTAAAAAGCCAAAATATGAGGACCAGCTCCGATGATTTCTCCAGCAGCGACACATTCAACAAAAGGTACTGAAACTGCATCCTGGGATATGGCACATAGAAAACAAACTCTGCGACTCATTTTGACAACTTTTATAAAGTGACGGGACACAGATCGACATCAGCAGAATCAGTTTCACGTAACACCTGTCTTCAAATTTCATGTAGGGCAGAAGAAGAACAAGTACACTTCAGGGCAATGTGGTTAAGAGGTGATCCTAAAATCTTTCCAAATCTCATTCCTCTTCTTCAGCTGTGATCTTATGGGTTTCACCAAAACAAAGAAAAGCAGATTGAATGTGTGTCACTTGAGCAAAAACATTCAAGTAAGAATTGACAGAGAAGCAGGATTTAAAGCAAACTTTAAATTGCTTTCTTTCTGTGTTATTGAGATAAAGGCGAGTTAAAGGTGGCATAAAAGTACACCCATTAAAAAACGAAAATTTCAGCGATGGTGCTCAATCTTCAAACCAATTCACGTCAACAGCAACATTCAGTTGAATAATTTGCTACATTCAAGTGGAAAATGCCAGAAAACGAAACAGAAGCACCAAGGTGATTTACGGGTCAGGTTTGCAGACAAAGCAGAATAATGGGCACATTTATGGCTTTTGTGCATAATCAAAAGATTGCTCACACTTCTTCTGAGGCACAGAGGAGCACTGGTGATCCACATGCGCACACACTGGTTCATCTCAAAAGTAGTTTCCTCAAACTCATTTACACTCAACATGAAACTTGACTGCAGTGGTTCATTCACGACCGCACAGGAAATATTGATCCTCAGATTTTCTACTCCTCCTGATAAAAAGGCTCTGAACACTCTATAGTCAATCAGGCCTTGACACTAATCTTTAATACTGCACCGACTGCAGGTTGGAGACGGTGAGGGAGACGAGGCTCACGAAGAGGAACCCACTTGAGAGTAAGAGGATGTTCACCAGGTGTGACTTAACAGAAAGGCAATAACATGCAAGGCAACCTGTTTGTAACACCATTCTGGTAACTGAGAATACATGAACTGGTAATGAGGTGACGCATAGTCTCCATCCTTTGATTTTGCATTCATCACCCACGGAAATGTCACTATTAAAACATCCTTTGATGTCAACTCCATGTGAGAGCGCAATGACAATATGACATATTTGCAGTGGGAGAAGGGTTAGGTTGTGGGACGTACCAACAGAAATCTTTATTATTAGCCACATTGGTTCTGTTTTCTTAATCCGATCCACAAAGAGATGGACCTGGTGTGTTGTGGTCCTCAATACCATCATGGTTTAAGCATTCAGGCACCAAAATGCAACAAAATAAACATTGCCGGGATCACCTTTAAGAACACAAATGAGGCATACGCTATATCATAGCAAGAACATTTCAGCATGTCAAAGTGTGGTCAGACATCAGCAAGTTGACTTTAATCATCACCTGGTTACAGCAGCAGCCCTTCAAACTTTACACATTTTAAGTAACAAAAGTCAAAGGAAAGCCGTTTTTTTTTGTTTTTTTTACAAGGGCTGTCAAAGTTAACGCTATAATAACGCAAATTTGTTTTAACGCAACTAATTTCTTTAACACATTAACGCAACCTGCGATTTTTAGTTAACCACCGTCGGGTCCGGCCGCTATTCAATCTTTCGGTGGTTGTAGCGGGCTCAGTTTTAAAGCAAGAGTGAAGATACTGGTATCATATGAAACTAAAAAACCTAATAAATCCATTGGTACCAACCATACTTTGATGTCGCAAAGGAGGCTAAATAATGCTCCAAACTTGCACTAAATTTTGGCGAGGAAAAACTGGCATGTCCATTTTCAAAGGGGTCCCTTGATCTCTGACCTCAAAATATGTGAATGAAAATGGGTTCTATAGGTACCCACGAGTCTCCCCTTTACAGACATGCCCACTTTATGATAATCACATGCAGTTTGGGGCAAGTCATAGTCAAGTCAGCACACTGACACACTGACAGCTGTTGTTGCCTGTTGGGCTGCAGTTTGCCATGTTATGATTTGAGCATATTTTTTATGCTAAATGCAGTACCTGTGAGGGTTTCTGGACAATATTTGTCATTGTTCTGTGTTGTTAATTGATTTTCAATAATAAATATATACATACATTTGCATTAAGCAATCATATTTGCCCACTCACATGTTGATAAGAGTATTAAATACTTGACAACTTGACCTTTAAGGTACATTTTGAACCGATATGCAATTAATTTGCGATAAATCACCATTGACTATGGACAATCATGCGATTAAAAATTGTAATCGATTGACAGCCCTATTTGTTACATTTCTGGGTGTGCTTTGAGTTTAAAGATACCAATAGTATCTCAGTCCCCTCTCACTTGTTGACACTCTGGTGTAAGTTTGTAAAGACTGGTGCTGTAACTCTTCTCCAGATAGCCAATGATGTGAAACAAGCAGATACTGATAGTAAAAACACAGTAACAAAAGTGAATCAGGAAGAATACAGCATTCTCTGCAGAGGCAGTGGATAAGAGTACCTAAAGTGTCCTTTCCTACAGACTGATCTCAAGTCAGTTTGTAGGAAAGTTTTATTCCACTTGATGGTATAAATCCACACTGAGGCTCTGCTTTAAGCAAAAGTTTAACAATTTGATGGGAAAAGCTAATCCACCCTCTTATCTGCCCGTTCAATATGAAGCTACTGCAGGCAGCTGGTTAGCTTAGCTTAGCATAAAGACTGGAAACAGAGGGAAACAGCTAGCCTGGTTCTGTCTAACGGTTACAAACATGTTACATCGTCTTTGTTTTAATTCGAACAATAATCAAAGTGTGAAAAAAACTTTTGCTGTTTTACGGGGGGGTTATTTGCCAGAACATATTCTTGCCCAGACAGTAGCTTACCTGAGTCTCTGTGGTTGCCTGGCAACTGCTCAGCGCCAAGATATAGTCTGGGGCTTTGTCCGAAACCGAATATTATGCTATTAATATATTATACTATGCACTACATACCCAAAACGTGTATTATCGTTCAACATACTTTTGTGTGAATAAACAGTACTGTGTATCTTTTCGGACGCACTAAGCAGTAATTTATGTCGTCACTTCCTGAGAGCCTCCTCGCCAGCATGGTAACCCGTTCCAACCTCATGTGACCAAAACGACGGTTTGTGAGAATCAGTCTGAATTAATTAAAAATGTATATTATGCCGAGCAGAGTGAAATCTTATACTTAGTTAAATTGAAGCGTTATTGATGTTACAGAGTTGTCCATCAACGTCTATTATGAATGTTGTCATCACTACTGCATTGCATTGTGGGATATTTTGTCACCGTGGTGTCCAGCGTTTGCATACTGCAATATTTCACTGGAAATAGTATGCAATTTGCGTACTATTGGTTTCATACAAAGGTTTTGGACATACTAAAAAATAATCTCACATACTGTTTTAGTGCATTAAATAGTGGGTTAGTGGGGAAATTCGGACGCAACCTGGCACATAGCCAACTGTTAAATGAACAAACAGTCGTTTTTACACTTCAATCTTTTTTCCAATTAAACAAACGAGACATAATGTGTTAACTAGTGAGATTTAGAGGTGCTGGTAAGCAGATTTTGTTATCGTTGGACAGATCAAAGCTAGCCGTTTCCTTGTTTCCAGTCTTTGTGCTATCATTAAGCTAATCGTCGCAATGCTGTTGCCTGAAAAGCAAAGCAAATGACTGAAACCAAAATGTTGAACTTTTGCTTTAAAATCACCCGTGAAAACGTGCTGAAGCTGTTGAGAGCAGTGACGGCGTTCTGCGACCTCAAAGAGCTGCATCCGTTTCACTGGTCTAAGCTCTAAGAGCCTCAGGGATGAAGCAGAACAGCCAATCAGGATTCAGGATCTCAGGCACTTCCACTGCTCTGAGTCGCTCGTCTGTTTTAATGGACTGTCAGAGGCCAGGTCCGCTCTGTGATTGGCCACCTGCACTTAAAATATCTTTGGTGAAAGTCACCTCCCGGCATTCCCTGACTTCCCTGTCGCCTAGCAACAACATAACACAACATGCTAATGTCGTCAGCGTGGTAATGCCCGGCGTAACTCGAAATAGTATACAAAATAAAAATATTCTTTTAAATAGGTTTATATAAACATTGCATTAAAAATAGAACCGTATCAAAACACGATTATGAGTTCACAGTCTGTCCCTTAACCTCCGAGTGTGAGCGCTAAACAACCCTCCCAGTCCTCAACTTTACCAGACCGCCACCCGTCTCCCCTCCACATCCAGAGTTCGTAGGGGAGGCCTCACTGTGCGGAGCCTTCACTGCGGCTTGATCCCCAAACTGTTGGAGGTAAGCGGATAGGAGTAGGCTTTGCCCAGCACGATGCGGTCTCGGAGCAGTTTAAAAAGGACATAGTAGTTGCAGAAGAGAATAAGGCCCAGAGACAAAGTGTGGTTCCAGCGCTCAGAGCGCAGCAGAGAGTATAACTGGTACAAAACCACACTGGACTCGATCCAGATCAGCAAGTTCAGGATCCGCAATGGCTTGTGGAACAGGAACTGGAAGACCAACAGATGGGAAGAGAAGGTTAGTAAAGAAATTACAGTGTATAGAAGGTCAAAGATAAATAATATTGAATATGAAGGGGTGGACACAATAAAATTAAAACGTGCACAATATAATACAACACAGGGTTATACAGGCAGCCGCTATAACCTGTCTGTGTGAAACATTGCAGATTGTTTTGAAGGAGCAGACCTTCAGAGACAATATGAAAATAAAATAAACAAACACAAACCTACTGACATTAAATTACAAGCTCAGTTGGTCATTCTAAATTTAATAAAAAAAACTTCAATACTAGAAATTTATATAACGTCTACGTCAACAGAGCAAACTCCACGAGATGCAGCTGAAAGCACCGGGAAATTTCAGTTGGAACACCTTGTTTTAAGTTCTTTTTTTTTCTGTCAAAAAAAATATTTTTGTGTCATTTTAAGCCTACAGTAGAGACACAAGAAAGAAGACAGGAAACACGAGAGAAAGAGAGAGAGAGAGAGAGAGATGCGACAGAGTTCACCCCCGACCAAACTGGTTTTAGTTCAGGGTCGGTGTCTTAACCCCTGAATGACGGAGATGCCTGCTCTCCTACGTTTGTGTGGTTAGTTTTTCCTCACACAACCCCACCTGAACATCACCGATTCGACCATTTGCATTTAATTTTCACAGCTTGTAAAAAAACATAAGTGATTTCTTCTTCTTTCTCTGCTCTGATGAATTCCTGGGATGTAAATGTAAAATATGATCAACGTGTCACCTGGTGAGCTGAATCAGTCAGATCCTGATGCATGCTGACGAGGTTAACGGTTGTCTAAAGCTCGATTTATACTCGACTCACGGAATCAACGGGGGCGTCACCACCGCAACAAACCCGGGCCGTATCGTGTTTTATTATATTCCCCACAGAAGCTGTGTTTACATTGTTTCACTCACTTTATAATGTGCGGTCACCGTATTTACGATGATATGTCATGATGTAATTGTGCTAGAGAGCGGGGGTTCAGTGAGCGGAGAGGGTTTGCAGTGGGGATGCCTCTGTCGGGGGGGCCGTTAGTGAAAACAATCTCTACTGACATCAGAAAATTGACGAAGAAAACATAAACAGCCAGAGCTGACCAATCACACAAAGTTACACTTTTGAAGCGGTGCATGTCAGCAATGGCATAGCCTTGGAGCCTACACATGTAGCTGCCATACGTACAGCATAAAAGCCCTAAAAGGGATAGTTTGGGTGTTTTGAAGTGGGGTTTTGGGAGGTACTTATCTATAGTCAGTGTACTACCTACAGTAGATGACGGTCGGCACACCGACGGAGTTAGCAAGGCTGGTCTTTATTTCAAGTGAGTTGGTGCATTTCACGCTTTTATAGGTTGCACTGAGCCAATTACAGCTGTGTAGTATTGTTGTATTATATTGTAAAGGTGTCCTTATTATTTCGTCCACCCTCATCTCAGTGAATAATTTACAGGTTACATACATTGTCACTATGATGTTAAGTACAGATACTCACATAAAACCTTGCATGGGAAACATCAGAGGGCAAAGCGACATTATAGGTTCCAACTGCCTTATACAGAGATCGACTGTGTCGTACCAACACGCCCTGAGGCCAAATGGTGCTTTCTGACCACCTGCAACACATGTCAACAACACAGTTATGCAGAGAGTCATTGTGATGATCATTGTGATTGTCATGTGCACAAAGCGCCACTCACACATGCTGAGGTGCGTTGCTGTATGAGCCGTGCTCCAGTTTCTGCCAGCGGCCCAGGTGAGCCGCCGAGCGATGAAGCAGGTCGCAGTAACTGGGGGGCAGCAGCTGACTCATCAGCATCACAAACGCATTGATCCACACCATGATCAGGTGCTCACATGACCAGCGCATGTCATAGTACTGGGTGCTCTGTTGGAGTAAAGTGGAAGGATGGGTAAATGTACTTTAAAATGAAACAAGAAAACAGGCAACATGAAAGATAAATGATGTGATGGGGCAGCATGGAAACTCAGTGGAAAAAACATTTACACTTTAACACAAGAATCTTCAATAAAATCTGAATGAAAATGAAATGACAGATACCAACCTTAACGAAGCAGAGAGGCAGGAAGGCTACATAGTAGGCACTGAACAGCGAGTTGAACAGCACTTCCTTGATTCGCCGGTTGAAGTCGCTCTTCAGCTCCTCCACCTCTGCTCGGATCAACTCCGGCGTGTGCGAGTGTGTGTGTGGCGGACAGGTGTGCGTAGGCATGTGCGGCGGGCTGGAGAACTGCTCTCTGAGGTTCTCTCGCAACAGGAAGAGGAAGTCACGTGGTCGAAAGAACGGGGTCTCGGTTAGTTCGGTCTGCTGGTGCTCCGGGGGGTAATCGCAGTCAGCCGCTGTCGTTTGGCTTTTCCCTCCCTCCTGATGGAAACAGCAAAGCGGGACGTACACGCCAAATCTGGCAATGGAGGAGGGCGGTGAGCGAGCGAGGACAAGAGAGCAGAGCAGAAAGTTTTAGTTTCAAATGATGAATGAAAAGGAAGATGTATGATGTGAAAACATAATGAATATTTAAAATGAGACATTAAAGGAGGGTGGGTCCATAACTTCCATTTCCATTAGCACACACATAAAAAAAAGGACAAAACAGCAACATGCTCATCATGAACGACCTGATTAATAACTATTTGTAGCTATTGTTTCAAAAATCTTGCGGTGGCTAAAAGGAAACATCTCATTTTAATGTATGTTATGTATTTTGTTTTTCATGCTGATAAGTTTAAAGCTCCCATATTGTAAAAAGTGACATTTACACATCTTTTTTTTTATTATAAAGCAGGTTTAAGTGCTATATAAATACTGTGAAAGTATCGAAACGCTCAATCCATGGAGAAATACACACAGCCGTATTCAGAAACCGGGCCTTTAAATGAGCCTTCAGGATTTCTGTGATTTTGTGATGTCACAAATATAGAATATATACCACCATTTCACAGTTTTAAAGGTAAATATTCTAAATGTGTTCCAGCTTATTTACAGTTGCAGTGTATGTGAATGACATCAGCTGACAGGAAGTAAACATGGACCCAAGCTGTTGCCTAGCAACGCAATTCTATTGATTTTTTTTTTTTTTAAACTAACGGAGCCTGTCAGACAGAGGGTATGTAACGTAATGTATTCAGGCAGACAGTATAAAATAAGGAGTTTTTTGAACATTACAGCATGTAAACATGTTCTAGTAGAAACACAAAATACAAGTATGATCCTGAAAATGAGCATGATATGGGATCTTTAATTTTTTCCGTCCACCACTGCACCACGACAGCAATGTCATGGTTTGTGTATGAAGGAAATGTTTTGCATACGATTCACTCCTTGACCCCTTTGGCACATCGACAGAATCAAAACAAAAAGAAATCGAACTTAAATAGAGTTGTTTTTTTCATATCTTTCAGGGTTTGATGCCACCGTAACTAGAGAACCAGATTACACACAACTTTACGAATCACGTTTTGCTGGCTTTAACTCAAAACTGGGACAGGTGTAATGTGACAGTTTGGGGTTTTGTGGTTTCTATGTGTCACAAATGTTTTGAGACATGATGGCACATTAGATTTCAACCAGCCACCACTTTGGCTCCACTACGTGTGTGTGTGTGTGTGTGTGTGTGTGTGTGTGTGTGTGTGTGTGTGTGTGTGTGTGTGTGTGTGTGTGTGTGTGTGCGTGCGCATGTAGGTCAGTTAAAGCGTCACTTTGCCTCAAACAAAGTACTTATCAGATCGCCAAACCGCCCCTTAGCCTCACATCTTTACTACATTGGAATCAAGGCTGCATCCGACAATTTCTGTAACTTCAGTAAAACTCACAATTCGACGTTCACATCCACTGCAAAAAGTGAAGTGTGCAGAGGTGTAAAATGTAAGAAGGGTTTTAACTTCTCTCTCAAGCTAAATTTTTTTTTCACACAACTTTTTCGTTTTTTGTGCAAACAACTAAGTGAAAGACTATGAATGACTGTGGAGAGACAGAGTTCACTGTCATATCTGTTTGTATGATTCATTGCGTCTCGCCGCCCTCTATGATGGCAGGCCATTCAGAACAAGTATTAAAAAAGGTATAAACACTTTTGCCTTGAGATGTGGTCGGATGACAACTTGTACAAGCATAACCTGGCCTTTAGAGGGTAGGGGTTGGGGGGTATGAAAAACTCACGGGTATCCCAGGAAGAGAAGGTTGAGCACAGAGTGGTTCTTGCAGAGGTTGACCAGTGTCCAGCAGAGCACCCAGCCGCACATGGTCAGCAGGCTGAGCCGAGCTGCGATCAGAGCCACGTATCGGAGCAGCGATCCGCCGCTGCTGTGAGACACCTGGACGAGACAGAATCACTCACGGTTACCAGAAAGACATCAGTGGGGTTTGAATCCCACATGTGTATTAAAATGTGTGAGTGTGTGTACAGATCTGTGTGTTTACCTCAGAAACTATAGTCCATACAAGCCTCCTGGCCAACATGACTGTGATGAAGATAGCCAGATGGTAGTCCATTAGATGGAAGTTCTGTTCAAATGGAGAGCAGAAAGACGGCGTCATTGTTTTTCCATGGAGACATTTTTTAAACCATACATGTTAAATTAGACCTGAACCCACCCAATAAAATTATCTTAAGTTATGAGCTCTTAATAGACAAATGTTGGTGTGCAGCGGCTGAACAAAACATCAAAAACCTGCACAACCTGACACTTTTGCCAAAACATATATTTCAGGGTAAGGTGAGGTTCATCATTTTTGGTGTTTATCATTTTCACACAAAAAAACAAAAAAAGAAACTCGGTTTTTACTTCCTTTGAAGATGCTGTTCCCTGTAATTCTTAGAAAACAAGGTCTCAACCGCAGCACAGAATATGTTAGAGAAAAGAGAAAAATGGAACTACTGATTAAGCAGAAGTAACTTAACCCTTTGAACTCCGCAATAGAAATGGTCCGCTAGTGCCTAAATTTGTAATTTTTGCACACATGTAATTTCTTGGAGTATTTTCAAATGCTTCAAATGCCGAAAATATATATAAAATATAGTGTGTCATGAATAAAATACAAAAAGCAGACATGTTTTTTCATAAAATGTTACTACATAAACAAACGAAACATATTGAGCCAAAAGATTTCTAAATGTAGAAAAATATACAAAATATTTCTTAACACTCCATAAGTTATTTGAACTAGGCACATTTTTTTTTAGTTTTTGAGATCATTTTTATGAGCAGATCAAATGCAAATGCGTTTTGAAAGTTTCGTGACGTTCCACACATAACGCAACAACGTCATCACAAGCATACACTGTGATGAATTGAAAGACCAAAGCCTTAGCTCTCTGCTGCCTCTAGCTATTATGTTTGTTTTTTTATTTAAGATTGATTTAAACAGGATCATGCCAACAATGATCTCCAGCAGCCGCCCGTGCATTTTTAAAGGGATAAAGTAAAAGAAAAAAAAGAAAACAATAAATAGTTAAGCTACAGCAGGTGTCTCCAACAAGTAGCTTGCTACCTGTTTCTGAGAGGCTAAAGGTTCAAAGAATATGTACATCAATTTGATAACACAAAGTCACTTTGTAAACCTGTGTTCTTCTACACTGACACAAACTGATTATTTGCCAATCAGCTGTTAATTAAACCAGTTACGCTGATTTCAAGTTTGGTTACATCAGTGACGCCTTAAATTAGACGATGTTAGCCAACTATCAAGAGCACACCAGATTTGACAATGACTGCGGAAAAAAGCCAGGACAGTAAAAGGCAAAAAATATACTATTTTCATGAGGAATGGGTAACAGGATTTTTTTTCATTTATGTGAATGACAAATGTATGCGTCTCATTTGCAGTGCGAGCGTGTCAGTAGGTAAAAGATGTAACGTCGAGCGCCACTTCGCCAAAGTCCATAGCAACTTTTTATGTGACTTTGTGGCTGGTAGCAGTCTACGAACACACAAGGTAAAGGAGCTGAAAACCACAGTCTCTGTTTAACAAACTGACAAAGAGGGCCAACGCAGCAACAGAGGATTCGTTTAGTGGCCCACATCCTAACAAAACACAGAAAGCCCTTCGCCTGTGGCGGGATTGTTATAGAGGCGATGACCGCGGTGGCTGAAATGTTATTAAAAGACTATAAAAGTAAGACAGATATTATGTCGGACCCCTGAGCAACAGTGTTTATACTGTAGATGGAATTTGTATATTGTGATTTCATTTTTTAATATTCAAAATATTAATAAATTGACATTTTTTAATAACAAAAAAAAGATGAGCCCTGTTCTTGGATATCAAGTGTTCACGTTTAGGGTTAGTGTGAGTATGAAGTTAGTGCTTTCATTTTTTAAAGTAAAAAAAAAAAAAGATGATTGATTTCAAGTTGCCTGTAACAACAGAGGCGATGGTGTGTGTGTGTTAAGTGTGTGTTTGTGTGTGTGTGTTCTTACAAGCGAGGTAGAGGCAGCAGGGTGGCTGTATGGGTACCACCACACCGTCCTGTAGATGTTCATGTACTGGACAAACAAGGCCACCAGCAAATAGAGAAAGAGCAGGAACTCAAACAGCAGGCAGCTGTCCAACGGCAGCTCGGGGATCCTCGAGTGACGGACCGGCTCCGGAGTAATGAGGGCCGAGAGAGGGGGCGCAGACAGACCCACCAAGTTACTGCTTCTGGACGAAAACACACACAAACATAAACGCAAACACAAACACACATATCTGTGATTGTGTCACATCACACCTACTGCACATTCCTACTTCTCAAACCATGACTGTAAGAGCTTAAGAAGTACGAAGCTCAGGATGAATCTCGTTTTGTTTTTTTGGAGTAAATATCAACCCAAGCCAATCAATAACTAAGTGAAATATCTATTAGGGCATCGTGCCAGTTTTAAGAGGAATAAAGCTAATAATTAGTCATTTTAACAGTCAATTAGCAACTATTTTGACAAACAATTAATTGTTTAACAGTTCCAGCTTCTCAACTGCGAGAGCTTGTTGAGTTTCTTTGTTTCATGTGATATATCTTTGGGTCGATTAGACGAGCAATCTGAAGATATCACCATCACAGTGTTCTGACATTTTTATAGACTTGAATCTATTAATCAAGAAGATAATCTGCAGATTAATCAATAATAAAAATAAAGTTTGGTTGAAGCTCTAAAGAGGATACTGTTGAAATGTTTGTTTGACTTCATTTGCGCAAAATGTATCTTTGCACTTTGTGTCTTATGTGGTGTAATATACAAACGAAACTGATCTGAATTAGTGCTGAAAAAGTCTTCAGCTGAGCTGCGTTAGTATTCAATCGATATTCAATTGTATACCAATTGTATGCAAAGTATTTGTGTTTTTCATGAAAGGGGTTGATAAAGGGAGGTGTTAGAATAAGAGCTGCAATAACCTTATTTTCATTATCAATTAATCTCCTGATTATTTATTCAATTTCAGTCAGTCAACTTGCGTGGAATAGGTCAATAATGCGAATGTACAATATGTATAGCAGATGTTTGCTACAGGTGGGGCTTTGGAAATACTAAACGAACAGCAGCAGCGGCAGCAAAAGACCACAGGTCGGATTCAAACCCCGGGCCACTGCGGTATCAGGTGAGCTACCAGGTGAGCTACCAGGTGAGCTACCAGGTGAGCTACCAGGTGAGCTACCAGGTGAGCTACCAGGTGAGCTACCAGGTGAGCTATCAGGTGAGCTACCAGGTGAGCTACCAGGTGAGCTACCAGGTGAGCTACCAGGTGAGATACCAGGTGAGTTACCAGGTGAGCTACCAGGTGAGATACCAGGTGAGCTACCAGGTGAGCTACCACGGCACCCCTCAAAATGAAGCTTTAACGACAGACAGCATTTCCTGCTCACCTGTTCCTGAGGGTTGTACCATTGCCGATGTTGCCTCCAACCAAAGTCTGCAGGGACGGCAGAGCAGAGCGACTTAGCTGCTGTCTGCTGGGACCCCTGCGACCTCCTGGCATGGTCGCCAGTTACCGTGGAAACCACGGACGCCACCCACCAACCAACAGCCGCCGGGAGTCCTCCCCTTCTCCTCAATGAGCAACCATGTACAGCCAGGCCACTGCGGAGGAAAACCGAAAGACAAGACTGAGTCAGAACAAGTAAACAGGTCACGTAAAAAAACACTAAAAACCAACAAACCTGAGGCCTAAATAACATTTACAGAACCCTGGAGTCACATGAAGCGTGATCAGAGTATAGATCTGGCCCAAGGGATTTACTTTACTTTGTTTATAAGTAAACAGTAGTGACGTTATTTGGGGAGAGAACTATTAGAGCACTGCACAGATGATCAAGCTGGTTTTTCCTTGACTGATATTTTTTTGTCCATCAAGTTTATTTGCCAATCAGCATAATAGCAAACTGGCTTATCATTAGCAATCTGGGAGGGACAATTAGTAATGTTTCTAGTATACCTCAAGTGCATTTATTAGAGGCGTGATTCCCTTTATTGGTACATTTTTGGAAGACGTGTAATGTTCCCGCTATGTACAACAAACTTAACATCCTGGGTTTTATTTTAGGCATCTGCCCGAAAACCAAAACATATTCTAACTGAGGTTTAAAGAGGTAAAAATAATGTCAATGTTGTACCATTTGTCAGTTTGGTACTGCTCTAATCAGCCTTTATCGGTCAGGTGAAAGAAATTACATGTCATCATGACATAAACTACGTCAGCGGTACATTTCAACCCTCACAAACCTGCCAGGGTTTTCCCCAGGAAATTTTTGAGCAGAGGTCGTGAGCCACTCATATCCTGACGCATCTGGTTTTATGATCAGTTTAGTTAGTAGAAGATAGCCTAAAAACAACAGACACACACATTAAATATATGGCATTCGTTGTGTGAAATAGCCTCGGCTCGTTTTTTAAGATTATTTTTTTGCATTTTTGCTTTTATTGGTGAATTGACAGTGAAAAGAGACAGGAAACGAGGGGAGAGGGGAGAGGGGGTATAAGATGCAACAAAGGTTGTCAATACTTAAACATTTCATAATTACAAATACTTTCCTTAGCCATCAATGACAATAAACTGAATTTATTTGGGTTTTGAACTGCTGGTCGGACAAAACAAGTTTATGGTGGTTAAGTTTATTTTAAGGGTGTGCTTCATAGTGGTGTGCACAGCTTAGAATTACACTGTGAGGTGTACAGGACAAAATGTTAGACACACCTCTCATTATAGTGCAATACAGCTCCACCACAAACTACAGCCTCTAAAGTTGAATAAACACCTCTTTGAAACAGTTTCAACATAAACTAATGAAGGTAAGGTTTATTGCAGGACTGCTGTATTAGACTGCATTAGTTTTAACTGGTTGAGTGTAAACAAACTGACTCAGGGTACTTGGCTTTCCCCCGGAGGTTCATTCACTTCAGAAAACAGCTTCACTTATGACCACAGCTACCAGATCAGAGAACCATCTCAGAACAACACAGAGCCGTCACCAAACCTACGACTAGCGAGAGTATCAGACCTGTTTATATGCGGTCTGCCTGCTGAAGCTCACGCTGGGAAACCCAACCCTAACCCAGTGTATAGACCACAAGCATCAGGTCAGCGTTGCACAAGTGTCACGACAGAGCTGAAGGCAAGACTGAAGCGACCGTCTATACCAGCTCCGTCTACCCCGATGCATAATATGAATAATTTAAATTAAACGGCACTAATCATTTTGACCGCTAGATAACGATCTCACACTAAAAAATAGGGATGCACCGATTACGGATCGGATATCGGACTGATACTGATCCGAATAGCTGGATTGGATAGCGTGACATTGGCGCCGATCTATTTAGTTCATTTTTATGTTTATATACACTGTTTTTAATTCCTGTTTACATTTTTTTTTTTGCCAAGTCCCTGGTGTATGATTTATAATTCTAATAATAAAGAACAATTAGATTAGTTCATATCTATGTATTTATTGGTCAAATTTTTTTACAAAGTTAGGAAAGCAATGTTTAAGTCAAGCCTGATGTTGAATTACACATAAATAAATGATCCCCATCACTTCCACACAGTGAGGCATACAGCTTATTAATTAAACACTGGTATCAGATTGGTACTCGTATCGGCCGAGAACCAAAGCAAAGTTATCGCTATCGGTATCAGGACTGGAAAAGTTAGATCGGTGCATCCCTACTAAACGATGAATGTTCTCCCACAGCTGATAAAGTTTGAAAAAAAACTTAATTTGTATACCACTTTTCAAAACAGAATTAATGAACAAACCGCAAGAAATGGGAAAACATGCCATCAGAAATAATACAATCAAAGAAAAAGGTAAGATAATGAGAAAATAAAAAATATCACGATAAAAGGTTAATAATTACAATGACAAAATAATGATAAAACCTCAAAATGTATAGTCAATTGTAGCAATGTAGTAAAGTAGTGTTTATTGGCCATCAACCTCATTTACACGCGTATTATCGAAAGAAAAATAGACTTGAAGCCTAAATAAACGCTTTAGGTCGCGATTACGCCCGTGACACGCAGCTGAAAAGCGAGTCTGTCCAGAGCCGGTGTAGACAGCTGAATAGCTTAACATGAGGGCGTATCGGTTGCGTCAGACATGCGCGTGAAAAACGCGACTGATGCGCGTTTGATACGCTTGCGGTCTTGACACGGTAAGTGTATGTCTGCATGAAATGACTGACGAGGAGTATTCACTCAATAGCCGACATATCTTTTGAGGCATTTCCATTAGTGCTAGAGCTGTCAGCAGACACTTTATACAGAATATGTTCACTGAGACTGTCAAATACTGAAACTGACACCCTGTCAGCCTAAACACTACCTGAGGAAGATATCTGAACCTCTTCTCAGCCCCCAGTCTACCAGCACAAATGTGCTTATATAATTCATAATTGTTACATGCCTGCAGGGCCAGACAGGCCTGCAGAGTTTTTCTCCT
This sequence comes from Sebastes fasciatus, assembly GCF_043250625.1. NCBI lineage: Eukaryota > Metazoa > Chordata > Actinopteri > Perciformes > Sebastidae > Sebastes > Sebastes fasciatus. The sequence goes on from NC_133796.1 coordinate 31,417,487, forward strand.
GTGTTGTTCTGCCCCTCCTCCTTGTCTTGCAGGTGCTTCCAGGATAAAGAGTTAATGGAGGTGATTGGAGTCCACCTGTGCAGAGTTTGCCAGCTGCAATTAGCTCACACTAATTCCATCCAGCCAATCGCTGTCGTGGGCTGCCCATAAAAGAGGCACACTCTGGGCTCTCTCGCTCTCTCTCTAACTCATTTGTAATGAGGTATTTGTATGTTGAAGTCTCTTGTTTCCAGTGGGAAAGGACAGATAAGGTTTGTGGTAAGGAGGTAGAGGGCATAGGTAAGTCTGGGGTACCCTGTACACTTGCACGTAGGTTGTTTCATGTCTAGAAACACTAGGTTTAGTGGTTGTTGCCATCCCATGTATGTTTTGTAAAACTGCTGTTAGTAGAGAAGTTGGTTAGCCTTTTTGTTTGTTGTGTTAAAGAAGACAGATTTAGTTAGGCCTAGTTTTGGTTTCTTAATTTTGATTATTTGGCAAAACTATATTGTCCCTACCTCCCCCACATTTGTGAACCTTCCGTTGTACTGAAATAAACTGTTACAGTTTGAAACTTCACGTTGACTCTGTTTTAATTTGGTTGTTGTTTAGTTATTGTTCCACTTTGTGGACGTAACAAATGGGGGCTCGTCTGGGATCCTTTTCCCATGAACAACTCAACAACCGAATTGATGATGAGTCACTGCGGTAGTTGGAAAAATGTGTAAAAATGGCGTTTAATCTAAAGGATTTTGTGAATAGTCCTAATTTGGAGCAAGTTGAGAGATGTCGTAAAGACGATTTACTTAGCATTGCGGCACACTTCAACATTGTAGTGTCCAAATATAGTGTAAAAAAAGAAATAAAAGTGAAATTAATTGAAAAATTGGTTGAATTAAATGTTTTAGAGGTTCTAGGAAACCCTGATTCCTCTGTTGATGGAAGTTTACATGAGGCAGGTTCCCTAGAAGAACCAAAGACTCCCAAGGAGGAGCAAATAGGATTAACTACTCCTACGAGGAAAGTAGCTGAAAGTGATCCCCCACCTGCAACATTACCACGCTTTGAGGCTTTCTCTCCAGGCAGTCGAGGTTCTAGCAGTGATGCTAAACTTAAGGTTCGTCTGGCTCGCCTTCAGTTAGAAGAGAAGGAAATGGTGCGTAAGGCAGAGTATGAACATCGATTACAGCTTCGTAAATTAGAACTGGAGGCAGAAGTTAGAATACGGGAGCTTGATTTAGAGGCCCTGAGAATCACTTCCAATCGGTCTCTAAAACCTTCATCTGAGGAGGGTGTACCAAAACATGATGTTCATAAAACTAGGTTTGATGTCAGTAAGCATATTGCACTTGTGCCGACATTTAGAGAGCCAGAAGTTGATTCTTACTTTGGTGCATTTGAACGGATTGCTACTGCACTAGATTGGCCCAAGGACATGTGGCCCATCTTATTACAGTGTAAGTTGGTAGGTAAGGCACAGGAAGTAGTATCATCTCTTTCGTTGGAAGACAGTTTGAACTACAAGGTTCTTAAGGAGTCTATTTTGCGTGCCTATGAGCTTGTGCCAGAGGCCTACAGACAGAAGTTCAGGAATCATAGGAAACTGGCTGGACAGACCTTTGTTGAGTTTGAACGTGAGAAAGGTGTTCTTTTTGATAAGTGGTGTGCAGCCAATGATGTTAAGAATAACTTTGAGTCCCTCCGTCAGTTGATTCTTTTGGAGGACTTTAAGGATGCTCTCTCAGAGAAAATGGTAATGTTCTTAAATGAACAGAAGGTGACCTCAGTGAGTAAAGCAGCAGTACTATCAGATGAGTTTGTTCTTACTCACAAGAATGTGTATGTGTCTTCCTCTCGTCCAGATAAAGTCACTGTGTCGCGTCCTGTGAGACCTGATCCCTCACTGGAGAAAACCTGGGGACCACGGTCTCCTCCACGTAGTGAGCGTGAGTGCTTTTACTGTCGAAAAAAAGGTCATCTTATTGCTGATTGTTTGACTCTAAAGCGTAAACAACAAAATCCGTATAACCCGACACAACCGAAAGGTGTGGGTCTGGTGAAGACTGTGTCCATGCCAGGAATCAAGAAAGTTCACAGTGAGGATGGTGAACCTGATCCCTGTTTCAAACCTTTCATTCAAAAAGGTTTTGTTTCTCTTACTGGTGATCCAAAAGACCAGCAGTCGGTAACGATTTTGAGAGACACAGGAGGTTCCCAGTCGATAATTCGAGCAGGTATCTTACCATTGTCGTCTATCTCATCATGTAACTCAAGTGCAATTGTACAGGGTGTTGGAATGAGTTATATTCCGGCCCCTTTACATAATGTACATGTTCACCATGCCCTGGTTAGTGGGTTATTCAAAGTTGCGGTTCTTCCTGCGTTACCAATTAAGGGTGTTGACTTTATTCTGAGCAATGATCTGGCTGGTGGTAAGGTTGTGCCAGTTCCTGAGGTGGTTGAAAGCTCTCCTACCACTTCTGAGTCTGACCAAATGGGACAACTGCTCCCCAGTGTCTTTCCGGCTTGTGCTGTTACCAGGGCCCAGTCAAAGAAGTATGATCTTGATTTGTCTGACACTATCTTTGTTAATGACCAGGTTCCTGATATGGCTGTGACACAGTCTGATAGTCAGCTTACTGATCGGCCCGCTGACATCATGTCTCAGTCCACTCGAGAGGTTGTTGAACTCCCGGCAAGTCGTGCGGAATACATTGCTGCACAAAAAGGTGATTCCACTCTTTCCAAATGTCTGTCTGCTGTCTTTAGTCAGGAAGAAGCTAAGAAAAAGAAAATGGCTTATCTGTTAAATGATGGCTTGTTGATGCGTCGCTGGACAAGTGAAGTTTCAGAGGATGTAGATGTAGACTGTAATGCAATTTACCAAGTTGTTCCCACTGTGTATCGTTCACAGGTACTGTCCTTAGCTCATGATCACCATTGGTCAGGACATATGGGGGGTTACAAAAACTTATAATAGAGTCCTTAGACATTTCTTCTGGCCTGGACTCAAGTCTGATGTTGTTCGTTACTGTCGTACCTGCCATGTGTGTCAGGTTTCAGGGAAACCAAATCAGGTGATTGCTCCTGCTCCTCTCAACCCGATTCCAGTGCTGGGTGAGCCATTTGGGAAAGTAATTGTTGATTGTGTTGGACCGTTGCCAAAGACTAAGAGCGGTAATCAGTTTTGGTCACAATTGTGCTCTTCCACCAGATTCCCAGAAGCCATTCCGCTACGGAAAATCACAGCTCCGGTTGTCACCAAGGCTCTTGTGAAGTTTTTCACGGTATTTGGTCTGCCTCGTGAGATACAAACTGACCAAGGTACCAATTTCAAGTCCAGAGTCTTTGCTCAGGCCCTGAAGGCCTTAGGAATTAAGCATGTAACCTCTAGTGCTTACCATCCAGAGAGCCAGGGGGCACTAGAGAGATTCCATCAAGACTCTGAAATCAATGCTGCGCAAACACTGCCATGACAGTCAGAAAGATTGGGATGATGGCATTCCTCTTTTGATGTTTGCTGCCCGTGAAGCAGTGCAAGAGTCACTCGGCTTCAGTCCTGCACAGTTAGTGTTTGGACATGAAGTTAGGGGTCCATTAAAGGTTCTCAAAGAACAGTTGGTGTCTCCAACAGTCAAGATAAAAAGTGTTCCTGAGTATGTTGCCATGCTTAAAGTTCGTCTGCAGCGCGCCTGCTCATTGGCTAAAGAGGCTCTAGAATCTTCTCAGGTAAAGATGAAGCAGCACTATGACCAGAAGGCAGTCGCCCATTCATTTCAGCCAGGTGACAAAGTTTTGCTTCTCTTGCCTGTGTCTGGTTCGGCCCTCTCTATCAAGTTTTCTGGTCCCTATGTAGTAGAGAAGAAGCTTAGTGATACAAACTACGTTATCCAGACACCTGACCGCAGGCGACGGACCCTAGTGTGTCATGTAAATATGATAAAACTGTATCATTCTCGAGATGATCAAAGTGAGTCATCTCCAGTCCATGATGTGAAGACTATTGTTTCACCTGTTGTCTCTTTTGCAGGAGTGAGTAGTGCTGGTGATGAAGATGGGTTGGTGATGCGAAATGCCACACCACAGGGGGCAAGGTTGAGCAACTCTGAGGTATTGTCTAATTTGCCCCAATACTTATCTCATCTCCGTAGTAACCAGCGTAAAGATATTGAACAGATAATAGGTGAGTTTCCAAGTTTGTTTGGTGATGTTCCCTCCCGGACTTCTGTCGTCAGTCACGACATTGTCTTGACCTGCCCTCGGCCGATAAAGCAAAATGCTTATCGGGCAAGTCCAGCAAAAAGGGAGGTGATGAAAAAGGAGGTTGACTATCTTCTTAAGAATGGATTTGCAGTGCCAAGTTGTAGTCCATGGAGCTCCCCTTGTCTCTTAGACATGAAGTCTGATGGGAGTCCTAGATTTTGTAGTGATTTTCGCAAAGTGAATGCTGTGACTGTTGCTGATGCATATCCTTTGCCACTTATGGATGACTGTATTGATGAGATTGGTCCGGCAAAATTTGTCACAAAGCTTGACATGTTAAAAGGGTATTGGCAAGTCCCTTTAACCCCACGTGCTTCAGAGATTTCTGCTTTTGTGACCCCTGATCATTTCCTTCAGTACACGGTGATGCCCTTCGGCATGTGTAATGCTCCTGCTACCTTCCAGAGACTGGTCAACAAAGTACTTGGAGGTGTCTCAAACTGCAGAGCCTATTTAGATGACATTGTTGTTTACACCGATGATTGGGAGAGCCACAAGGCCACATTAAGGGAAGTTTTCTGCCGACTTTCAGCGGCATCTTTGACCCTTAACCTTGCAAAATGTGATTTTGGCAAAGGCACTGTTCTTTATCTTGGTCAGCAGGTCGGTCAAGGAAGGGTGCGTCCTGCAGATGCAAAGGTAGCTGCCATTGCTGCATTCCCTGTACCCACCACCAGGAGGGAATTACGGCGTTATCTGGGGATGGCCGGGTTCTTTCGTCGGTATTGTATGAACTTTTCCACTGTGGCGGCCCCACTGACTACTTTGACCAGTCCATCCAAGCCCTTTGTTTGGACGGATGAGTGCCAAAAGTCCTTCGAGAGTCTGAAAGCTCTATTGTGTTGTGGTCCAGTTTTGTCTGCCCCAAATTTTTCCTTGCCTTTCAAGGTAGAGGTTGATGCCAGTGGTGTCGGGGCTGGAGCGGTGCTTCTGCAGGAGGACACCCAGGGTGTTGACCATCCCGTGAGTTATTTTTCTCGCAAATTCAATAAGCATCAGCTTAATTATTCCACTATTGAGAAGGAGGCCCTCGCTTTGTTGTTGGCTTTGCAACATTTTGAGGTCTATCTTGCATCCAGTGTTGAACCCATTAGAGTCTACACAGATCATAATCCTTTGGTGTTCCTCTCAAGGATGTACAATCACAACCAGCGTTTAATGCGTTGGTCGCTGATGGTTCAGGGGTTCAACCTAGAAATAATACATAAAAAAGGGTCTGAAAATGTGGTAGCTGATGCACTATCACGTAGTTAACAGGTTTGTAGTATAGCATTGTGTGTATATAATTCCAGCCATAGTTGGAATCTTATGGGTGGAGGTGTTACGTGCCTGCAGGGCCAGACAGGCCTGCAGAGTTTTTCTCTTGTGTTGTTCTGCCCCTCCTCCTTGTCTTGCAGGTGCTTCCAGGATAAAGAGTTAATGGAGGTGATTGGAGTCCACCTGTGCAGTTTGCCAGCTGCAATTAGCTCACACTAATTCCATCCAGCCAATCGCTGTCGTGGGCTGCCCATAAAAGAGGCACACTCTGGGCTCTCTCGCTCTCTCTCTAACTCATTTGTAATGAGGTATTTGTATGTTGAAGTCTCTTGTTTCCAGTGGGAAAGGACAGATAAGGTTTGTGGTAAGGAGGTAGAGGGCATAGGTAAGTCTGGGGTACCCTGTACACTTGCACGTAGGTTGTTTCATGTCTAGAAACACTAGGTTTAGTGGTTGTTGCCATCCCATGTATGTTTTGTAAAACTGCTGTTAGTAGAGAAGTTAGTCAGCCTTTTTGTTTGTTGTGTTAAAGAAGACCGATTTAGTTAGGCCTAGTTTTGGTTTCTTAATTTTGATTATTTGGCAAAACTATATTGTCCCTACCTCCCCCACATTTGTGAACCTTCCGTTGTACTGAAATAAACTGTTACAGTTTGAAACTTCACGTTGACTCTGTTTTAATTTGGTTGTTGTTTAGTTATTGTTCCACTTTGTGGACGTAACAATAATCTTAGGCCTTTTTCACAGCCCAGATCTTAACTCATCATAAGTGTATGATTATTAACGTTAGCAATGGCATGCCATTGAGCCGGCATGAACAATACTCTTGACATACCGAATTGGAATGCAGCCATTAATTATGTTGTCATTGAATACACCTGTGCTTCTGCTGCTACCAAAGGTCAAACCAGCTGTTGAAACAATTGGCTCTCCAAACATTTGCATACTCATAGACATGTAAAAAATAATAGTGTGGATGTGGAAGGTTATGGATAATTTTAGATGACCTACATTGTAATTTTTTTCTTCTCTCAGCACTTTTGCGTCAATGTGTTGGTTTTTAGTCCTAAAGATATGATTTTTTGATTTACACTGTCATTATTTTATATGTTATTTATATTATTATATTGGGCTGAAGATATAGTTTAATTATTTGATTTACATTTTTGCATTTAATTTGTCAAACAATCCCACAAAATTCATCCAAATCGCTAATTTTACACAAACGTCCTGAAGTTATTGACTATTCACTATTTATGTTAATTGTACAGTTTATCAGTTCTGTACTGTTGTTGTTACGTATCGAATTTAATGTGAAATATCCATAAAATATATGTCACTTAGTCAGGGGTCGTCAGTTTACTCAATGGTAGAAAAGGGGTCCCTTAAAGGTCACATATTATACTCCATTTAAACTAGTTATTATAGGTCTCAGACACCTCCAAACCATGTCTCTGAAGTTTTTTTTTCAAAAAAACAATCGGATCATGCATTCCAGCATGTCTCTATAACCTCTGTTTCAGCCCATTTCCAAAAGTGCTGATTTCTGTGTCTGTAGCCTCTGTCTCCTCCCACTCTGCTCTGATTGGTCAGCGTTTTCTGTCAATCAAACGTCCTCAACAACAGCGTCACCCTCCCCCTCCCTCCCGGAGAAGCTCTCTCTCTAGAGAGAGAGAGAGAGAGACACGAGTGGAGAGATAGCAGCTAGAATAAAGTTTATAAACCACTTTAAAGTTTATAAACCAGAAACTTCACCCAGCGCACGTTACCGGAGGAATCTGATCAGAAATCGGCGACACATGATGAACATCTGCGGTCCAGATTCCAGGTTTTCCTGACGGTTTCTCTCAGGTAAATAATACTATTTATATCTGTTAGTTAGCTCAGTGTTTACCTCATGCATCAACTCTGTAAACCGTAAACATACACTCTGTTTTACGTCTGTCTTTACAGATCCATCTGTGAGAAATGACCGACAGAATCATCCCAGAGGAGAGCAGACAGCTGAGAGCAGACAGCTGAGAGCAGACAGCTGAGAGCAGATGGCTCTGTTTACATGGAGATACAAAGCTAACCCGGTAGCATGTAGCTAACCCGTTAGCATGTAGCTACATGCTAACGGGTTAGCTACATGCTACCGCTATGACACGGTGTGTAAACACAGCGACCATCAGGGTGGAAAATAGAAGATGTGAAACAGTAGTCAGTTCATTATTTCTGCTAAAAGATAAATGTATGGAAGATCAGAGTAATGGTATATTATTTACAGTAGTAGCTGTCTCTGTGTTACCATGACTACAGACCACCGGAGCTTAGCTTACCATAGTTTACCAGAGCTGAAGACTTTCTCCTGTACCATGTCACATAACTAACTAACAGGTGAGATGATTACAAATGCTGTGAATAATTAATATTGTCATCTGTCTACTCAAATAAAGTTTGACTGTGAAACAGAAATGTGTTGTGTTGCTTACAAGTCACTATTTACTCCCTGTACTCTGCTACATGCATGACATCAAATATATATAATATATAAATATCATCTGTTTAAACAGTGTAATTACATAAAGCCTTTGTGAAAGAACATGTTATATTTAGATGATGGGAGTACATGAAGCCTGTTCTGCTGGTTCTTGCAGACTAACTGTAGGGAGCTACTTTGCTCAAGTTCGGTTGAGGAGGAGAGACAGTGACGCGCTGTGGGCCGGGGTCAGCTACTGAAGGTTCTCTCTGGTTCGACCAGGAAACCCTCACGTGACTTGCATTCTCTAATGACGTCAAGATACAAGGAAAAAAGCGAATTTTTTTTCTGCACCCATTTCCGGACAAACGGAGGAGGAGAAAAAGAGAGAGGATGGTCTTTTATGATACTAGGGTGGCCTGTAGACACACTGGGGACAGATATTGATGTTTAAAAGACATGGAAAAGTGCATTTTGCATAATAGGTGACCTTTAAGGAAAAAGGTTGGGAACCACTGGACCAGTCTACCTTGTGCACATGCATGCTCTATAAATACCAGGCGATGCTTAATTCAATTGAAGGTGCTGCATATGCTGTATTACTCAAAAGGTTAACTTCCCAGCATTTGTCCTGATGCATCATCACTGTAATAAGTGTAATTCTGCAGAGGGCACCTTGCTACATAGTCTGGCCTGCGGTCCGAAGTTGACGAAGTAAAGGGAGGACATTTTCAGCATCTTTTCCAAAGTGGTAGTTCTGACATTGTGTCCTCCTGACCCCCAAGCTGATTATCCTTGGCGCAGCAGAGGCACTGAACAGGAAGCCTCAAAGACAATTTATTGCCTATGTGGCCTTATAGCCGTGAAGAAAGTTCTGCTCTAGCACTGGAAAACCCCAGAAAACCCCCTCAGTACTCCACTGGCTTAATGATTTTTCTAATACTCTAAACTTGGAGAGAATCAGGTTTGAAAATGCTTCAATTAAAATACATGATAAAAAAAACTAGGCTAGTCCCGCCGCCCTTTATCAGCCGGTGATAGGCTCCTAAAACGAAACACAAACCAGAGCCAGATACCATCCAACCTCCGTGTGCATCAACATTTCCTTTACGCTCATATGAAACATGATGAGATGATAGTACAGCACGCTCTGTGGTCAGTGTGTAGCTCCAATATTATACAATATTTAAGCTGAATCTTCAACAGGAAACAGAGATTAACACACACACACACGCGCACGCGCACGCGCACGCGCACGCGGGACCAAACTTGCAGTTGAAAGTCAAAAGTGAAAACAGGAACTATGAACTAGAGAAATTAACTACATCGGAGGGATTGCAGGATGGCATTTTGTAAGTTTGTGGAAGTGCAACGGGTTTCCCCCTCAGCACACGTCCTTTTAAAACGTGTTTAAAAAGCAGTGGTGGAATGTAACTAAGTACATTTACTCAAGTAATTCGAGGTACTTGTACTTTACTTGAGTATTTCCACTTCATACTTCTACTCAAATATTGTCCTTTTTACTGCACTACATTTGTCTGACAGCTTAAGTTACTTTTCAGATTTTCAATACCCTTCCTGTCCAGTGAAAACCACGTATTTCCAGATGTGTTGATTTTGATTATTTGTGATGAAGTGAAGGATGAAGTGTATATGGGTCAAAATGCTCCTACTTCTTAAAGGTGTTATTGATAACACTGATAACATTCAACCACTAGATGTCACATTCTCCTTCCCCCATTCCATTGCATTTACTTCACAACAAGTTGTTGCCAGGCACTTATCGTCAATCTCCATTTAGCCTTTTTTCCACACTAAGGGACGACCCAGAGATACCACGTGATACCAACTTTGTTTCACTATTGACTCAACAAGCCTTGTGTTAGAAGTACGAACCTAACGTCAGATATCGTCCACAGATATAAACAAAACAGTTAATGCCACTATTTTCTTTAACACATTAACACAACTTGCAATGTTTAGGTTGTAGCAGACTCCCTTTTAAAGTTAGAGTGAAGATGAAGAAGATGTTATACTAGCCAGGCTAAATAACACTCCAAACTTGCGCTAAATTTTGGTGAGGAAAAACTGGCTTGGCATTTTCAAAGGAGTCCCTTGACCTCTGACCTAAAGATATGTGAATGAAAATGGGTTCTATGGGTACCCACGAGTCTCCCCTTTACAGACATGCCCACTTTATGATAATCACATGCAGTTTTGGGGCAAGTCATAGTCAAGTCAGCACACTGACACACTGACAGCTGTTGTTGCCTGTTGGGTTTCAGTTTGCCATGTTATGATCTGAGCATATTTTTTATGCTAAATGCAGTACCTGTGAGGGTTTCTGGACAATATTTGTCATTGTTTTGTATTGTTAATTGATTTTCAATAGTAAATACATACATACATTTGCATAAAGCAGCATATTTGTCCACTCCCATGTTGATAAGAGTGTTAAATACTTGACAAATCCTTTTAATGTACATTTTAACCAGATAAAAAAATGTGTGATTAATTTGCGATTAATTGTGATTAATTATGGACACTCATGCAATCAATCGCGATTAAATATTTTAATTCATATTAATTGTTTTCGGGAAAAGACGTATTTTATTTGGCACCTTTCTAAAAGTTCTGTGGATGTATTATTATTTTTTTACAAAATATTTGTCTATATTAAAATGTTATCAATAAGACCTTTAAACTAAATAAACTATTTAAACCCCTCTTGAATCAGCTATCAGCCATCACAAAGCTGAAAACAGGGCTGTTTTTTTGAGCTCATGTAAGTTGACTTTTTTAGAGATACGTGGAAAAGCATATATGATGATTTTATAGAATATGATGCATTGCTGTCAGCGTAGATTAAACTACCCAACAGCATATAAAGGAGTTAGTAATTTGCAACATGCATATTAATGCAGCAGTAACATTAATCCATAAACACCATATATAATATAAACAGGGGACATTTTACTGCACAAAAACTTTTACTTTTGACACTTACAGTACTTTTTACTTAAGTAAGGTTTTTAATGTATAAGAGTTGTACTTGCAGAGGAGTATTTTTCATAGTGTGGTATTAGTACTTTTACTTAAGTAAAGTCTCTGAATACTTCTTCCATAAATTGTTAAAAATATTTGTCTATATTAAAATGTTATCAATAAGAGCTTTAAACTAAATAAACAATTTAAACCCCTCTTGGATCAGCCATCAGCCATCACAAAGCTGAAAACAGGGCTGTTTTTCTGAGCTCATGAAAGTTGACGTGGAAAAGCATATATGATGATTTTATAGAATATGATGCATTGCTGTCAGTGTAGATTAAACTACCCAATGGTTTATAAAGGAGTTAAAATTAGCACAACCTCAAAATCAGTAATTTGCAACATGCATATTAATGCAGCAGTAATCCATAAACACCATATATAATATAAACAGGGGACATTTTACAGAACAAAAACTTTTACTTTTGACACTTAACAGTACTTACATACTTTTGATTTAAGTAAGGTTTTTAATGTATAAGAGTTGTGCTTGCAGTGGAGTATTTTCATAGTGTGGTATTAGTACTTTTACTTGAGTAAAGTCTCTGAATACTTCTTCCACAACTGTTAAAAAAGCAACAGTATATAAAGGAGTTAAAATTAACCTCAAAAGCAGTAATTTGTAACATGCATATTAATGCAGCAGTAATCCATAAACACCATATATAATATAAAACACTGACAGGGAACATTTTACTGCACAAAGACTTTGACTTAAGTAAGGTTTTTAATGTATAAGAGTTGTATTTGCAGTGTAGTATTTCCATAGTGTGGTATTAGTACTTTTATTAAGTAAAGCCTCTGAATACTTTGAGCTGAAAGTGTTGACTTTTCTTTGGAGAACACTTTGTTAGGAAGTGCTCTGTTTTGTGTGCAGACTTGCTAAGACATGCAGTGAAGCTGCTGCCTGCCTGGATCCTGATCCTGACACCAGCAGCAGCAGCGTTGTCATGTTGTACACGGCGGAAACTTGCGAACACACTTTAACTACGACGTTAAAACACACACATGAAGATATAAGTAGCTAGCTTTCAGCCTGCAGAAAGCTGCATAGTTTATAAACAGATCCTCGTTACTCACACGACAACACACGGGGGGGTGAAGTGGACGAGGATGCATCAGTCAGTTGTTGTGTGTCTTCCAGCCTGACGAGTCCAGACAGCACCGAGCATTTTATCTCCTTCTTCCAGCTTCAGTGTCTCCGCTCTGTGTCTCTGTGTCTCTGTGAAGACGAGCTGCGACGGCAGCGGAGATACTGGAGGCTGGCTTTCTCTCCGAGGTTAAACACATATAAAAAGGTCTTTAAAAGTTAGCCCGGGGCTTCAGGAGCAACAGTGTAAATGCGTTGCACAGAGACCGACGTGGCAAACCCGCACCTCCTCTCTCTGCGCCGTCATCAACCTGCGACTCAAACAAGACGCTCTGCACAGTCGCAGTTTGATAAACACAAACTGGCTGGTCTGGAGTCAGCGCTGCTTTAACGCTTATATTAATGATGTTAATAACTTGGGTTATTATCATTAAAGTCAAACGTTCAAATGTGAATTAGAACAATAGACAGTTTTGTTCTACCCAAAAGGTAAAAATGTTTATTTTCAATATTATTAATAAACACAAACTGACTGTACAGTGTAAAAACAATAAAGAGAAATCCTTAAAAACATCAATGAAAGAGAGATACAAACTGGGAGAAATAAAGGCTTAACTTTCTTAAATAAATAATAAACAAAACAACTTTTTGTTTTACATTGGCTCAAAGCCTGAGAAATAATACAATAATGTCTTTATTCTGCATGTGCATTGTTGATGTTTTATATATGTTTATTTATTTTATTTTACCTTTATTTAACCAGGTAGTACTCATTCTTACACACTTATATATTGTAAACTTTGTTATGCAACTACCAACACATAATTGTCTTTAGAAAACTTTACAACTATCATTAAAGTCAAAGTTCAAATGTGAATTAGAGCAATAAACAGTTTTGTTATACCCAAAAGGTAAAAGGTTTATTTTCACTATTATTAATAAACACAAACTGACTGTACAGTGTAAATACAATAAAGAGAAATAAAAAATCCTTAAAAACATCAATGAAAGAGTGATATAAACTGGGAGAAATAAAGCCTTAACTTTCTTAAATAAATAATAAACAAAACAACTTTTTGTTTTACAAGAATGTCTTTATTCTGCATGTGCATTGTTAATGTTTTATATATTGTAAACTTTGTTATGCAACTACCAACACATTATTGTCTTTGGAAAACTTTAAAACTATCATTAAAGTCAAAGTTCAAATGTGAATTACAACAATAGACAGTTTTGTTATACCTAAAAGGTAGATGGTTTCTTTTCAATATTATTAATAAACACAAACTGATATACAGTGTAAAAACAATAAAGAGAAATAAAAAAATCCTTAAAAACATCAGTGAAAGAGTCAACAGCTTTAATTCCATGTTTAAGTGATAATAGTTTAATGTGTATTTCTGAAATATACCACAATATATGCAAAAAGTGGAGAAAGGAAACTAGGTACGTTTCCAGAACTGTACATTGAAAAAATAGTGTTATATTTTCCTATTGTGCTGACAACAGTAATTTAAAAAGAAAAAAACAAGTCACATTTCTTAATGGTTGCGCCCTAGGTGACCGCCTAAAGCCTTTATGGCCTATGCCTTAAGCCGGCCCTGGTTGTCAAGAAAACACATTCACAGTGGCGATATAAACTGGAGAAATAAAGCCTTAACTTTGTTAAAGGGACTGTTTGTATCTTCTTACACGTATAGTAAATCAATCCGGGTCAGTGTCCCATGTGCGTTTGCGTGTGGCTACGCTGTTCAGACTCAGACTCCAACACAAACTACACGGAAGCACTAAAACCGCAAAGTTAAATCTAGTGAAGCCCGTCTTGCAAAACAGTGTTGGCCGGGGTCGGAGGACGCAGGGGAGACCGTAGCTTTGGTCTCCAGGGCCGGAGTCTCTGCTGTACTCTGCTCCTCTGCCTGCCTGCCTTCACTCACACAGCGCGCTTGTTACTCGCTCAGCTTGCTCCAACTCTACACGTGCATGCGCGCACACTACACACTGCAGAAGAGTTAGTTGAGCTCTGAGAATATCTAGTGAATATACAGTGGACGTTTGTGCAGAAATAAATGCTACAGCTCCTCCAGACCAACAGAGGTTTTCCGTGTCTTGTGAAGTGACGGGGCTCCGCAGCGAGAAACGTTATCGTCTCTGACCGGGTGCCGGTGTCTTCCCTGTTTCCTCCGGCCACGGTCGGGAGGCTGAAGCAGGAAAAGCCAATACTAAGATCAGCAGTGATTCATAGAGAGACCTTCGTCTGGTCAGCTAACATTACTGCCAAGCAGGTGAAATATAGAGTGATATTGTGGTTTTAGCTGATGTGTGTCACGTCACTGTTTTGACAGATGCTCGCTCACATTCAGGTAGCGCGTGCACACTGGCGAGCGCGAGCAACAGGACACTGACTTTCGTTGATTTAACGGCCACAGGTGTCGCTGTTACAACCAATTTCTGATTCTTACAAACAGTCCCTTTAAATAAATGATAAACAAAACAACTTTTTGTTTTACATTGGCTCAAAGCCTCAGAAATACTACAAGAATGTCTTTATTCTGCATGTGCATTGTTAATGTTTTATATATTGTAAACTTTGTTATGCAACTACCAACACATAATTGTCTTTGGAAAACTTTAAAACTATCATTAAAGTCAAAGTTCAAATGTGAATTAGAACAATAGACAGTTTTATTATACCCAAAAGGTAAAATGTTTATTTTCAATATTGTCAATAAACACAAACTGACTGTAAAAACAGTGTAAAAACAATAAAGAGAAATAAAAATCCTTAAAAACATCAGTGAAAGAGTCAACAGCTTTAATTCCATGTTTAAGTGATAATAGTTCAATGTGTATTTCTGAAATATACCACAATATATGCAAAAAGTGGAGAAAGGAAACTAGGTACGTTTCCAGAACTGTACACTGAAAAAAAGTGTTATATTTTCCTATTGTGCTAACAGTAATTTAAAAAGTCACATTACTTAATTTTCTATGTCAACACCATGTAAATGACTTATTTACACGCAGTGTTTACAGTTATTTATACGCATATGTAAATACTTAATTTTATCTTATGTACAAAAGGTTTAAAAATCACTTAATCATTATCTGAACAGAAGCTTATGGCACACACCTTCAAAACATTAGTAAAACATTAACGATAGTCACTTCAAGACATTCAGGAGATATGAAAAATAACTATTTACAAAAATTATAAAAAGCTAAAAACTAATTTCAACATTCACAAGAATCTATTCATATTTTATGTGGGTTTAAATAGTTCTAATGTCACAATTATAATTTGTTTACTGGCCCGGAGCTTCATTTCCGCTGCAATTCATGTTTTATGGCTTTATCAAATATAAGAACCAACTGTGTTTCTGCCAAACAAATCGAGATTTAGGAGGAGAAATATCCATTAAAGCCATATATTAAAATGATTTAACAGGAGACTTTTAGTCCAAATCTCCTGTAATGTTCATTACACTGATGAACCAGCAGAGGGAGGTATTATCCCAATAATCTCCTCAGTAGAAGACTGGTGCAGTTTTCTTACATCAATATCTAAAAAAAACATTTATAGGATACCAAGTAGGTTTCCGTATTGACATCAAACATTTGCTTTACTTTTACTTTTGATTATTATTATCAAAAAGGTGATAAAAGGAGTTGATTCATGATTAATTTTAATACATAACAAATGTTGGCATTTAAAAGTTTACCAGTAGCCAGAATACAAGGCTCACAGTTCTAGTGAGGTGTGCATGTTCTCTGAAACAGAGGTCGCAGGGCGTTTCACAGCACGGCGGCTTCAGATGACGACGCTGGCGCCACTGCGAGAACTCTTGTCCTGCGAGAGACACACTAACTTTAAATTCACTTCACTCGCAATCAGCATAATTCAGACTTTTTGTTAGAAAACGACTGTGTGTGTGATTATGTGTGCGTTTGTCTGAACAGAAGTGCGTTGGTGTGTGTGTGTGTGTGTGTCTATCATCTAAAGCAGTGTGTTTCTTACAGTGTTGCGGTCATTCCTCCGTGCTCCTGGTTTCATTCCGGGTTCGTACTCGCTGTAGCTGGGAGGATTGTCAACCCCGCCTCCACCTCCACCTCCTCTCCTCCCTCCTCCTCCTCCTCTCCTGCTGCTGCCCTCATCATCTGAGCTCCAGGACCCTTTGGAGCGCCGTGATGCCGGGGGAGAATAGTTTCCTCTGGACCTGTTGTCAAACAGGTCATCCCTAGAGCGGGAACGGGGGCGGTCCATGCCTCCTCTTGGCCCGCTGCGACCCCGCCCGTCCAGTGACTCCTCGCTGTAGCTCCTGGAAATACCTCTAGACCGGGCCGGTGAGGGGTAACGCCTGCCCGCTGGTCCACGACGGCCGAAGCCGCTGCGGCTGCTCTCGCTGGAGCTCGGGGGCCGAGTCCTGGGCGCAGGGGGTGGGATTCTACCCATCGGCTGATCTCTTATTGGCGGAAGTGTGATGATGCGACGCTCTGTTAGGCCATCGTCGAGAGCAGAGATCATGCTAGGAGGGCCGGCAGAATATGGGACGTTGATGGGCATGTGCTGCCCCGGAGGTGGCATCTGCTGCATGTGGTGGGGTGGAGGCGGCATCTGCTGCATGTGGTGGGGAGGAGGAGGCATCTGTTGCATGTGGTGGGGTGGAGGAGGCTGGGACTGATGGGAGGAAGAAGAAACAGAGAAGACAAATGAAAAACCACCACTCGTACATTTCAGTGAAAATTCACAGAAACACAAGAGCTGTGCTCTAGTTTGACGCTACAGGTTCAGTATGTACTCTTTTGGCAGTTTTAACAGAACAAATGCTGCACTTTCATGAGAACGTTTGCTCCGGCTGGTGGGTGGTGCTTGGTATAACCTAAATAGATCTCAACATGGCTGCCGGGTCACAAACTTTCTCATTTTACAGCTAAACAGTACACTACAAGATGTTTCTGAAAACATTTGAGGCGAGAAATAGTCATTATAGTAACAGAATATTGATTCATATTTGATCAGCGCTGCCTAGTTTGACCGTTTGATTGGAGTTCACAAATGATTGACAGCAGCTCAGAGACGGCAGGCTGCGGCTCGGCTCTGATTGGTTGTTTTCCTCCGGTCTGTGAAATCTTTCAGATGCTATTAGGAGCACCGGAGGACACCGCAGGACACAGAGGCACATGATTTCTTTCAGATTACCTGTCTCATACACTACTGTCAGGATGTAGTGACCGTTTTATTAAAATAACTTTTTTAAAATCATATTTGGTCCATTTCTACCCACGGCTGCTTTAAATGCCTTAAAAATGCACCCTCAGAACTCTGCATGTTTTTGTTTTTTTTGCAAAAACAAAAGCGTTGACAGAATATATACATATATATGCATTCTGTATTATTGGCCTGCAAAAAAATAAACTAAAATACTACAATAATGTAAACAGGAATAGCAGGAACATATATAAACAGTTGGGAATGACGACATGACAAAATGATCTGATTTGAGAACATGGGCGGTTACATACCTGTAGCATTGGACTGGCCATGTCCATCCCCCTCACCTGGCTCTCCAGGTAATCAAGCATGTGATTGTTGGTGGAAGGGGCGTGGGAGCCATGAACGCTGGGAGGGGGCTGGCTGTAAGCTGAATAATGAGGTGGAGGGAGCGGCATGGGATTCATCGGGAAGCTCTTCCCTGAAGCAGATCCTGGAGAGACGAAAATAAAATGAATTTATGTATTTGGAAACATTTTGTGGATGAATACCCACCTACGGTCTAAAGATGTTAAAGCCACCATGTGCTCATTAACTGCTGTGTAACATGATGTGTATGTACCCGAGTAGAGCAGTGGGTTCATCTGGGAGGCGTGGCTCATTGGTCCATATACCTGCTGTCCTCCCATCCACGGAGCCATGGCCCTCTCAGCGTCCTTCATCATACGATGCTGCATCACCGCTGAAAGATGAGCAACACATCAATACAGGAAGGTCTTCACTAAGTACATGTGCTGCTTTTCTGACATGGTTTGAAGGACTTGCATATTTTATGAACAACAAATGTGGTATACTTTACACCAAGAGATTTCCAAAGCATACAATAAGCTTTCAGAATGTTTTTCACTGATTTTGGTTTATACCAGAACGGTATGAAAACTAACTTGCAGAGAGAAGGTTGAGAAAGGTAACTCATCACAATGCACATTTACTTGTTATTTTTTGTCTGAAGGTCAGTTAATATTACACAGGATAGCAGTTGGGAGCAGAAACTGTTTTGAAGATTTAACTTTAAGGGATAAGTTCACATTTCATGCCCATATGTACTGTACACTGAGAGTTATTGGTCACTGTAATCATTTCTCCTGTTCATTCTAGCAGTGAAGATTCCTTCCTTACATGATTTCAAAGTGTGTGATCGGGGGCACATTTTTCTGGCATTTTAATAATATTTTTAGGATATTTAACTAATATTAACTAATATTTTTCTGTTGTTTTACTAATATTTTCCGACATTTTATTAATATTTTTCCGACATTCCTTTAAATGCATGAAACAGCATTCAACTAATATTTACTAATATTTTTCTGCCATTTTATTAATATTTTTCCAACATTTTGCTAATACGTTGCCAACATTCTACGAAGATTTTCCCAACATTTCATCTTTTTTTCTCCAGCATTTTACTAATATGTTCAGACATTCCTTTAAATACATGAAATGATCAAGTTCACAATATCTGCTTTTTCTTTCCAAAATTGCCTCATTGTTCTGAGTATTTCTGACAACACAGACTGTAAATGTAATACTTTTCCGCAGCCCACTCCCATGATTTGGATGTCGGAGCATATTAAAAAGGTACAAACAAGGACAGTTTTTCTAAATGGTGCTGTACTCTCTACCTTTTTCAGGACAGCAGCACTGCTCTGGGCAGCAGGGACAGCGAACATAGCAGCAGCATTTCTGCGGGCAGCACTGGCAGCAGCAGATGCAGAGGAGGAGGATCAGGAGGAGGGCTCCGATGACGATGAACAACACCGTTAACCAGTCTGAGGGAGGAGAGGAATAGACACGTTTATTGTGGTGTGCTCAAAGACAGAAATCTTATTAAAACAAATTTAAGTAAATTTTTTTTATTTTAATTTTTTTTTTTTAAGGTAAAATAGGTTTGAACGAATCAACAGAACAAGTTGTGGAAATTCACTAATTGGGGCTACAGTAAAATCAGCGAGTGTATGTATGACCATATATTTTTTTTCTTTTTGTTTCTTACGGTAAACGATGAGTTTGACTTCTTTATCAGAGTCTCCGGAGGTGTCTCCAGCAGCATCGACAGAGCAGAAGTAGACCCCGTTGTCCCCCCACATCACCTCCGTGATCACCAGGTCTGCCTCTGCACACACACACACACACACAGAGATACCTCTATTTAAACAGTGGTCAGCAATTTTTAAAACTATAAAATTCTCTCCTTGTACTGAGACAGAGCTACACATTCATTGGGTTGCAACTAACAGTCAGTTTAATTTTCAAGCAATTAATCTGTGGATTATTTTCTTGATTATTAATTAGATGTTTGGTGTATAAGTGACAGCATTTCTAATTTCTCTGACCAACAGTCCAAAACACAAAATCATATTCACTTAACTACGATAGCGGACTAGGAAAACCATAAAATATTGGCAAATAAGTATCTGTTTAGCATTAAAGAAAAAAATAGTGATTGAATTGTTACAATTCTGTTAATTGACTAATCGATTAATCGACTAATCATTTCAGCTCTATATAAAATGTATAATGAGGATGATAAAACCACATTTTAGTCTCAAGACACTGACACCATTTCATGTTATTCTCGCCACTACTGGGTTGAGTCTGACGCCAATAGCGTCCGAATGAACTCACTATTTTGGATGGTGATCCTGCGTTCACGGTATTCGGGTCCCAGCATCGGCTCATTGCTTCCTCTCTTCTGGATCACTGTGCGCACATTCCGCAGGCGGTCTTGACAGTCATTCGCTGGGTCCTGTCCCAACTGCAGGGCAGACTGGAACGCTGCAAAACCAGAGACAAGACACATTAAATGACGACCTTTTCTATGGTTGGTAACCATATCTATATCTGATCGATCTACCACTTTGGTCCAAACTGAAATATCTCTACAATTAAGTTAGCGGATGCTAGTCCACTTTATGATCGAATACCTGCTCAACTAATGACATTCCCAAGAGCCTCAGCTGTAGTTTGTGTTTAGCAAATGTGAGCATGCTAACATACACACTAAGATGTGTAAATATTGAGTTCAAAGCTGTGCCTCAGTACAGCCTCACAGAGTCATGCTAGCATGGCTGCACTCTTTGCCTTCTTATAAATAGAATAAAATGTTGTCAAATAAACCAAACCAAACCTAGAGCAAATGCAAATGCCTTCATCAACCATGCAAAATAATTTATAACTTAGTTCAACAAGTCCCCCCATCACAACTCAAGGAATCAAGAGTTTTATTTGTGTCTTCTTTTAAAAAAAAAAAAACACATTAATTTATTTCAACATGTCTTATCTGCTTTTTATTTTTTTAAATATTACTTTTGGGTATTTTATTTCAATTTTCATTTTGTATCGTTGGAATTATCTGTTATTATTTCATTGCAGTCCTCAAATGTTTTTGTTCCTGGTTCAACCGTGTAAAGCACTCTGTAACTTTGTTTTGAAAAGTGCTGTATAAATAAAGTTTATTATCATCATTATTCGTCCCACACAAAAAAGCATAATGTTTAGTGAAATACAGTGTAGCATATTCATTAAGGCTGCACTAAAAGATGAGTGTTATAAATAAGAAATGTGAATAAAAGTGGATATGTGACAACTGTAATAAATAGTGTAAGTGTGCAGGGCAGTGCAAAGGATTCACACATGACAATGTCTTTATTATTGGCAAGAGAATAGTTGGAGCAGCAGCGCATTTATGTTCCCAGGGTTTTATGCTGCCAGGGTCCTGTGTTCCCCAGCTCAATATTCACATTAAAGAGACCTTTCAAAAGATTTTATGTTCTCAGCAATGTTTTTATTCCCCCCTAAGCCAAGTATCCAATAAATGTTTCACTGGGTCAATATGTTGAAATCCCCCACCTACAACTAAAAGCCTACTGCTGTTATACTCCTTGAAACCTACGCCCTCAAATTTACGGGCAAGACAGTTTTCTTCCGCTTTAGACATCGATATCTCCACAGTGGCTGAACAGATTTGTACCATTCAAACTGCATTTGAAATGTCCATGTTCCTTCGTTCGTTTGAAATTTGAGCTGTGACGATAGCCCTCATCAGTCTCTTACAATGTTGGTTTATATCAAGGACGTAGGACCCTGGGAACATAGGGATGACCAGATTGGAGCCTACAGCTAATACACCACCTTAATTCTTAGATAACACCATTTGGATTAGGCTGACTCCATGTTGGAAGTTTT
Source organism: Sebastes fasciatus (assembly GCF_043250625.1). Lineage (NCBI taxonomy): Eukaryota > Metazoa > Chordata > Actinopteri > Perciformes > Sebastidae > Sebastes > Sebastes fasciatus. The sequence continues at coordinate 31,439,039 of NC_133796.1, forward strand.
TCGTTCTGTCATTGATGAATATTTGGAGAGAACATGAGACTATTTATAGACCATTTCACAGTCGTAAATGTAAAAACTAATGTGTTCCAGTTTTTCCTGTTGCAGTGTATTTGAATGACACAAGCTGACAGGAAGTGAACATGGACCCAAGCTGTTGCCAGGCAATGCATTCCGTAGAAATGGTCGATACCAACATGACGTCACTGTTTCATATCAGCAGTACAGTTCAGAGAGAAGAGCCGTACAATGTAAATGTACTGTAGTGTCCTCTCTGAGACGTATGCTGTCTTTGGTGTGTGGGTCACTTGTTGTTTACCTGTGGAGTAGTACTCCAGCACGGGGTCCTTGCAGAAGGACTTGAACCTCCAGGTGACCAGAACATCTTGGAGGTTTGCAGAGGTGGAGAAGTCACAGCGGAGGATCACTGAGGCAAACAAGGTTGTGCTGCGGTCCCGCTCAGAAACAGTCACCTGAACACACACCGACACTGTTGGGAGAGACAGCAAACACACGGTTACACACATACATACAGTAGTTTGTGTATTTGTGAAACAATGAGTAAAGTTTACTCATGTGCCGTAAAAGAAAGCTGGCTATTTGGAGAACGAGTAGCTTATGTGTTGGAGGAAAATGTGTGGTCAGACTGAAACAATGTGTGAGTGTGAGGGTTACTCTCGTTTCATAGTGGCAGAACCAGAAAAACAGGTGACACAGACACAGGAAATGTCTTACTGTGAAACTAGCTGCCAGTTCAAAAGCTGGAATGAAACCTGTTGAGTGGATCTGACTCTAAATGTGGACAGGTCACACTGACTCATTAAAATGGAAGACTTTAAAAATCATGACAGTTTAAAAACACAGATATTAGTAAAGTTCTCCAAATTTAAAAAAACATTAATAAAATAAAATAACAGGCCAATTTTAATAATAAAATGAAAATAATAGTCTTAAACTCTGAAAAACAAAGTTAGCCTCATCCTATGTCACCACATAGGCCGAATATCTTTGTGTCAAATAAACAAAATGTGTCATGTGACCGATACCTCTAGTTTGGTTCGTTTCTGTTGACATTTTGACAAACTTTCACTTCATAAACACGTTTAGTCGTCTTGTTTTAAAACAGCACGAGGGCAATATGTAAAGAAATGGTAATTACCGTTTAGGAGCGACAGCAGGAATAGCGCAGCAGCTAATCTCCGCATGATGAGGAGAAAACAACAAACCTCCGGCTGCCAATACAAAGTGGGAAAACTCCTCTAATGACAAAATAGAAAATAAAAAGAAGAAGGTAAAGAAAAAAACAAACAATATGCTTGTATTCTAACCTAAGAGTTAAACACACCTGTTCATTGTGTCGTCCTGAACAGTGTGTTTGCGGTTAATACCTGAGCCTGCAGTCATCTCAGACCACACCCCGAAACAGGTGAGTTCATCCCAACCGGGGACGTGACGTCATCACGTGCTCAGAAATCCCCCAAATCAGGAGGAAATGTCTGCTAATGATAAATTAGCATTACATAAACTACATATACATAAACGTGTTATTATTGTATACAGTTATACTGTAAACATGTGTCTCTGGTGCTTACTGAGTTTATTTGTCTTGATGTTATATTTTATTTGATCAAATTGTTTTTCAGATGTCCTAAATCCTAAAGAGCAAATGTTATTTTTTACAAAGCTGATATTTAAATGGATTTAATGAAATAAATAACAGTAAGGTTATACATTATACAAGACAAAACAAATCATCATAATATTGGGATTTATTCTGATTATTTATCTAATAATGGTATATTTTTCACTCCATAAAGAGATCTGATAAACTAAATAAAAGTATTACATTAGTTAGGAAGATAATATTGATATCATAGGAAATATTGTTGGATTTTTTAGATGAAAAATATATATATATATATATTTTTAATAACATTGCCTAGAATTAGGGCTGTCAATTGATTAAAGTATTCAATCACGATTAATTGCAAATGAATCGCACATTTTCTATCTAAAAAAAAAGGAACGTTAAAGTGAGATTTGTCAAGTATTTAATACTCTTATCAACATGGGAGTGGATAAATATGCTTGCTTTATGCAAATACAGTATATGTATATATTTATTATTGGAAATCAATTAACAACACAAAACAATAACAAATATTGTCCAGAAACCCTCACAGGTACTGTATTTAGTTTAAAAAATATGATCAAATCATAACATGGCAAACTGCAGCCCAACAGACAACAACAGCTTGCAGTGTGTCAGTGTGCTGACTTGACTATGACTTGCCCCAAACTGCATGTGATTATCATAAAGTGGGCGTGTCTGTAAAGGGGAGACTCGTAGGTACCCATAGAACCCATTTTCATTCACATATCTTGAGGTCAAAGGTCAGGGGACCCCTTTGAAAATGGCCATGCAAGGTTTTCCTCGCCAAGATTTAGGGCAGGTTTGGAGCGTTATTTAACCTCCTTCACGACAAGCTAGTATGACATGGTTGGTACCAATGGATTCCTTAAGTTTTATAGTTTCATATGATACCAGTATCTTCGCCCAGAAAGATTAATTGCGTTAATGCGTTAAAGAAATTACTGGCATGAAAACGATTTTGCGTTAACTTTAACAGCCCTACCAAGAATATATTTAGGCCTGATGGAATGAGGGTTCAAGCATCGTAATTGGAATTTTCACCACAACTGACCAAATAGCAGACAAACCAGTGTGTAATATAACATTTAACAATAATGTCAAAAGAAAAAGAGAAGGGGAGACATGACCCAAAAAACAAAATCTAATGAAATTAATCACGACTCTAAAAATCATAATAAAGCAGGACCTACATTTAAAGTCAACCCTAAACCGAAAGTGACAAATTATCATAACAATAACATGGTCTGAGTTTGCAGTTTATTGATATTCTTGCATAGGAAAATACCCTTCTGATTATGTTCCTTTGTTACTGTTCGACACACATAGGTGTAAGTCTGATCCAACACCACTAGATGTCAGCCTAAACTTGTTTTTATCTGAGCTGGAAATTCATTTTGTGATTTCTGTTTAACTTCTACAGTTTAAACTATAAAACCAAGCTGTTTATTCCCTGGAGGAGAGATGCTTTTTGTCCTCCTTCATAAATGTCTGGGTCCATCTGCATGTGAATGGGACTTCTGTGTGCTTTCCTGAAGAGCTTTCTGAGTCCTTCAAATTGTCAAAGATTGTTTTCCCTCTAAGCACACCCACTCTGCACCTGCAGCCCTTCACAGCTTTTTTGATTTTCCTGGAAACTCCTGCCAAACATCCACTCTGTGTTTCCCACTCATTCTCCCTCATATCCTGTTCTTCTGCCGAGGCCTTAGAGTGCAAACACCATTGCACCATTGTTATTCATTTGATTTTATATAGTCCAAATGTAAACTTGTAATCACTTACACATACAACTAATACAAACAGATCAGCATTGAACTAGCCTTAACACTATGCCAGTTAAATCCACATACACACTGCAGCTATACTGTATTGGAGCCATATCAGGTCTATGAATGGACATTTCAAAGTAAAACAACTGTCACTAAAACATCAACAAACACACGTATCTATGTTGCACAGGTTTATTTATCAAGAATTGGGATGTAGGAAGTGGCTGCGGTGATTTAAAGAGAGGTGGAAAGCAACAAAGTACATCTACTCAAGTACCGTAGCTCACTTTCTACAAGTTTGAGGTACTTGAAACAAAAAAAAATAACTAAAGTTGACTATGCATTTGCTGTTAGAGCCCCCAGACTTTGGACCGCCCTGCCTGAGAAGATCAGGCGTGCTGAAACGGTGTACCATTTTAAATCACTCCTCAAAACACACTTTTACAGAGCTGCTTTAAATTCCTGATTCCGATGCTTTCATATTTGTTTATTTAGGTTCTAATTTATTTTTATTGTCAGTTTGTTTTTTAAATTACTTTAATGGTTTTTGTATTCATATTCGTAATACTTACTTTACTACCTGAGGCTTTGTCTCGTTGCCCCATGTCTTTTGATTGCTTTGTTCTGTTTTATGTACAGCACTTTGTGCTATATAAATACATTTAGTATTATTATTAGTTATTATTGTACTTGGCTTGAGTAATTCCATTTTATGCTACTTACTACTTCTACTACACAACATTTCAGAGGCAGATATTGTACACTCCCCATTTATCTGACAGCTGTAGGCTACTAGTGCAGATTTGGATTGTTAATACAAAATATAATCAACACATAAATGATGAATGATGTATTATTATAGATTTAGCTTCCCAGCTGTAGGCCTGTATAATGTAGTTCAGATTAGCCCCACCTTTACCAGCTGCAACATTAAAAGTGAGACTTACATATGAATGCATCAACAATCCAATATTATTTTTAAATGGGTCATTCTGCATTATAAGTACTTTAAGGCAGGGGTTCTCAAACTTTTGGGACCAGGTACCTCTTACAGGGGAGAACATTTTCCAAACACCCTCCTCATAATTGTAATACAGATTAAGCATAAGGCTTACTATCATTTGTACTCATAGATGCCATTGGAACTATTTGTGGACTCAACTGGACAGCATTTACAGCCTACATTTCAAGTAATTGATCTTAAAAGCTTTCAGAAAATGAGAAGTAGCGAGGCTGATGTAGTCCTAATAAACCCAGATATTTAAGCGTACCAATAATGGACACAATATGCTTGTTTTATTGACGCAAATGGTCCCCATCTGTAGATATAGATTTTTTAATGATACAGCACAATTTCATAATTCATAACAAATTATTTTGCAGACCTCCTGACAGAGCGTCACAGACCCCACTTTTTTGAATCACTACTTTAAGGATATTTTAATGCCAATACTTTACTTAACTCTAATTTTGTATGCGTAACAATGGTATTTATACACTGCATTGTTACTTATACTTAAGTAAAACATCTGAGTACTATTCCCACCATAGTATTTAAGCCTCTGTAAAGTTGTTTTCAAATCTTAACATCAACGTAACATCATTAGGTGTTATTTATTAAAACTCAGCTAATCTGCTTCATGAGGACTGTGTGTGTGTGTTTTGATCAGATTTGATCAACAGAGACAAAACAACCCACCAACTGTCATCAGATTTTGATTCAGATTTTGCTAAATATTGATTGGTGCACATACAAAGACCCAATCATTTTACTGTATGGTGTGTGATGATGTCATATTTCCTTGCTGATGCCTCTGTCGGCACCCTGGAGGAAGTTGCTCAACAACATTCCTGACATACTCTGGAGCTGCGAGTGGTCACCATCTTAACCGATCCCTCCCATCACAAACATACAGACAGTGTACATAACACATAAAACCAAAGAATGAGTCCTTTTCTGTGAATGTTAAAACAAGAATTCATCCAGCTGTGTTTTATTATCTAATCGACCCTGTAGTGGTTGAAGAAGCACTCAAATCTTAAAGTTGGGGAAGGGAAGCGATACCACAAAGTGAAAGTACTCCGTTAAAAGTCCTGCATTCAAGTTCTTTCTCAAGTAGAAGCACAGAAATAATATTAGCTGATTTTGCTGTCCAGTTAAAACATGTTATCTCCATTGTGTTCATTTTGAAATTTTGTTTTTTAATATAACCTAAATAAACATTTTTAAACCTCATTGAATTAATTTTCTAAGCTCATGAGAACGTCGATGGAAGACGACATATAGATTAGACATAGAGTATTACATTACTGGATTGTTATTAATATTAATATTGTTGTTGAAGGTGGAGCCAATTTGAATGACTTTATATACTGTTGGGTAGTTACATTTAAAACAATGTATTATGTGTGTAAATTCTGTATTTACAAAGTAACTAGTAACTAACTCAAAGAAGTACAAAGTAGCATAAAATGCTAAATATTCAAGTAAAGTACAACTGTATCAGAATTATACTTAAGTACAGTAGTTGAATAAATGCACAGCACGTACGATATATAATATCTTGAACCTAATTAGTTGAAAATATCCTACAAATAAAGAACAATAAGCTGGGTTTCATTATTTCTGCTCATCTTATTTGCCGCGACGATGGAGAGATAAACACTTTTGGTCTTTATATTTATGTATTTATGCCAAAAGATAAATATTGTACGTTATGGAAGAAAAGTGTTGTAACAAATTATTTATGTGGATGACAAAACAACTGCGACAAAAGACAGGCAGTCTGTGATTACAACAATGAACAAAGACATGAGTCATACTCAATTACACATTGTCTCCTTTACAGAAAAGTAAAGAGTCATCTCTCTCTCTCTCTCTCTCTTTCTTCAACACACACATACACACACACACACACACACACACACACACACACACTTGTTGGTACCAGACAGCAGAAAACACGATGGAAGAAAAGTAAAATACTGACAGACTTTTCTCGAGGAAACCAACATGGAGACAGGAATATCGAGTTTGGTGTAATGTTAGATATTAAATAAGTACAAAATCAGTAGGCTAATGTGTGTTTTGTATATATATATATATATATGTGTGTGTGTGTGTGTGTGACTGTTGATAAGGAAGGTGTTGGTTTAGCTGTTGACTCAGCAATGATAAGATAAGGCTGAACTAAAGTTATCAAATCAAAGGCACTTCATCTTATGTACAGTCACACTGGAAAGTTTAAACAAACAATCATTTACAGATTACATCGATCATATCACTCCACACACATAAATAGGCCCAGTTTACATATAAAAATGTCTTCATAATGTGGTACAAAAATCTTTTAAAAAGCAAGTGGCAGTTCAAAACCTTAAAGGTTTACAAAAGAATTACAACATTTCATCAAGTTTTAGTCTCTGGGAGGAAATAGTTACTTTGTTCAAACTCTAATATGTTTTAATAGAAGATGAACAGACAAACAGGGAGGAGACAAAATAATGTTACTACTTCATGAATAAAGAAGTCCCTATAATCACCACTGCAACAAGTGTGGGTCATACTGGGTCAGAGGCCAGTCTGCAGTATTAGTCTGCCTCATTAGTTTAGTCAGTGTAGCTTTCTGTGTTTGGCATATACTGTATGTTGTCATGAATTTCAAAATGATTCCCATTGACCTTTTAATTTAATTTCTGATTGGCACTCTGGCAGTTTGGGCACACATTATTTAATATCTTCAGAGCTCTCTTTCTGTCTTATGTTGCTTTAAAAATGTTTACAATATATACTGTAACGAGTGTAACGATAGTCAGAGTGAGGAAAATGTCAGCCTTTTGGCAATATTTCACGGAGGAAAATCCCAAAAGTAAAATGGCAATATGTATGGTATATAAGGCCTCCGTTTTGAGGGGTGTTCCCAATTTCAACACCAGCAATCTTATAAAACATTTTAAGACGCATCACGCAAAAAAAGCACAACGACTTCACCTAGGCAAAGGGGAGAAAAAAGGATGAACTGCAGCAGCAAACGTTGGAAACCGCATTCCAACGACAATGATAGCCCAAAAGCAACAAAGATATTATATTTATCACACTGGTCGGATCAGTACTCGGTATCGGCCGATACCTTAAGTTCAGGTATCTAAATCGGCATCGGGAAAGAAAAAATGGTATTGGAACATCTCCAGTTATCACACAAAAAAAAAATATCACCATATTAAGTTGTTATGGCAAACATTTTAACAAACAGTTGCTTATTTAGATATCTAGCAGTTACAGAGCATGAATATCATTCATTAGGAGTCGTATTTGTGTCCACCTGATGAATGGAAATCCAATAATCACTCTCATTTTAGCTCTGTTTTGGTCTTCCAACAATTCCTGGGGGAATCAGCTAGTCTCTAACTGTGTCTGTCGGCTGTTTGGTGCTGACCAGGTAGTGTACAGCCAGTTTTTAGAGTTTTTTATAAACTTAAAACAGCTTCCTGCTGCTGCTGGAAACCGGGTGATGAGAGCAGAGAGAGTGAACAAAAACAGCAAAAGCAAATCAATGAGCTGAAAGACGCTACAAGGCTCTGTATAGTTGAGGGGAACTGCGGAGTCACTACAAGCAACACATTTCATATTACTGATCCACTGTCAGTAGAACAAGACCAGGTCAAACCTAGCACATGGCTGTGGCCAAATTGTTACAGGGATAGCCAGCGGTGTCTATAATGTGAATTCCTGGATATCAAATGTTCATCTGCATTCTTTTGTAGTGTTCCCAGTAATATTTGTCCTTAATATGCACTGAAGTAGCAGATCACATGACATGGTTAAGCTACGTTTGAGTCAATAATTGAGGACTGTTCGCAGTCTATTCAGTTTGAAAGATCAACGGCCAATAGGGAAACTCGACCAACCACTGATGTAACTTCATCACTCACTCAGTTACACTTCTTCCTAACATGCAGCGACCGAGCGAACTCTGGCGAATGGAGTGTGAAAAATTGTCCAGATATACTAAGCGCGATGTCGCTTTCTATTACATAGAGAGCGCGATATTGATTGACTGTCAGATATTGTCAGCGTCGATTTTGACCAATGAAAATAGGTTGGAGGTGCGCAAAACTTTGCATAAATAGAGCCAAGGCGAGCGTTTTTTCAAACAAGCAACATTTTGCCTCTTTGCTGACACACGGAGCAGGTTAGGGCATCTTCAATGGGAAATACTGGAATAATCTGATGTTCGCTTGTTCGTATCGCGTCCAGTTAGGAAGGGGTGTAAGTCAGGAACAGACTTGAGCGTTTATAGGGCCGGCCCCGCTTTTCCATGAGGTGAGGTGTTTACATTATTTTGTCCACCCCCTCTGTAAATACACGTCATATCAACATTTGATAATGTTGGTTACACTACCAGCTTTAGTTAAGTCTCCTCGCAAAAGCCGTGTGAATTCGGTGCTTTAGTCCCTGAATGTGTTGCTGAATGACACAGAGTGTGTATTGTCATTCAGCTGAAGCTACAGTCTGTCCTTCACAATAATGCTGTTGTCATACACCTCCGTTTCTACAACTGTGCTTATTTAAAGCAGAATCCTCATCAAGTGGAAATGAATGCACTCATTGTGCTGGAGGCGTAAAGCAAGTCAAGGGACGAGAGGAGACGAACGGAGTCCTGCTGGGAGGGACAGTCCAGGTCATAGACCCAGCCCACATCAGTTCAGTGTTAGTCCAGCTGAGATATATATGAGGCAGCCGGTGACAGAAACTGAACAGTGATGACTTCATCATTCAGCGACGTCACGGGCAGAAACCCCCAGTGACAGTCTCGATGGTAAAAGTGTTTCTGTTGTCCATTTCCTCACTGATTCAGCGTTCTTTCACGGTCAGTTGCCTATTTTTGCAATCAGAGTCGTTTCTATCATCTTTCATCAGCTGACATGCGGCTCCTGTTAGTGCTCAGTCTGTGTGGCTTTCAGTCCGTCAGACGATGAGGGAGTCCCGGCTCAGAAGAGTGCTCTGGTGAGGATAAAAGAGTGTAAGTGATCAACACAACGGCAGAGTTTACACGACAATATGAACACGTCTTTTTCAGTAGAATGAGGTAGTAAGCATTAGCCAAACAGAGTTATTGTGGTGAACCTGGGACAAAATGCTTTTCAACTGTGTTTCAAATTATTTGAAGATTTTGAAACCCCTGGAAGATGGTTCTAGTGAATTAATGTATATTGTGCAGGAAGTTTTTGACGTTGAATACCTTTTTGACCCAGGTTTTTCAGGGAGGAGACAACCAGTTATGATTGTTAAGGAGAGTAGTTGGAAACAGAACAGAGTATTCTACCTAGTTTTCATTGTAGTAGCGTCTGAACCTGACCTGTCAAAAGTACAACAACAACACTTACTGTAGGCCTACAATCCTTATTTATACTGCAAGTCAGAGATTCTCAACGTTAGAGCTGGGATAAAGAGTACGGAAGCAAAGAGACGAAACTCTGGTGTTTATTTGGCAATAGCTGCTGCCGCCATTTTGGACTGAAAATGCTTATTATATTTGTAATATTTTATTGCTCAACACAGGCTATTTTGGTAAAATGTGACAATAGATTAGAAATAATTTTGTTTTACTTTAGTATGGCACTTTTTAGGCGAACGTTTTACTGGCGTCCGATAGTCACTTTCAGTCCAAAATGGAGGAAGCGTAGCTGTGCTGCTGGGCGCTGATGTTGCAATGGAACGAACAATTGATTTTCACTTGTTGGCAATATACATTCTTTGACTGGGACCCCATATGGGGATGACGACATAAGGATAGGAGTTTGACATACTCTTATTTTTACAGGTTTGAAATATATAATTTTTTCTGTATATAGTTCCTAAACTGTCAGAAAGTTCTACCCCGGACACTTGGACTTTTTGCCACAAGGAACTAAATGTAATCCCTGGTTCCTCAGGTCGCAATGCAGGTTTAGTTCCTCAAAAGGTTCTTGGGCCCTTAGGAAAGTTCCTTTGGTGGAAACGCCCTAGCAGACTCCCTTAAAAGCAGGGAAGTACAACATGAGTGTTAAACACTATGCCGTTAGCCTATGTTAACATTTTTATCAATTACACACCAATAACTAGTTTTCCAAAAATTAGAAAAGATGCTACATGAGCTCTACTCACTGCTGTTGAATGTAACTCACCACTTTCCGGTTCTTGTCTCTGGGCTCGTCTCTGCCACCGGGAAGGGAATGGTCAGGAGGTTGAGAGGAGCGAGTGCTTGCTGGGAGCGGCCGCGGCGACGGCCTGTCAGTTCTGCTTCGCTCTGTGTCTGAGTAAGGCAGTGAATCTGCCTCGGGCCTGGTACTGGGCGAGCGGCTGCAGAGCCGGCTAGATTCCCCGCTGCTCTTTTTCGAGCTGCTCTTTGAGGGCGTGTCTGAATCCTCCTCACCCCGGGTCCCACTCTTCCCCTGGCAGACCCCTCGCAACTTAGCCTTTCGCTCCAGCAGGCTGTTGAGGAACGTGCCGTCGTAGTCCTTCTCTTGAGAAGAAGTTGATGGCGGACTGACTCTGGGAGGAGGCGGTGCAGGGCGCTCGCTGTCCCAAGTGCCCCTCCTCTTTGTGGGTGAAGAAAGTGGGCTTATCTCATGTTCGTTTTTCCTGTTTCGTCTAGGATGATCTTCGCGGTCGCTGTTGTCTCCATGCTCATTTTCATCATTGTGATAATGCTGAGGTGGACCATGACGGTAGGAAGGATATCGACTGAACTCCTGAAGCTCCATCTCATAGTCTCCCCTGTTTTCATGCCTTTTCACTTCCTCTCTGCCTCCTCTCTGTTTGTAAGAAGCAGCAAACTCCTCCAGCTCATCCAGTGAGACGGTTCGTCCGGCGGTACGGTACGTCTTTCTATGCAGATGTTCTGAACGAGAGTTCCACCTGCGAAACACAACACGAGGCCGAGAGAGGACCCACAGGGAAAGGGAGGTGACATGGAGAAAGATTGCAAGAGAGGGTTGTGAGTATTGTGTTTATTTAATCTATATGAAGATATTCAGAATCTGTGTTTGCATTCTTAAGTCACTGCTTAAGTAAACGGGATACAGTTAGTGTTCTCCAGTAAGCTGATTGCTTAAACGTCATGTACTGTATACAGGAAACCTGTTTTCAGTACACACAGTATCTGTACCTGTTGCGGTTGTCCTCCTCGCTGTGATTCTGTTGCCGTTGGTTTCGGCCGGGCCTTCGTGACGGTGAGGAAGACGGAGGGTCGTCGCTGTACCGCCGCGGAGGAAGAGGCTCTTCCTGGCAGCGGCGGGGCTCCGAGTCGGGGTCATCGCGATATCGTTGGGGTGAAGGGGGATTGTCACGGTGACGCTGCGGCTCTGGGCTGCGGTTGTCACGGTAGCGTTGGGGCTCAGGCTGAGGTTCGTGGTCGGGAATGGCAGGCAGAGCTTTTTTCTGGACGTTTCGGTAAGTTTGGCGGAAGCCCGTTTCTCCCTCGTGGAGGGAGCTCAGCTCGGACACGCTACAGGCTGCACACGTCAAAATGAAGGAATAGATAAATGAAGAACGACTGAACAGACAAATAATCAATTAAACTGAAATTCCTTTTTATGGAAGCACAGAATTGAAGTGAAACAAATATAACAAAGACAGCAGAAGAAGAAAGTCAGAGTCGAGATCTGCAAGCGATTACAGTGTTGGAGAGAGAATTATGAAGACATATTGTTTCAGGTAAGTAGGCATGCACATCTGAACTACAGGAAATTCAATACGCAGCATGCTTGTGCAGAGAGGCATGCCAAGACAAGCTCAAGGGAATTAAAAGACACTACCAACAGTATAGACAGAGCAGCATGCATTTTCTACTGAGGGCATCAACATGCTATAGAAGATGCTGACAGCATTGTCAGAGAGTAAACCCACAGGATGGGTTTCTGAAGCTTACACTGGTGGCTGGTGGATCTGGCAGGGTTGAAGTGAGCCAGTTGTTTCTCTACATACTGTAGCACCCTGAGAGAGTCCTGATCCTGAGGCGAAGGCACACGGTAGGGAACCCCTACAGCATGCATCGGCACTGCAGATACACACTTCAACCATCAGCATGGAGAACTTCTGTTTGTCTTTGTGTGTTTGCTCATTGTGGATTGAGCACAACACTGGTGCTTTTGCTTGTTTTCTATTTCACTATTTTATTCTAATAATATTGTTTCAGGCCAAAATTGCAGAATAAAATAGTTAACAAGCAGTCACATGAGAACAACATGCACAAATACAAAAATAAAACAGGAACTGAAAGAAAACAATTACATTCCTCATAAAACGTTTTTGAATGCCTCATACAAAGGCAGCATTTAGTTTTTAGTTTAATTTATCTTGTAGATTATGCAATTTGAAAGGTGTTTTTTTCCAAGTTAAGAACAAACTCTGGAGATGATTTTGATCAGCTAAGAGATAAAAAAGCCTTGATATGGCCTTTCCATAATTCTAAAAACACAGATTCACTCGCTAATAAAGAGTAACTCACCTGCTGTGAGTAGACTGCCATCCGAAGGGGGAATAGAAGACATCTTGTCCACCAGAGAAGGGGGTGCGATGGGCATCATCGTCGGGACACCAGTGACAAAGTATGGAGGGTAGGCGGGTATCTGAGGGGTGGAGGTCCCCGTCTTTATACCCTTACCTGCCTCATATACTACAAAAGCAACAAACAATCCCATTCAGACTTTCAAAATTACGTTCAAACAGTGTCAGTTCTCAGTACAGTTAACTTTTGTGTATGTGTGTGTTTATTCTCACGGTGTCTTGGACAGCAGCACGTGTCGGGGCAGCACCAGCAGCTGACGTAGCAGCAGCAGGAGTGAGGACAACACTGACACCAACAAACCCCAACCAACAGCAGGAATAAGACGCTGCCCAGCGCCACCGCCGACACAAACACCCACTCTGCAAATACACACATCACAGAATCCTGCATTTAGATAAGTACCGACACACACTGACAGAGGAACGGTTTGATTTGATCAGATCACTGTGTGCTATACTATACTACAAATGACAAATGTTTGCTTTAGAGAGTATTCTACTATAACTCACAATAGATCATTAGAGAAAGGATCACAATTGATGCAGCAGAACCAGAGATAGTCTTTTTTCTTCCTTGGCGCCTACATTACCCATGATGCAACTCTACTGCTGACAGTTTGGTCAGGGATTTGGGTGTGCTATGCTCTTGCCACGAGCCGTTAGCCTCAAGCAGAAATGAGGAGCAGGTTACAGACGTTTGGTAAGCTCACTTCTTTCAAACTCCACACCAACAATTTTTTTTTTCATTTTCAAACTAATAGTCTTCAGCTCTAACTGACGCTGACTCAAGTGACATCGCAATTTATCAAATTTCATCGCAGCTCTCTCTGGAGCAACAAAAGGCTTTATACAACATATGCAGTCTTACTCCCCAAGACATGTAAATGGTGTATTATCGGTGGAGTTTCACTTACTATGTCTGTAATTTAGAAGCATTTTTCCTGCTTTCCCTCTGTACAGTATGTCTCCATGTTTACACTGACTGTACCACAATTGCACACTGTATACTATTTTAACCTTATTTTGAGAATGTATCATGTTTACATTGAAAGTACACTAAAAAAATGCCAAAGTACATAATAAAATTGTTGGATTTTTGAGTACCCTGTTGATGAATACAACAGTCCCAAAATACATTGTTGAACACAAACAAAGATATAATTCATAGTTAAATGGGTATACAGGTAGTAGTGGATAATAATTAATTTAAGTCAGATTTTTGTGTTGTGAGAACCTTTACTGTGTTTAATGTCAACAGCAACATTATTTATTGTTAATCAACCTTTATACAATCTCTCAAGCTTCACTATTTAAAAAGGGAGCTGCAGATGTGTTAACATGTGTTTGTACATTAAGTTTATGACAAAAGAGAAATCCCTGACAGACTGAGAGTGTGATTAGTTTAGTACATTTCTGTAATAATAAATTGTCATAAATTGTTATTAATATATTTTTTTTCCTGAATGCATGTAAGCTGCTGATGAAATGGTATCATTTCTTCCTAATGTGATGTATTGGATGTTGGGATGGAACATAACACAGTGGGGAATCCTTCCTGTAAAGCTATGGGACATCAACTACGGGAGAAAAGGCTGGATTGTTGAAAAAATTTGTCTAATCTTCTATTATTGGGAGTTTTATTTACGTTTTCCTGTTTTACAGGAAGTGAGTGTTTTTTTTTATCTCAGGAAGAAACAAATCAGAAAAAAAAATACAACAAAAAACAAGATGATTTTACACACAGTGTTGGAGTATTAGAGTGCTGAAGTGAGTGATACGGTAAGTACAAGAGATAAACTACATGTATCTGTCTACAGGGACAACGCAGAGGAAAGGGAAGGAGAGGGCAGATAAGGAAATCTTTAACAATGTAAAACCAGAGACAACATTGTCTCTCTAAAAACACACACAGACACACACACACACACACACACACGCACACACAGACGCAGGAAACCAGATTTTGCTACAGGAAGGAAAAGCACAGTTTACGCTGCTCTGGAAGATACTGAAGATTTGGCTGTGACAACAAATTCGCTTGTAATGTGATCTCATTATGACCCCTACACACACACACACACACACACACACACACACACACACACACACACACACACACACACCAGGATTGTAGTTAACACAGTACATCTTAGACATTTCAGAGCACTGTGGGAGTCGATGTGGACAACAACATGTACTAATGCAACACTAACACCAGCGATAAGCTTTAACCGTTCTGGCTGAGTGACTCATACCATTTCATTTTGGGAGTTACTTCCACACAATTCATCCATTCTTTTATTATTTATCACCCTCCCCACAAACTCTGTTATAATTAAATGTGTAATACAGGAATGTTAAGTGACATAAACAAACCTCCCTCCCTCTTGATCACTGTGTTTTTTTTACTGGGTAGTGTCCAAATGATGTGGGATGACATGCTAACCACAACCATAAATAACTATAATGACCATAATAGCTGTTTTCCAGCACAGCTCATCGTAGTGGGAGCGACGGCCAGCTCATTATCTGACGGGTGTGGATCTGACTGTTGGGTTTAAAACGGATCTGAACTGTGTCAAAGCTTGCATTATTTACTGATGTGAGAGGGGAATAGGTTAGGCAGCATCAGAGCCGTTAGCATAGGAGCCATTAAACATGGTGGAACATTTTTGTACGCCTCTCTTTATCAGATGAAAAATCAAATGTCAGAGCCCAGTCTTTTTCTGAATTTCTTATGCATAAATCCATCTCAAGGACCACCACCATCCAAATGGTTCCTACACCCATAGTTAGAGCAGTAAGTAGGGTTAGTATGAATGGAAGGAACCAGGTGAGGGGGGGGGGGGAATACATTATGCCCCTACCTGGCATAATCTTCAAATCAAAGCCTGGCAGGAGATCTTCAGGCCCACCTGAGAAACCTGGAGAGAGACAGAGCAGAGGTGACAACAGGAGGAGGAGAGGAGGAGAGGGAATGGGGTTGATATAAATGATTGATTCAAAGAAAGTTGCCGCAGCAGCATGCAGGAATAGAGAAGGAAGAAACAGAGAAAGAGAAACAGAGAAAGATGTACGGATAAAGAGAGTTGTCAGGTTCAACAGCAGCATGCTCCTGAGGACATTCTGGTCTTGTTCCAGAAAGTCTCCAGATCAGAGCAACTGATCATTTGATTTCTGATATCAAAAGCTGTGAGGTTGTCTGTCTGGTAAGAAGACAAGCTGGAACATGAATCAATCTCATGTTGATAACATGATAAATAGGCAGGAGCTGTGAGTAATGTTACATGCAGAGCTGCAAAAACCATAGGTGGGAACATTCCTCACATCCAGAGCCATTAAACGGACTGCAGAGAAACATCTTGTTCCTGAAACTATGTCTCTGTCTTTGTCTTTCTGTTGTCTGGCCAGTGAAGAGAGTAGACCTGGAGCACCGTGAGTCAATTCATACTCTTGATAATAATCTGTCTCTACCGATTTGACAAATAAAACCCTCTTATCAATTAAAGAAAAGTTGCTATACAAAGCTGAAGTCCCACGCCACCTTCGTGTTAGCTTCTATAACTAAATGTGTTTTTTCATCACACTGGTTTTCTGTTGATATTCTGAGATAAATTACAGATATTTACTACAAAAACGGATACTTCAATTTCAACACCACAAAATTTTAATAAAAAATAAAAACAACGGTTTTACGGAGGGCTATGTGTGGGACTGTTTCTTGGCTGGGAACCTCATATTTACGACAAGACGGGCATATTTCCCTAAACTACTCCTTTAACTACAGCTCCAATGAGGCTTTGACAGCGAGGCGATGGCAAAGATTGACGGGATATGTCGTTGTTAAATGTTGAAATAATCACAATTTCATCTTGGTTAAAATCATAGACTGTATATAAAGATGGACGACATGACAGCTCCCCAAACATGAAGCCAAAACATATTGATCGCCCCCTGGTGGCTGGCTGCAGTATAGGTCATAAAGCCCGCCCCCCTCCATGTTAGCGGATGGGACATGGGCCAAACTAAAAAGTCAAAGAACACATCAAATATATTTCACGCTGATGTATGTTCAAGTGTTCATTTTAATGAGGTATTTGATGCTATAAAAAAGGGGTGAGACGTCATGATTGGCAGCTGTGAGTCTCTCTCGCTGACAAGCTGCGGCCGTGCTCGGCTCGCGATGGTTCGGGCGGGTGACCTCCATACCACGGCTCCACTGCCCGATCACTACTGCGCAGACTCTGGCTTCAAATGACATCAAAGTCTCAAGATGACAGCACACGTATCCGGGATATTTTTTTTTTTTTTTTTTAAAGTCATGGGTTTAGATCTGGTCATTTTGGCAGGAGGCGAGATTGATTGACTTCTAAACATAAATATGTGTTTAAGAAAAAGAAAGGAGAAACAAAAGCCCTTAAAACCCATCACCACCTGCCAATTGTTGTTCGTGGTATCTTGCTGGTGTTTTGTCTTTCTCCTTACGTTTTTTTGTTTTTATTTTAACACAGCTTTAAGGGACTCCACACAAGGTCAGCAGATGTCTGAATGAAACATTAGAATGATAGATAAGGGGGTACAAAAAATGTGCATGAGTGTGTTTTGTTTGGGTGCACATGTCCATGTGAGCAGTGCACATAAATTGAAGCTTTGTGAAAAGTGAAAAAGCCAGAGGTTGAGTGTAATGTGAGCAGATGCTGGTGTTTTACATGATTGTGTGATTATCGCAGAGAGGAGTGCAGAGCAGGAGAAAGTGGACTGGAGAAACACAGAGCAGGCTGGACTGTCTTGGCCTGACTCTGGCTGACAGTGCACATACCTCACTCAGTATCTTTCTGGAAGGCTAAACAGGTTCTTTGCTGGATTTAAAAACAGAAAGAAACCTATTAGCTTTATCGAGAAGCAGCTGAATCACCACATGAATTCTAACAACTAGGAGCTGAAATTTGCCTTTAAGGCACCTCTAAATTTTGTATTCATCTGTTCTTTTGTCTTCCGTCTCCCGTACGCTCAAGCAGTTGAAGGCAGCTTACTTGTGGAATTCCCACTCACACATGAATTTGCCTGCAGGCTGGTGATTTACTTTCATATTTTGGATTTACTTGTTTTTCCCTATATGGTTATCCAGGTGGGTGGTATTTGTACACTGCCACGTATACTCCTCCTATGGAAATTAACTGTAAAGGGAAGGTGAGCCTATATGCTGGTAGAGCTCTACAGAGAGGGCGTATACTCAAAAACAAACACACATGCAGATCAATCTATTTTTGTTCAAAACAACACTAAAATCTCTGTCCAGGTTACACATGACCTCGTTAATGCCATCACATTTATTTTTCATATGTTTGTTTTTTTCCCATTTTTATTTTTCCTATTTTGGAGCCCTTGCTTTGAACAGATATTCACTTGCTTTAATGTTTACTAATAGATTTCTTATTCTAAAATTACAGGATAGATGCATTAAAAGGTCGATTGATTGATCTATTTATTCATGGATTACACTGTTGGTGTGTTTTGTTCATCATTTAACTAACTCACTCATTCATGGATGAATGGACCACACAATAACTATTGCTCCATTCATCCGTCATGGGTCACTATATGTTTGATAACCTGTTCTCTTTGTTCGGTCATACTTTTTCGTGTTCATATGACGGCAATGGTGGTGAAGACAACAACTCACATGATCCCACACTACTTCACAATGTCACCAAACTCTGTCTTTTGTTATTGTTTTAATTGAGAGACCCCTAGCGGCACAAAATTACATTTTGCGCGTTTAAAAAGGACTGTTTGTAACTTTTTACACGTATAAATCTACCGGGTCGGTGTCCATTGTGCGCTTGCATATGCGCGCTCGCGTGTGTCTGCGCTGTTCAGACCGCTCCTCTGCCTGCTTGCCTTCACTCACACAACGCGCGCGTTCTCACTCCACCTCACGTTTATGCGCGCACATTACACACTGCAGAAGAGTTAGTTTAGCTCTGAGAATATCTAGTGAATGTACAGCGGACATTCGTCCAGAAACAAATGCTGCAGCTCCTCCAGACCAACAGAGGTTTCCGTGTCTTGTGAAGTGACCGAGCTCCGCAGCGAGAAACGTTATCGTCTCCGATCGGGTGCCGGTGTCTCCGCTGTTCACTCCAGCTGCGGTCGGAGACGGTGGTGTTGCTCGCTGCTTCAGCCCCGGAAGATGCAACTTAGACGATCATATTTTTAAGTTTATTCTACACATGATTTAAAGGAAATCAAATGGAAGGAAATTACAAATCAAATACTGTGGTTGAGCTGTGTACAAGTGACCGAAAGTGTTTTTAAATAATAAAATGAATTCCAGCCCCGGAGGCCGAAGCAGCGGGGCTGAAGCAGGAAAAGCCAACACTAGGATCAGCATTGATTCATGGAGAGACCTTTGTCTGGTCAGCTAACATTACTGCCAAGCAGCTTAATTATAGAGTGATATTGTGGTTTTAGTTGAAGTGTGTCGTCTCACTGTTTTGAGCGATGCTCGTTCATGTGTATGTAGAGCGAGCAAAAGCGAGCCCGACGCTGACTTTCGTTGACTTAACGGCCACAGGTGTCGCTGTTAACACGCATTTCTGAAAGTTACAAATAGTCCCTTTAAGCTCCCAAATAATGATATCAGAATCAGCCTCATACAGTAAGTCTAATACCTGTTGATCGGATACAATGATACATCTTGAATGCTTAAAAAGGTTCTCAGGATATTGGTCCACTAAAATTGATATCATGCATGAAAGGGTTAACTTGTATTGAGGAGCACTTGGCACATGGTAAATTACCTGTCTCATGCACATTTCAATGTTTTGTAACCTTAAGCAAATAGCTGCTGAGCTTGGAAAAGGGCAATGTAAGTAAAAAGGGAGAAGAGAGGGCAGCAACCACCGAGCTCTCAGTCAATCAGCCGAGTGTCTCACATGGTGTCACCCTCCATCTTTTGTATCACTGTGTGCCCTGCTGTCCCTCCTCCACGTCATTAAATCTTCCCTCTCTTCTTTGCTGTGAAGCCATTTTCTAAAAAAGACAAAAGATCCCCCGAGCCAGTCGCGGTGGCCCCAACTGTTGTTATGGTAACACAACAAGTGCCTCACATGCCATATTAGCTACACCGAGATCAGGAAATACAACATGTTGGCACCGTGGTAGATTTAGGGTATCTCAGGCCAGGTTAAAAACTGAAAAGGGGAACTCATGCAGAAAAATGCCGTCATCTTCATCTGCCTGTAGCATTATCTGTAACATCTTATCGTACCAAGGCCGTACCCATCATTTAACAGAATACGCTCAGGTCTTTGCTAAACTGTAAAAGCTGATTGTCCAGTACTACTTGTGTGTGTTTTTGTGTGTCTCTTGTGCATACACATGAGTCTCTGAGTGCCAGCCAAACAAAAGTTCAGCCTCAGAGTGAATTAGAGCACCAAGAGCCACATAGCCTCTCAGCCGTTTCTATGGTAACATTTGTAACCGAACGCAGACAAGTACGCTGTCACTGTAAAGATACAACACATTGCAGATACTTTAACAACATGGGACACACAGATTCTACACACACACACAGGATTATGTGTCATGTCAAAGACTCAAACAAGTGATAACTATTCTGCAGTAACTATGTTTAAAACTTTCTAGTATGCAGTAACGTACAGTGTGAGTGAATGCAGTTGCTATGGATACAGATTAGGCGAGACTGCCCAAGAAATGCCACAGTTTGTGGTAAATCAGCTCATTAATGAGCCTGTATTGTGCGGTCGGTGATGAATAGGTCAACTTATAAAGGCTGTGTTATGTAACGGTTATGTTACATTACAGTAAATTCAAGTTTTTGTGTCTATAATTAAACAGATATAATGGATTGGTCAGAGATACTGCAGTGTGAAGACTGCCAGTCTAATATTGTACAAAACAAGGGCTTCGTCCGAAATCGCATACTATGTACTACATACTCTAATATGTGTACTATCATTCAACATACTTTTGTGTGAATAAACAGTAGTATGTATCATTTCGGACGCACTGAGCAGAAACTTACGTCGTCACTTCCTGAGAGCCTCCTTGCCGGTTGGAGACGTGTAACCATGGTAACCCGTGCCAGCCTCATGTGACCAAAACAACGGTTTGTGAGAATCAAAATCTGAATTAATTTAAAATATATATTACACGCAACAAAGTGAAATATTATGTCCACAGTTAAAACTGAAGCGTTATTGATGTTACAGAGCCGTCTGTCAACGTCCGTCATGCACGTTGTCGTCACTACCGCATCGCCTTGTGGGATATTTATGCCGCTGTAGTGTAGTGTTGTAATATTTCATCGGAAATAGTATGCAATTTGTGTACAATTGGTTTCATACTAAGGTTTCGTACATAGGAAAAAATCTCACATACCTTTTTAGCGTACTAAATAGCAGGTTAGTGTGGAATTTTGGACCCGATCTACGTGATGGGACACCACTAGAATCAATGACTCAATAAAACATTGTGTCATTCAACCTGCCAAACTAAAACTGTAAACACATTTTAATGGAGACATGGAGGCGATATTCACAGAGAATGGTGCGAGTGTGACCAAGCTCTTAGGCCCAAAACTTCACAATATTCATGTAGGGAAAGTAGTGGCAGCTTACCAAGAACCAGCAGCTCCACCGAGGCTTCGTTCTGTCCCTCTAAATCATCAGATATAACCACTTTACAGATGTAAACTCCACTGTCTCCCCACTTGACCTCTCCTAGACGCAGGTCTGCCTCTGCATGAGAAAAAGGAAGAGGTTAAAGATGTGAAACAAAATCCTCTTAAATACATATTTAATCAACATCTTTGGCACAAACACTTCTTTGAGGATGAAAAAAGTTCTATCTAGGGCTGAACCGAATGCTTCGAAGCTTCGACCGTTGCCATGGTATTTGACCTCCAAATCACTATTCGAATGCTTCATTTTTTATAAATATATAAATATATATATATATATATATATATAAGTATGTAATAATAATATATAAATCCCCATATAGCCCATGGAATAAGGAATAATCCCACAAACGTTTTCATTATTCATGTTGTGTGTGCAGTACCGTGTGGCAGTGGCACTGAAACAGGAGAGAAGGAAACAGACAGACAAAAGAACATGTCAGCCGCGCAGCTTCAAATACCTTCAAACATTTCTCACCAAATCTTTGAAGCCCAAAAAATGGTATTCGGGACAGCCTTAGTTCTATCTCATCTCACTTTCAGCTACAAGTTGTGAACATGAATAAGCCTACCACTCAAAACTATTTATCTTTTCTCAAACTACAGATTTTAACTAGATCTTGTGAGCTTTAGTTATTTATAGTTTAAGTAAATTTCAAA
Source organism: Sebastes fasciatus (assembly GCF_043250625.1). Classification (NCBI taxonomy): domain Eukaryota; kingdom Metazoa; phylum Chordata; class Actinopteri; order Perciformes; family Sebastidae; genus Sebastes; species Sebastes fasciatus. The sequence goes on from NC_133796.1 coordinate 31,461,373, forward strand.
AGTTGAACACTAAAGGTAGGTTCACTAAGACGTTTGAAATGATTAAATTATTGTAATTATTAAATAAGCAAACTGATATTGGATTCAGATTAAAATGCTAAAACACTAACCCTAAATTCAAGATTCTTTAGTAATCTCCGAACTCAGTCAGTTTGCCCCTCTGTCGTATGCATATTATATGTGTAATGTGAAATTTCATGTTTAAAAAAAGATAAGATATAAAAAGATCATAATGTTTATATTCCTGCAAACTGTATCCATAAAAACCCACTATATGGCAAAAAGTATGTGGCAACCCATGTATGTGATTGTTGAATATCTCGTTCCAAAATCACAGCATTAATCTGCTGCTGTAACAGCCTCTACTCTTCTGGGATGACTTTCCACAAGGTTTTGGAACCTGGCTGCAGGGATTTGCTCCCATTAGTGAGGTCCAACACTGATGTTGGGTGATAAGGTTGGCGTTCCTACTCTGCCCAAAAGTGTTGGATGGGGTTGTGGTCAGGGATCTATGTAGGCCAGTCAAGTTCTCCCACTCCAAATGCACTAAGTTACATTTCATTTTTCACTTTTTCCAATTACGGAAGCAACATTTCCAATGAAATGCTATTTCATGACACTGAACATGAATAAGCTCTACAAACAATTCAGATATAGTTTGGCCTGAGAATCCAACACACAAGACAATACTGGGTCGCTGACTCCATTGTAAGGGGGTCAGACATGTAAATACAGCGGACAGGAAACAGGGTTGTATAATTCACTTCCTTTTCCTGTTAGCCAAGGAAGGGGGAGGAGAGACAGGCTGACAAGACCACACCACTGTGTGGACCATGAGTGCAAGTCAGTGTGTTGGATGGTCTGTGTTAGCCATGTGATTAACAGAACGCCCCCCTGCCCAGTGCATGCTGGGACAGACTCCAGCCTCCCTGTGACACTGAATAGGATTACATGAGACTGGATCACTGGACGTCTATAAAAGGCAACATAGTTTCTGTAGAGCTTTCACTTTTTTTGGTCCATTTACAACATTGCTGCGCTGACCTGTTTCACGATAGGAGGTGGAGTGGGACTGAAAAACAGAAAAGAAAAAGCCTCATACAGAGAGACGTGAGAGTGTGGATGGTGGGATGTGGAGAGGTCTGGAGAGCGAAAATAAAAGCGGGACATTGAAGTACATCAGAGGGAAGGAGTGAGAGGTCAGGATGAATGAGAGGACAGCGTGAAAAATTTCTCTTTTGTCTGTGTTCCTGGCTGGTGAAGAGAAGGTCGATTCTTTAACCAGAGTTAGAGCTCCATAAATCTGAGGCCTGCTAACAAGGCTACCTCTCTGTCTTCAACAAGCACACACACACAACCATCGAAACACACACATACATACACACGTATGTATGCACAGTAGATGATCCTTCAACATGATGGTAAGACAGTAAGGGAATGTGGAACTGAGAACTAATTCTTGTAGTTGATCTGTTGTAAACTGCTGCAATATGTTATTATTAACATTTTATTTTATACCAGGTTTGATTTTAGGTATTTTGAGCCAACAGTCTGACTCTTTTAAATGTAACAATATGTCATCAATGCTTAAAACATTCATAATCATTCATGATTGCAAGAAACATCCGATAGCAAACAGATAATATTCAGACCATTGTTATTTCTGAGACTACATGAGAGGTGGGGCTCTAATTGATACAACTGTTAATACTAACTCAATATCTTGATAAAAAGAAATGATTATAGCAAAACTTAATACACTAATGGTCATGTGGGGGAGCACCCCTCTCTGCTTCTAAGACACAGGAAACACAGAGGTTAAACATTGAGGCATCCGACAGAGTGCTGCCTATACTGAAATTCTGAGGCCAATACTGATATTGATATATGAAAGTTTAAAAAAGATATGTACTGAGCATTTGAAAAAATAATCTTGTCATTGCTCACTGGCAGACAAACTATGTAATGGTGAAATTTTTTTTAAATACAGCAAACATATTTTCAGGTGTTTTTCTACTGCAATTTTGTGCTCCGTACCAGCCGACGTATGTGTAATACCAATACTGTATATCTGCGATGGTACAGTGTCAGAATATCATATGTATAATGTAGTTCAGTTATATAATCTATATTATTTTATTAAATCTGAATGTGTCATTCCATTTTAAGATTATTATTGAGATCAATTTGACAATAATAATCTATTATACTTTTTACACGTGCCTTAAATGCAGTATTTTGGCCAGTTTCTATTTATTCACATGCACTTTACCACTATACTGTCACCATAGCTCTAAACTCTACTTACTATTTCACAAACTGTTTACACCTCTGTGTGTGTGTGTGTGTGTATATTTATTTATTTATGTATTCTCTATACATACTGCGTTCCTGTTTACAGCTCTGTGTACATATATTTATCTCTTCTCATCATGTATATACATACTACTTCCTGTTTACAATCAGTGTATCCATTCGAAATACTGCCTTCCACAACTTTACATTTACATTACTTATCTTATATTTATATATGTTTAATTTAAGCCCATGTATTTTAACTTGCACTATTTCATGTCTTTGATTCTTATCTTAATTTTACTTGTGTGATTTTCCTTTTTTATACATACATTTTTAATGAACATTGTTGAAGGGAACCTGAGACTCAAGATTTTCATTGCCAACGACTGCTTTGTTTGTATTGTTGTGCATATGATGAATAAAGAAACGTGAAACTTGAACTTGAAAAACACAGTTGATCAGTAATTTCTGACTGGATGGATGGGGAGTTTTGTCCTTTTTCCCTCTCAGAATCAACCTCCTCTTCTCTAACATCTAACATCACACTTTTCTCCTCATGCCAAACTGTAGAATTGTTAAATAAGTGTTGTGGGCGGGTATATACATATTATTATTTCTGTGTTATGTAACTTGATTGTTCTGAAAGCTTTGAAAGTTTTCAGTAAAGCCTTTTTCTCTCACCCTCTCACATGTGCAGAACCTCTCTGACTTCACGTTGGGCATTTAATCAGGAATCTGTGTGAAGGGTGGGCCAGGGCTCCGATTTATGGCTTTCATAAAACTTGCCAGACTTGGCAGCAGAAGAAATAAGAGTTTAGTTTGGATCAATATGTTACAATAGAACCAGAGAGGCTGCTTTTTCTTTTATGCACCAAGTAAACTGGACACCCCAAAAAACAAACCTTTAAACTCAAACTAAGAAAAGTTTTTGAGTTGGTTTCATAGTGTTGATCTACATTTATATTTGTATTATTTGTTATTTTTTTAAAAGGTATAATATGGAAGAATTTACTAAAAAACAATGTATAGACTGATACAAAAATAACCCCTCTCAATCATCACTTATGTCCCACTAGAAGTGTGTGGTGGTGTCTGTTTCTGCAGAGACCCTGCAGCCCTCTGCCTGGATTTTCTCTTTTCTTCTTATTTTGCTTTACTCAGGATGCTTCTGGGTATATGCAAACAGCCTTTGGGCCCCACGTGGGGGTGTAACCCCCAGACAATAACAGCATGCAGGGTGTGTTCAGGTGGTCAAATATCACCGCTTTTCCACGCCCCTCGGCTTCTGATAAAAACACAAAAGTCCTTAGGCCCGGTCAGTATCATATCTGGCTGGCTGTTTCAGCCATCACATCATTTGGCTTCAATAACACTCCAGCACAACTTGCAAACTGCAATTTTTTCGAAAGCTGGTGAGCTAAAATTCAGCCTATAGCACAAAATATGGTGGCCTGGCTACAAGGCTGCTGTGTGATTTGAAAAGAAAAGACGCATGGAAATCAGAGAACCAGAACCAGAGGTGCAAGTAGTATTACATAAGTCTTACTGTTGATGATGGAGATGTCTCTGCTCTTGTAGTACTCTGACAGTGTGATTGAGGAACCAGAGATGGAGGCTACGGTTCGGACCGTCCGGCTGCTGTCAGCGCAGTCGAGGTAGCTCGCCGTCATCCCCGTGTCGTACCCTCCACCGGCTCCTCTGGTTCCACCCGTCAGCCCACCTCCTCCCTGGCCTCCACTCATGCTGTCGGGAAAGTTGAACGATTCGCGCGTACGGTCCCGACAGTACGACTTGTAGACCCACTGCACCACAGGGATCTGGGTGGACACGCTGTTGTACTGACACGGCAGAACCACCGACTGGAACAGCACGGCATATCTCTTGTCATCTCTCACAAACACATGAACCCCCGAGCAACGTGGAGGGAGGACATCTGTGGGAGGATGAGGAGATAATGAAGAAGGGTCAGTAAAGTGTGAAAGAAGGAAGGGTTAAAAAAAACAAGCAAGTCTCGGCAATCATTACATTCATTATGTTCTATTTCATGACTCAGACCTGAACACACTGACAATATATCTCTATCCTGGATGTCCATCACAAATAATATGCTTAGAAATCATAGAAAAAAACATGCTTCTTAGAACTCCAGAACTTGCCTGAGAATCATCTAGTTTTTTAAATTTTCTTCCGTATCAAACTACTCCAGTGATTGTCGTCTGGACATCCATGGGTACATTGCAAACAGGATCTGCTAATAGCTAATTCGGCATACTTTTAATGGTGCCAATTTGTTGTTGCTGGGGGTGTCAGTGTCAGACTTTGAAAACCTCTGGCTGATGCAAACACACAACAGATCTGGCAGCCAAAACAGGTTTCAGTAATAACTAGGAATGAGTAATGAAGGGGATTTAAAGACTACTAGAGCAGACGGCAGCACACAATGATTCAGAAGCTGAGTCGAGGTTTAAGGAGACACCTGTCCCTGTTGGCTCATTTTAAAAATATCTGACTAATCACACGTTCCCGTCACTGCAGCATGGAAAGCATCACCTCCCTTTCCCAAAATGAGATTCGGTAAAGTAGAAGAATGTCAGGATGAACACTAACTACAAATACTTGCATGTTTTTATTTTCCTTTTAGCTGGAATGAAATGAATCATTGTGCAATTTGGCAAGACATGCGTAAGAAAAGAAGGCTGTTTGAGTTGCTTCTGCTCGGTGAAATCTGACTGTGAGCGGAGTTGACTCTGGGTCACATGATGACCAGGAGCTCGAGCTCGGTAGTTCAATAGCAACACACAAAAACACACCCACACACACACACCCAGAAACATCTGTGCATGCTGCTGCTGCTGCTGTTGTGTGTGTGTGTGTGTGTGTGTGTGTGTGTGTGTGTGTGTGTGTGTGCGTGTGTGTGTGTGTGTGTGTGTGTGTGTGTGTGTGTGTGTGTGTGTGTGTGTGTGTGTGTGTGTTTCTCGGGCTAAGCAGCGGGAGGTGAGCCTGAACTGGACCAGTGAACAGGGATGAGGTGAGGGATGAGAGGGGGGCCGCTCCACTTAATCCAGACCAGGCCTGTTGAAAGAGTTTTGTTTTCTTTCTGTTACTAAGAGTGAACCTAACTAAACACCCTCACCTGGTTACAAAGGACTGATAGATTTCATCAAAAATACCAACAAGCTACATCAAACACAGTGTTATGTTTACCAAAACTATTTGTTCTTGGCTTTTGCAGAATACATACTGACACTTTTTCTATTAAAAAAAACTCACAGGCCTAAACATAGTTACTAACAGGTGCTGACACAATTTGTCAGTTGAGTGATTACTTGATCGACGGAAAAATTAGTCTACAACAACTTTGATAATTGAGTATTTCAGTCATTCACTAGGCAAAAATGCCAAACATTAGCTGGTTTTACCTTCTCAGATGTGACAATTTGCTGCTTTTCTCTGTTGTAAATGATTATAAATTCTATACATTTGACTTTTTGTCTTTTAACGCCAGGCTAAATAACGCTCCAAACTTGCGCAAAATTTTTTCGAGGAAAAACTATGATGGCCATTTTCAAAGTGGTCTCTTGACCTCTGACCTCAAAATATGTGAATGGAAACGGGTTTTAAGGGTACCCACGAGTCTCCCCTTTACAGACATGCCCACTTTATGATAATCACATGCAGTTTGAGGCAAGTCATAGTCAAGTCAGCACACTGACACACTGACAGCTGTTGTTGCCTGTTGGGCTGCAGTTTGCCATGTTATGATTTGAGCATATTTTTTAATGCTAAATGCAGTACCTGTGAGGGTTTATGGACAATATTTGTCATTGTTTTGTGTTGTTAATTGATTTCCAATAATAAATATATACATACGTTTGCATAAAGCAGCATATTTGCCCACTTACCATGTTGATAAGAGTATTAAATACTTGGCAAATCTCCCTTAAAGGTACATTTTGAACAGATAAAAATGTGTGATTAATTTGCGATTAACTATGGATGATCATGAGATTAATTGCGATTAATAGCGACCAGTCAGATTTTAAAGCAAATCAGAAATACCACTGATCTCCCCTTCCAGTTAGCTGTGCAGTAGGTAGGTTACTGTAAGGTCAGTTCACACTGCGTAGCGCGTACATTTAAAAAATAAAACGGTAAAATGTGATGTTTTAGTATTTAATGCCATTTGATACTATCATTCACACCTTGCATGATCATTTTGTGCTTTTATTTTTCTTGCCAGTGAATAATGGTATTCTGTAAGTATGTATTTAAAGGCTTCAGTGAGTCATCTGAAGCCAATTTGGTTCTACAGTAAAAGCTTGTCAGGAGTGATGTGAATTTTGAGGGAAAAAAGAAGCATGTTGACCAAGACGAATCCAGCTGACTAAAACATAAATTCCTCAGGGGGAACATTTCTCTGCCTTCTGAGAACTGGAATAAAAAAAGCCAGGAGGTTGGTCTTCCTGAGATCACAGGCTGAAGGGGGGATCCAGGCTTTATTAGTTTTCAGAGGCAGCCACCTCCAGAGGAGAAAATGAAAGCAGGAGGAAGAGGAGGAGGAGGAGGAGGAGGAGGAGGAGGGCAAGGATAGTTACTGTTGTAATATTGGACAGAGGAGCCTTGTTGAGAATGTTTGAGAGATTTGAGTGCAGTATTAAAATATTGCTGTCTTGATTTGTCTGCATTCACACTGGGAGAATAAACTTCTAAAACCTTTTACAGATAAACATCGGTTAGCATGCTGTTTCATTGATTTGTCTTTACACTGGCTTTTGCTTTTAATGGAGATTATAGACAAGTTATGTGCCATTAAGAAAGCATTTTTGTTTAATTAAAAATTATATGCAGTGCTAAAATAAACCCATTATCAAACTCACAACCACGAGCCCATATGCTACTGTAGTATTCCTATATTGTAGTATAATCTGTAGTATGCAACTGCTCATGTTGTATTTGTATTTTATAGATAGATAGATAGATAGATAGATAGATAGTAACTTTATTGATCCCGAGGGAAATTCAAGTTTCCAGCATCACAGTTCCATAGTGCACAACATGTTTGTAAAAAGGCAGTAAAAAAGTTAATAGTGCAAAGTATAAAGTACAAAAAAATATACCAGATATAAAAATACAAGGAGATGAAGAAAACTGTTAAAAGTGAGTACAGTGCAGGGTAACAGCTGTGATACAGGACTATTAAAAAAGTGAATATAGTGCAGAAGAGACTGTTAAAAAAAAAATATATATATATATATTTAGTCATTAGATATATTAGATATATTAGATTTAGTCATTAGATATATTAGATATATTGAGTTATTATATTAGATATATTTAGTTATTAGATAAATCCACCATGAAAATTCCCTTCTGGGATCATCAAGTTTTTCCACATGCATTTACTATGTGTTTAATAATTGTTCTAATACTATTTTAAGGTATTTTGTGTCTACAAACTAAATTAAGTGGTTAACTGTCATTTCACCCAGGGACCTAGTTAAATGTGTCAGAAGTTAGACCTCCTAATCCACAACCCCCACAGCTTCTGGTCGGATCATTCACACATGACTGAATCACTGCAGCACTGCAGCACACCAGACCACAGAGCAACAAGCTATAACTTAACCTACTTTAATACGTTACTGTGTTAAATAGTGCAGCTTTGGCAGGATAGAAAGGGTCTTGGTGTGCTAAGGAACAAAAACTGACATTCGGCTTAAAAAATATCATTAATATGGGTTCAAAAAGTTAAGTTAAATGGTTAATTCGTCCGTACAGGTTGTTGTTACCGTTACTCCACTAACTTAAACTAAACAACCTGTTACACCACTTCACTCACACACTGTGGGTTCATCTTCATCCTCTCTTACCTGTCAGACAAACGATGAACATCCACCACTTCCAAAACAAAAACATCTTCCAGATCCTGCAGGTGAAGTTAATAAAGGTTTTCTGATGAACGTGGTCTTCTTATCATCCCTGAACGATGTTTCTCTCTAGCTGCACATAACGGGACCAGCAGCAGTACCAGCGTCAAGCATGTCAAAATAAAACTCACAACTTCCGGCAATGGCTTCCAGAATAAAAGCTTTGTTGCTGCAGTAAAATTTGAAAATGGGTGTAAACTATGAGTAAAAGTCAATTTTTGGATTAATATGTAGTGCATGTTGTCCAAAAAACGTTCAACTGTATGTTTCGTACAACTGGAGCATGTTCTCACATTTTCAGCTAAAGTCAGGCATCATCTCTTTACTAATTCCTTTGACATGCACTGCCTATAAGGATGAAGCATGCATTTACTTATGTTAAACCACAGCTCAAAAGTGATAAAATGTTGTCCTTGAAGCCCAGTTTATTGTGGCCTCATGTTGTACAGAACCAGTATTTCTACTTTGCATATCTGTGATGGTAGTATTGGTACCGAGTTGTTGCCAAAAAAAAAATGACAGTGGAGGACTTGATTGGGGCCATCTTTTAGAGTTGGATCAACTAAGTAAGCTAAGTAACTAAGTTGGGTCACTAATGGGAAATTAGTGCATGGGCTCAGAATGGGCAACACAAATGGGGCTCACTTGGGTCAACTAAGTTGGTCCCAAATGGGCTCCCCATGTGGGCTACCTGTGTGGGTCCTAGTTGGGTCACTAATGGGAAATTAGTGCATGGGGCCAACACAGAAACTGTGGACAAACCCACTTACAACCCATATTTCAGCCCATGTAGTCCCCATGTAGTACCCACATAGAACTTAAAGCCGGGACCATGATGGGTCTTGGGTATGTAGCCCAGTTGGGGCCCACACCCATTGTAATCCTGCATGGAATCCATGTGGGCAATTGACATTGGGTCATTAGGGAACCAGCGGACAATCCCATGTAGGGCCCATTTTTCAGCCCATTTACTACCCACTTGGGCCCCACATACAAATGTTGGCTGGGATGTCACCTTTACTCACTAGCCAGCATTTCACTGTTACTGTAATCCAAGGCACACTGTAGTGTTTGAACAAAATTAAAATGCTTTTATTTTACATGGCAATAATTGTTTAAAACAACCAACGCGTTGCGACCAACATAGGTCTTCATCAGGGTCACTGTGAGCATTCCTTCACAAGACTGAATGAGCCCAATACACCTGAAGGATCCAAAGAGCACCTGTATGTGATTACCACAGAGACCCAGCAGCGCTTCTACTCCATTGTCTTCACATTTTAACATTTGTTTTTGTTTGTTAAGAGTTACACTGTTATTGCACTTGACTTGTCAGTATGTGCCAGATAGACAAAATAACCAGTCTGTGGCGCATTACTTAAGTTAAGTAGGGCTGACTCAAATGCTTCGAAGCTTCGACCGTTGCCGTGGTGTTCGACCTCCAAATCACTATCCGAATGCTTCGCTTTTTTATTTATTAAATTTAAATAAAAAAATTTTTTTATGAATAACTATGTAAAAATAACGTATAAATTCCAAAATAGCCCATGAAATAAGGAATAATCCCAAAACATTATTAATTATTAGTAGTTGTTCTCAGATGGATATTGCTTTTTGTTGTGTGCGGAGGTGCGTGTGTTTACAGTAGTGTTTACAGCAGCGGCACTGTCCCAGGGGCTGAAATGGGGTAGATGGAGACAGAAGAACATATCAGCCTGCCACGCCGCGCTGCACCACAAAGCTTTGAATACCTTTGAATATTTATCACCGAAGCTTTGAAGCCCAAAAAATGGTATTCGAGACAGCCCTAAAGTTAAGCCACAGAGAGGAAGACTAGTTGCAGCTGATAGTCTGAGCCCATGGCCTATCGTGGAAGTAGTCCTATATGAGCCCGGGGCTAGGGTTAGGTCCAAATCCGAATTTCGCCTGGGGCACTAAAAGGGCAGGAGCCGGCCCTGGTACTTACACCGATATAACGGCTAGAATAACAGCTATAGGAACAATAATAACCAATAATAAAATAAGAGTATACAAATAAAAATAAAATGTCAATGTTCTGGAAATGTAAACAATCCAAATAGTGCAAAGAAATAAATACTGGATGTATACATGGACTGGATGATGACATATTACAAAAACAAATTGATACATTTATATATGTATTTTAATCCACCAAGACTGTGGACACATCACCAAATCCCCACAATATTGGAATAAATGAAATATGAACATATCAAGCTCTTATGTGGTGCCAACATTCCTCATCAGTAGCCTAATAATAGCTTTTGTAAGATGACATTTGTGTAAAGTAAAATGCCACTGTTTTTGCCATAACTGAAAATAACACACAGCAGGTGGCTGGCTTGTGATATTTTCCTTTTTTTATATAATCTATGTTATTTTATTTTGAAGTCCAAATGACCCCATATCCGGTACTAGTAGCCTAATTGTGTAACTTTACGCATCAGGAGCAGAGTGGGGAGGCGCCGAGACGCTCTTTCCAGACAATGGATGGTGGCAATGATGGAGGGAAGGACATTATTAACAATACAAATGCAATAAAATAAAAGTTTAAAACGTGCATGAATCCACCAAATGACAATAATAATAATTAATACTACAACTAATAAAATATTTGTGTTACTTTCTACCTCTAGTGAGCATAAGAGAATTGAGTTCTTTCAGAGGAGTAATGTCGCCATCTAGTGTTCAGGTTTCATACAGTTGCAAGAAGTTGTTTGGTTCATTTTATTTCAGCTTTATTTTACAGCATATTTCATGAATGTAATGCATGTCACAACGTTTCACAACACAAATCCCATAGTAAAACTGGTAACATTACCATTGTGGATATAAAATAATAGCATTTGTAATGTACATTGTCATATGTCATTGCATTTCAACAGAAATCGCTCTATAAAATAATTCAACAAAATAAAAACATTGAAGTTGGCACGGCAAAAGGAGGTTATATACTGCATATGTTCAAAGCTTAGACGTATTAAAATCGTGATTTTCATTTGTGATCTTAAAACTATAACCTGAAAGGTCTGTGGTGACATTACCAATCCCAACAATCAGAGGAAGTTCTAGTTCTATTTCCTATAATGTTATGGTAAAAAAAAAAAACTGAAAGCACAAAATAGATAGGATATTAAAACTGTCTAAATTTCTGTTTCTACACAAGGATAGACAGTAACTAACCAAATGAACAGAAATAGTTCTATGAAGCGTAAAGAATGACACAAAACTGAAGCCCTTTTCTTTAGTGTGGAGGTAGCTTCCTTAAAAAAATAAAACTACCACCAGTTACACCCAACGGCAGAAGCCACAGACAGACATAACAAGGCCATGCATGTTGAGTTTAAAACTTAAAATACTCCTAATTTCTGGATAACACAGCTCTCTAAAAAAAAAAATGTTTTCTCTCTGGGGCATCTGTGAAATGTTTGTCCAGTTCCTAATATTTGTGTGACGTGAGTTTGGTACACAACAAAGATACAGATCTTGCCCTGGGCAGTGTTTATACCTGAGTTTGTACATGTTGACCCCGCCCACTCTTTGTTTAAAACAGATCAGATGGGCTTTGTGGCCGCCATTTTACGTTCCCTGACCTTTCTCAACTAACCCTTGGACAAACAACTTGACTCGCTAAATTGTTCTAGAAAAACAACATTATGCATTATCCTCTTAATTCTAGTATAGTTGTGGTATTTGAGCCAATTATGTCACAACAAGATCCATGGAGGCAAAAATGTTGTTTGAGCCAATCAGGTCACACCTTGAGTGTGAGGTAACTGGCTGCCATTTGAGCAAAGTCAAGCCAATGGAGACAAAGCAGAAGATGGAAGACGGTGGTTAATACAAGTTGGAGGTTTAGACGTCGTAGTCCTTCCTTGGTGGCTTATTGGCTGGCAGAGGCGGTCTGTCACGATCACGATCAGCGTGGGGCTCATCATCGCGGTTGTCATCATCATTACGGCGGTCTCTGCGGTCATCGTAGCGGCGCTCGTCGTCGTTGCGACGCTCGTCATCGTAGCGACGGTCATCATCGTAGCGGCGGTTGTCATCGTAGCGCTCATTGCGGTCACTCGGCCTCTCACGGCGGTCATCATAGTCGCTGCGGCGGTCGTCGTAATCGCTGCGGCGATCGTCGTAGTCGCTGCGGGGGTCGTCGTAGTCACTGCGGCGATCGCTGTTATCCCTGCGGTTCTCGTACTCGCTGTGTTCAGTAGGTCTCCTCACACTGGAGTCTTCATAACCCCCGGCGTCCTCTTCTCCATCGGCGCGGCGACTCTCACCATTTCCAGCCGGCTCTTTGTCAGTGTACTCTTCCCCACGAGCTCTGGAAAGTGAACACATGACAGTCAGATATTTGTGTGTGAGGGGTTTCATCATTTCATCGTTCTTTTTCCTTGGCAGCGTTCACTTGGAACAAAGCTTCCACCATAGCTGCCTTGAAACCGCCTCAGCCGTGTTGTTGTGGCTGGTTTTTGATATATTATATACAGTTTATTATATTATATTCAAGTAATCTTCCCACATTTGGCTAAAGAAATCTGGCAGCAGTTGAGGTTTTTCTAGAGCTGTGATATTTTTACACTCTGCACTCAATCAATGGATGTAATCCTGTCAACAATAATGACTCAGTGACACAGACAGGATGTCGTCTGTGTTCACATCACACATGGTCATGCTGTTTGTGTGAAGAGTGCAAACTTTTGCTTTTTTTGATACGGAGATAAATAAAATCTGTCTTTGGCTCTGCTCGATAAAAACACACAATATACAGGCTGTATGAAACGATCAGAGATAGACATAGGATAAAAAGTAATTGTGAAGTCATAATAAAATAAATATGGTGTGTAAATAAAACATTTGGGCTTCTAATAAGTTGGTTTCTTGGTTGACAGAAGACTGTTGATTTCTCTGCCTATTAGGGATGCACCGATACAATACCAGATCAAATATCGGGCCGATACTGACTCACATAGCTAGATCGGGTATTGGTGACAATGGGGCCGATCTCTTCAATTCAATTCTATATGTATATACTATATACATTTTATACTGGAATTTAAATTCCTGTTTAAGTTTGGACCAATTTGTTGCCGCATCAAAAAGGTTTACACTTGAATTGTAATTTCTGTTAATTTTGAAGATTTTTTACCAAGTTGCTGGTGTAAGATTTATTATTTTAATAATGAATAACAAAAACAATTTATTTCTATGTATTTACTGGACACATTTAGTTTTACAAAATTAGGAAAGCAATATTTAAGTAAAGCCTGATGTTGCTTTACACATAAAAAAAATTATCCCAGTCACTTCCACACAGTGAGGCATACAGTTTATTAATTACTGGTATCGGATCGGTACTCGGTATCGGCCAATACCCAAAGTCCAGGTATCGTCATCGGGACTGAAAAAGTCGGATCGGTGCTTCCCTACTGCCTATATACATAAAAGCCCTGATATGTTCGGCCACCTTCAGCTTAGTGAATGGGCCTTATCAGATGTTCGCCACTGTTCACGTCAGTGTGAGTGTGTCTTTAAGGGAGAAAAACTTTACCCCATGGCGTATTCATCGTCTTTCTTCTTCTTCCGGCAGCAGCAGCAATAGATGATGAGGATGAGTAGGCCTACGACCAACAAGGCAACGACTCCACCGATGATTCCTGTAGTGGAGCTAAGGTTTATGGAAGCTGCAGGATTGAAGGAAAAAATGTAGGAAGAATAAGAATAAGAATAAGAATAAGAATAAGAATAAGAATAAGAATAAGAAGAAGAAGAAGAAGAAGAAGAAGAAGAAGAAGAAGAAGACGATTATAATGCATTGTGGTGAAGAAGTATTTCTTGGGAATACTAAGTTCCCAGACTGTTAATGAAAAGCTGCTATAAGAAGGTTTCTCTCACGTGGCATGACTGAGAGGGTGATGTTGCAGGTAGCAGAGCGGATCTTGTTGCTCGAGGTGCAGGTGTAGTATCCCGATGTCTCCTTGGTGATATTGAATAGAGACATGACGCCTCCCTCTGGAAGACAGAGAGACAGTCACATACAACAATTCAACTGTGTTGACCCTCAAAACATAGTCAGTGTTTGAAATAAAAATCTTGGGATTTGTGGGCACTACGCATCACCCTGTGGTTCACCTTTGAACATCAAACGTGGCTGAGATTTGACTCAAAAGTGGCCGTGTGACGGAGGTTAAAGTCCATGTAAAGTAAAGATTTGTTCCTTAACACATTATGCATGTTAGGAAATAATTGCTGAAAACAAAAGACTGTGAAATATTTAGTACTGAATTGTGGAGTTGGACCTTTAAACTGTTTTCTCCATTTTTGTGTTCAGGATTTTTTGGGCAGACCTGAAACTGCCTTAAATCGTGACGCACTGGAGTCATTCTTAGCATAACCCCTCCCCTAACACTATATAAGCACATAGCTTCAGTGGTTCTCCCAATCAATCGTGAGTTACAACACTTACCACGGCCTAAAATTTGCTAGCAGTGGTGTACTGGCCATCTGGCATCTCGAGACAAAATCCCAGTGGGCCGTCAAAAAAATCTATAAATTTCACCCGTCATCTGGCCCATGAATGTATTAGGAGAACTGGATACAGTGTTGGAGGCGGGGCCCAGTTCATTCCTATGAAAGTTGCTCAGTGGTGCATGATGCCAAAATGGCTCGACTTTGACTGGAAAAGTACCCGGATCTTCCGGCGATCTTCCGCATCCAATGGGCCCATGGAGCAGGAGCAGTAGCGTCCGCTCGGTCACATGGCTCGGTCACAGGGTCACAACCGTCATGGCTTGCTAACTCCGCCTCCCAGCCCTCAGTCTGGGTCTCATTCACATGAACGGAGGAAGGGAAATAACTCTGGATTCGGCTATTAGCGCATTTTTACAAATTTTAGGACCTAATTATTTAAATAAGGGCCTTTTCAGGTGTTCGTACTGGGAAGTTGATTCACCTCAAAAATATTATCCGCTGAGTTACAGACGTCTCTTTCGAGATGTAAGTCTATGGGGAAAAGTCTTTTTGGGCCAAATGGGATCACGTGACGGACACGGAAGTTGTAGTACCACCGTTTGGCCACTATGACAATTGGGATCAACGACCGGCGCTCTTCCTGGGGGCTTGGTCTGGCCCCGTCTGTCTCTCATCGGCCCTCTCTCTGTGCCTCTCATTCTGGGTGCACATGAGAACGTGTTGCGTGCGTGTTCCAGAACTGCATCACTGGCCAATCACAGCCAAGTTAGTTAACTTGTGCCTGTGCCACTGGCTCCGCCGTAGTCTAGACCGTCACTAATGTTGCGGCTGTAAAACGGTGGATAAATTGTTTTGGGAGTCGCAACCCCAGCGAAATGACTCGTTTCACTCATCAGAAATTGATCGGTTTGGTTCGATAACATTTGTAAAGTCTAGAAGAGCTGCATGATTGAAATATTTTATCCACATTCAAGTTAGCATAGGGCTAAACCAGAAGTTAGCCGGCTCAGCTACTGTACATATGTAATCAACCCTCACCCGCAATCGAGCCTGGCTTCAGAGCCTTCAGCTGACACGCCCCAGCGTTTCAGAGCAGAGAATACTGCCTGTTTTCTTCATGATTTTGAAACCTCAGTTTTTTATCATTTAAATTTTGCTGGGTAGTTAATAACATTCTGTGGTGTGACCAACTCAAAACACAGGTTTATTCTCACTTTACCCAGACTTTAAGCTTCAAATTTGTAAATCAAGTGAAGCAGACCATGGTTGTTCTTTTGCAGAAGTAAGTAAACCTTTATGTGCTGACAGTTGAAGAAATTGAAACTTACTGTCGGTGGTTCTGGGTTGTGGAGCACGAGGCATTTTCCTGACGTCTTGAATGTCCCACTTATAAGTGGGTGTCGGGGAGCCTTCCGCAGACAAACAGGTCAGCTTGATGTCCTGGCCGTACTCTGCCTTTCCCTCGATTTTACAGACGGGTGTAGATGGAGCCACTGGAAATTGTTTTTTAAAAAGTTTTCATTTGTCCTTTACACTAAAACATGTCTAATATAATTCGGTCAATCTACACAATCAATCTATGACAAGGAAATATGTAGCTATATAACGTGTTGCAATAGCTTAGAGAACATTTAAATGCTAGACATGACACTGACTGAGCTTTAACATCTCAAACAGTTACAGTATAGTACCTGATATTATGCTGAATGGAAAGCTTGAAACAACATGCAACATGCACTCTTTTCACCCACTTATAAAACACATAATGAATATTTCTTTGAAAACAAATGAAATGTTACCTAGAACCACCAGACGCGCAGTGTCGGCCGGCTTGCCCTCATCGTCTGATGGAATCGTGACACGACACTGAAACAACTTGTTGTCTAATAGTGTGATGGAGGACAGTTTCAGGTTGGCCTTTCCTTTGGCAACATCTACATCCAGGGACACCCGGCCTTCATATGATGATTTGATGTCAGTGATTTTAGTATTAGAAAAATGTGAGATGAACTGGGTCTGTTTGACAACGAGAGCATCAGAGGAACATTAAAAGAGGAACAAGTTCTCTTGATTGGTAGATAATAGAGAATCATACACATGCACATGAACACATTGTAGTAGTCTGACCTGTTTAGCGCCAACTTCTGCTGCCTCAGCAGACCATGCGATGAGGACGAAGGGTGGTGTTGTACCAGCTTTGGGTGTAAAGGTGCAGGGCAGCGTGATGTTGTCACCCCTGGCATGCTCGTATGTGTCCTTCGGGATGTCCACCCTGACGGCACCAACACCTGACAACACTGTCGCTGATTTTAAAACAGAACATTGATTATTACCATTTGGCTGCAAGTACACATCATTCATAAAAACAGTAAAACACTGTGAAGTTATGTTAATCTGACTGCATTACAGCCTGTGTGTTACCTGCTAGTTTTTTTATCAGGATATGTTTATGTTTGTGAATCAAAAAATATCATAATATGTAAATATACTTTACATTTGTTAATCCAATCAAATGTTTCATTGTCCCACTTTTACCCTATATGCCTGTTGGTTGTATGTGTTCCATGTACAGTATAGTGAAATGAAAAAAAAAACAGTTTAACATTTTAACTTTGCAATTCACAGCAGATTTGTGACTTTTTAGCTGTGCATTTAATTATGCTTTCTTTGCATAACAGATATGATCATATAGGCTATTTAATGTATTTCTAATATGCCTAAATGCTTCAAAACTATTATAGTCTTATTGTTTGTTTGATGATGTTCGATTCTCCATGTAACATTCACACATATAAGACTAGGTTTTGTAACAGCAATATCATTGTAAGTGGTCAAACTACCGAACATGGGATTGCACATTTAGCCTCGAGTGTTTCCTACATTAATGAAGGTGATTTAGGCCTTTTGACAGACTTTTCAGTGTCCCACATTTCGGACATGACTGTCCCACATTAGGAAGTCAAGATTTGTCTGAGACAACTTGGCACTAAGGGTACTGATATATCTACCATTTTTTTTATTAGTGTGATATTTATCTTTTTTGTTTTTTGGTCCTGGGGATTTCGGAGTGGTACTGGGTTTGGATTTAATGTATTGGTTTCATATCGCATTACATTCCACAAGTCTGATGTGCAAAAAAAATGTCCCACATTCAAAACAGTAGTAGTATTTATTGATTGACTAATTGATAAGTCTAATCGTGCATCTCTAGTAAAATGGGCCTTTGCTATGAATGATTCAGCAGTGGAACCTGAGATCTGCACAAATAACTTATTACCCCACCCTGCCACACACACGCACGCACACACACACACAAATCTGTTATGTTTAAAACTGAAACAATGAGTCAACGGACAGAAAAGAAACCGATTGATGAGTAAAAACGAAAATTCACAGGGTTCAGTTTCTCAGATGGGAATATTTTCTGGTTTTCTTAATCTTCTACGTCAGTGAATATAATATCTTTGAATTGTGTACCATAAGTCGAACAAAGCAAGACATTTTAAGACGTCACCATGAGCTCTGGGAACCTGTGGTAGACATTTTATAGACCTGATACTTTATCCAGTATAGGCCTAACTACAGCAGGTCCTATCCAAGAACACAGGTTACTTTGAGTGTAAGTGGAGCCCTACCTGTGTTGTTGTAAGTCTGATTGAATATCACCTATAATTTCGAAACAAGTCTCGTATGTTTTTTTTTAGAAACCAAGACCATTTTAAGGTTAAATCTATATGTGAGAGTAAACAACACAGGTCGACTGAAAAACATTAAAATGAGCTGATTTTGACTTCAAGAGCTTCATGATTTATAAATTAAAGTTTGCTTAAATTATTATTATTTTTTTTTTTTTTAAAAAGGGGGTAACTTCTCTACAAACGAATGAGACAGGTCAACTGTATAAGCAGGTTGCTTGGGCCTGCTCAGTTTGAAAGTACCTGAAGGTGCGTAAACAGGTGTGGCAGCTCGGCGGTAAGAAAGCAAATGGTATTTCTTGCAGGAAATACTCACCCAGAGACAGCAGAGTCCAGGTACAAATCCTCCTCTCCATTGCCAACACTTTGATCTTCTGAAACTAACTCACTGTTTCTTCTGTTTGTGGTTGTTTTCGGTACAAATGAAACAGGGAACCGGAGCCTCCTTCTGCGTATTTGCATCGAAACTTGCCAGCCGACATGTGAGGATGATGGGAGGGTGAGAGATGCGCCCGATGGGTGCGCCCGGCGCGTCACGATGACTGACGGCGCTCTCAGCCAATCACTGACGCTCCTGCGGTTCAGGAACATTCTTCATCTGCCCACCTGTCGTGTGTCGACTTGTACAACAGATCCAGTCTACCTGCCTCTTCAGGGATACGCCTTACCTGAGACTAGTTTTCTCAGGGTTGTTCTGTTCACACAACAGGAACACTGTTTCTAAATTTGACCAAATATGGCACAATCTAACATTTTAATTCTTGAGCTCTATAGCTAGTTCATGGCAACAGAAATGCCCTCAAGTATTTTTGTCATTATTTACACATGATCTTTTAACAAGCAGCTTTGTGTTGCAAGAGAGAGACAGACAGACAGACGAGAATCAACAAAACCAAACACTTGTCAGTGTGTGGGCGGTGCAGTGAAAAACAGATGTGTGTTGTTGGAACAAGAGAAGCGTTTTGTCCTGTCAGACTGGTTTGACTAGGCTTTATCACCTACACACACACACACACACACACACACACAGACACGCACACACACTGAAAAAGAAAGAGAGGAACAACGAAAGAGTATGTGTTTCAGTTCCTCCAATGATTACAGTTAAAAAATATTTGAATTTGAGTGACAACCATAACTGTGATGCTGTGTTGTGGCTGCTTCAGCACCACTCACTGAATGTGACTGGGAATCTATGCAACAATGTCTTACTGTAAAGGGACAAACTATAGGGATTAAATGCACCCCACCTTTAATAACTTTCAAAATAAGTAAAAAGTATGCACATTCATGGGTACAATGTGGCAGAAAGAATCTAATTCCAGCCACTCAGGTGAAATAAAGGAATAGTTTCACATTTTGGAAATTATGCTGATTTGCTTTCTGGTGAGGAATTAGATGAGAAGATCAATACCACTCTCATATCTGTTTGTAATATAACAACACATTCTCATCCCAACTCGTCACATAATGCCGCTTTGTCACGTCCCTCGGCGTCACTTTAGGTTCAGGCAATAAAACCACCTATAGGTTTCGGAAAAAACTACATGGTTGGGCTGAAAACGGTTGTGTTTGTAAAGTGAAAATGACACTGAACGTTGTGAACAGGGGACACGAATGAACAGCTGATTGACGCAAGGACACAAACAGCGGTCTCCTGGATGAAAGCCTTGTGTTTCTTGGACCCATCCACCTCCTCTCCCGCCCGCCGTGTGTGTATTTTCGCACTTTAAACTACGTCACCACACTCCTGGTGCACTTTCTTTGAGTGTTTACTGTTGCTGCGAATGGGTTTTCATTAATGGAAAGCCTGATGCGTCTCATACAGGCACTAAAGGATGCCTTGTGCGGCGGGATCACACGCTGACGGCCGTGACAAAGTCTCAGTATTTGACGCCCTGCATGGGAACGGGCTGATTATGAAGCTACAGGCAGCAGCTGGTTAGCTTAGCTTAGGACAAAGACTGGAAACAGTGGGAAACAGATAGGCTCGTTCTGTAAATGTATTTTCAATTCACTGACAAACACATTAGATTTTGTTTGTTTAATGGTACAAAAAAGTCATTTGGTTACCTACACCAGGATCATGCCATTATCAGAAGAAAGATGCATTAAACACTGAGGCACCAACCACGTCCCACTTGTTGTTTGTTGGTTTGTGTAATTTCTGTTTTAATGGAAGTATTCCTAACATTCATAGTTCATCTACAGCTGTTTTGCATGAATGATTTGTGTCAAACTGGGCAACTGTAGCCACTGGCAACCGCTTTCAAAGGAAGACGGCCTCATTTGCAGCTCTAGAGCAGGTGAAACATTTCAAAAGAATTGTATTATGTTCCTCCTCAACTGGTTGACAACATCAAGTAATAAGACAACAACATGTTGGATATATTTATCTTGTGAAAACATACAAAATACTAAAACAGCAACAGTTACAGTAGCACTTTTGAGAAAACCCTCGGAAGAGGCCTTTTTCAGACATTTTGACATGTCACAGTAGGAACGATAATAACGCGTTAATACAAATTTCTTAAACACATTAATGCAACTTGTAATTTTTTGGTGTCTGTCATCATATGAAACTAGACAACCTATGGAATCCATTGGTACCAACCATGTCATACTATCTCGCAAAGGAGCCTGAATAATGTTCCAAATTTACACTAAAATTTGGTGAGGAAAAACTGGCATGGCCATTTTCAAAGGGGTCCCTTGACTTCTGACCTCAAGATATGTGTATGAAAATGGGTTCTATGGGTACCCACGAGACTCCCCTTTATAGACATGCCCACTTTATGATAATCACATGCAGTTTGGGGCAAGTCATAGTTAAGTCAGCACACTGACACACTGACAGCTGTTGTTGCCTGTTGGGCTTCAGTTTGCCATGTTATGATTTGAGCATATTTTTTATGCTAAATGCAGTACCTGTGAGGGTTTCTGGACAATATTTGTTATTGTTTTGTGTTGTTAATTGATTTCCGGTAATAAATACAGTATATACATATATTTGCATAAAGCAAGCATATAGTTTGTGATCATTAATTGATAAATAAAATGAGCTCCAGTAATGGAAGTTGGTGACGCTGAGCAAAAATGTCAGTAGACTGTCTCAAAGAGTAGGCACACATTAGTGTGGTAGAGTGGCTCTACCACACTAATAAAACAGGAACAAGATTAATCAGGTCTCTACATTTCTGTATTTATCTGTGAGGTTTGAGAGAGATGGTGCAGCTGATTCTGTGCACAAGGATGTGGTGAAAGTGGTTAGACTGAAACAGTTTCCATATGGAAGCTACAATCAGCCTATGGCTTGTTAAAAAATGTCCACTCAGTCATACAGTATGGCATGGCAGATTGCTGAGGTAAAATCTAATTTATGACACATAAATGAACGGAATATGTGTAACTTTAAAATAATAATTAAAATAAGTAAAAAATATATATTTTAATATTTTGTAAACTGCTGCCTCTATCGTCTGTTAAAATCTTTGTGCAAGCGGATGTGGCATTTTGTGACAAACAACATTACAGGCAGGGGATTGCAGCAAAAGATAATTGAACTGTGTACTTGCACTGAGAGATTAGGCAGCAAGTGTCTGATCATTTTGCCATTTACGTGACATTTTGTGCTTCAAGAACAACCTTTTCCTTGTATAAATAATGCATTTTATTGCATCTTCACAAAGCCAAACGCCCATTCATAAAGGATGAAAAATAATAAACTTTTGTGTTTTATTCCACCCATGCACAGGTGTGTGTATATATTAGGGCTGTCAATCGATTACAAATATTTAATCATGATTAATCGCATGATTGTCCATAGTTAATCGCGACTAATCGGCAATTAATCAAAAAAAATGTCTGTTCAAAATGTACTTTAAAGGGAGATTTATCAAGTATTTAATACTTTTATCAATATGGGAGTGGACAAATATGATTGCTTTATGCAAATGTATGTATAATTTATTATAAGAAATCAATTACCAACACAAAACAATGACAGATATTGTCCAGAAACCCTCACAGGTACTGCATTTAGCATAAAAAAATGCTCAAATCATAACATGGCAAACTGCAGCCCAACAGGCAACAACAGCTGTCAGTGTGTCAGTGTGCTGACTTGACTATGACTTGCCCCAAACTGAATGTGATTATCATAAAGTGGGCATGTCTGTAAAGGGGAGACTCGTGGGTACCCATAGAACCCATTTTCATTCACATATCTTGAGGTCAGAGGTCAAGAGACCCCTTTGAAAATGGCCATGACAGTTTTTCCTCGCCAAATTTAACACAAGTTTGGAGCGTTATTTAACCTCCTTCACAACAAGCTAGTATGACATGGTTGGTACCAATGGATTCCTTGTGTTTTCTAGTTTCATATGATCACAGTATCTTCACTCTAGCTTTAAAACTTATTATTATTATCTTGTTAACTTTGACAGCCCTAGTATATATATATATATATACAGAGTGCATTTTACCAGACCACCCTCTCACCTCCATGTTTCTCTCCCTGCCTCTTATCCCTCCTTCTGCCCTGCTTTACACTAAAACCAATTTCACCTCTTGTGCTGCTGGCAGTCTTATCTCTCCTCCACATAATAACCCTGGACCCCACGAGACCTTTTATTTTCTATCTCATACAATTAAAGCACGTCAAATTGTCTGGCATCTCCTGACAAACCACAGAGATAAACAGGGATTAGAGATATTCTCTCTCCCTGCCATATTACACCCTGACGGATTACTGGTCATCGCTGTTTCTGTGTTTGTATCTGTGATGCCTGTGCTGAAGTATATTTCAATCATGTCTCTGCTTGAGTGCCTGCCGATGGCCTGTCAGCCCATATCATCTCTGGTACCTGTGAAGTTCCATTATCCTGAGGCTGCTGAGGAGCCATCGAGACATCACTTTCTCCAGGAACCCCCTGGGTAAGAGCATGATGTGGACCCGCCAGGAGATCAGGTAAATTCAACCTGTCAGTCTGTGAAAACACCACATCTCATAGCCCTCACAGGAGCACAACATGACTCACTCTCTGGTTAATGCATTTAACCATTGTGGAACTACATGGGTCATAGTTTCAAATGACTGGATCTGAGCTGAGCACAGAGTCTTAAAAGATATAAGAGCATGGTCTGCATTGGCCAAGGAGAAAGACTGTAATAGATGCTGTAAGAAATGGTTAAACCGGCAGTCGCCCAATACTTTTATGATGATGATGTTAATTTGTTGAACTTCATTTACAGCAAAGCTAGCTGTGTGGCTCTATGGATGCACGTTGGTTGGTTCTCCACTTTGGTCCAGACTGAAATATTTCAACTATTGGTTGGATTGCCATGAAATATAGTTCAGACTTTCTTGGTGCCCAGAGG
This sequence comes from Sebastes fasciatus, assembly GCF_043250625.1. Taxonomy (NCBI): domain Eukaryota; kingdom Metazoa; phylum Chordata; class Actinopteri; order Perciformes; family Sebastidae; genus Sebastes; species Sebastes fasciatus. Next base: position 31,485,164 of record NC_133796.1, read on the forward strand.
ATAAATCCTAATGACTTTAGTGAACCCCTGACTTTCCGTCTAGCGCCACCAACAGGTCAAAGTTTTCTCTCATCCAGTGAAATATCTCAACATCTACTGGATGGATTGACACAATATTTTGTACAGACATTCATGGTTCCCATGAAGCCTAATGACTTTAACCTTTGACGGATTGTCATGATATTTGGTACTGTCCACATTCATATCCCCCTCAGGATGAATTGGAATGACCTTAGTGAGCCCTTAACTTGTCATCTACCACCATCTTCTGGTCAAAATTATAATTTGTCCAATATTTTGCTTCATGACCGAATGCCTCAGCTGTACTTTGTGTTAAGTGCTAATTAGCAAATGTTAGCATGCTACACTAAGATGGTTAATATGGTAAACATTAAACATCAGCATTGGGAGCATGTTAGCATACTGACATTAGTATTCAGCGCAAAGCACCGCTGTACCTCAGTATACAGAGCATGGCTTGGCATGGCTCTAGACTCTTACTATTGTCCCAAAATCAATTTAGGTAACAGCAGTCCATTTGTTTGATCCCTCCATCCTGTTCAGGATGGCAGTGGGCTGCAACACTACACTCTGAACAAGTCGCCAGTCTGTAATAACAATTCACTTCTCAATCCCTGCAGGGTTATTTCTAAAGGAAGCTTACAATAACACAGACAACACAGACACTATAAGGGGAAAGAAAAGCACAAACAAAACAGCTAAAAGGCTATATGCACTTCCAGCTACTTGACAGTGGATATGATGTATTAGATAAGCTATACAGAAGGATATAGCAGAGTAAATAAAAGACTTGGTATTGTGATTACTTTTGACAGCAGTTAAAGCAGAACGATGCTCTGACTCACTCTGTGGGTGTGCAACAAGTCTTTCTCTTTCACTCCAACAGCCTTCTGACTTTTAACAGCACTCTCTCACACTGTTTCTGTCTTTTAGGGATATGTAGTGAATAGTGTAAAAGGTCAAATGGTCAGATTGCTAAAACCACAAAAAATAACTGCACTGTCTGGAAATACGTTTCAGAAGGTGTACTCCGGCGCTTAGCAGCCATAAGTATCAATGACATTATCTCTGTCAAGCTTATATCAATGGGAACAGGATCCTGATTTTTTTAAGGTTACCTGTTTCATGTACTACGTTCACGATATAGCGACCGTTTTATAAAAATAACTTTTCTTAATCATCTTTGCTCCAGTTCTACCCACTGCAGCTTTAAGACAGTGGCCATGTAATTAAATACGTCCTTACTTGCGTGTCATCCCCCATCACTCTGATCTTATTTCCTCTCAGCTCTCTAAGTACTAAAAGTGTTGTCTTAAAAGCTGCAGCAGCAGTAAACAGTGAAATCTGTCTTTTAGGGATATGTAGTGAATAGTGTAAAAGGTCAAATGGTCAGATTGCTAAAACCACAAAAAATAAGTAAACAGTGAAAAGAAGTTGAGATCACACATACTTGGGGGGAACCAGTATAGTTTCTAAAGACTTTAAAATGTGTTGTAATATTATATTTCATGGTGTAGGCTTTCTATGCTGCTTGTAATCAAATATTTAAAGGTGCTATTGATAGCATTGATAACATTCAACCAGTAGATGTCGCATTCTCCTTCCCTAGTTCCATTGCTTTTACTCCACAACAAGTCATTGCCAGGCACTTACCGTCAATCTCAGACATTTTTTCCACACTAACTAGAGATACCACGTGATACCAACGTCGCTTTACTATTGGCTCTCAAGCCTTGTTAGAAGTGGGAACCAACACCAGATATCTTCCACAGGGATGAACAAGAATTAATTAACATTTTTAAAATGATTATTTCCCAATCATGATCATTATTTTCAGGAAAACATTTAGTTCCTTTCTAAAAGCTCTGTAGATGTTTTTTTTAATTTGTTTTTGTTTTAAATATTTGTTAAAAAATATATCAATAAGACTTTTAACTGTAAAACAGTGGCTCCTGCTGCAAAAGAGATCAACTACTTACAATCTAAACAAACTTATGATTAGATATCTAACATTTGTTTTTTCTAATATTTTGGAATAATTTTATACTTTTTTAAAATAATTTGTATTATATTTTTTCACAACAAGATATTAAATATTAATATAAAATACAATATTTTAAATATTTTAAATAATTATCAAAATTGAGCGCTTTCTTTCTTTCATACTTCGGATCATTTTCTTATTTCCTCTCTTAAAGGTCCCATATCATGCTCATTTTCAGGTTCATACTTGTATTTTGTGTTTCTACTGGAACATGCTTACATGCTGTAATGTTCAAAAAAATCTTTATTTTCCTCATACTGTCAGCCTGAATATGCCTGTATTTACCCTCTGTCTGAAACGCTCCGTTTTAGCGCATTTTGACGGAATTGCAACAGAATTGCGTTGCTAGGCAACTTGGGTCCATGTTTACTTCCTGTCAGCTGATATCATTCACATACACTGCAACCAGGAATAAACTGGGACACATTTATTATGATTACATTTAAAACTAAAGGGTCTAAATGTTGTATATTCGTGACATCACAAATGGGCAGAAATCCTGACAGCTTGTTTCAAATGCAGAGTTTCTGAATACAGGCTGTGTGTGTTTCCCTGTGGATTGAGTGTTTCGATACTTTCACAGTATTTATATAGAACTTAAACCTGCTTTATAATTAAAAAAACATGAAAATCTCACTTTTTTATAATATGGGACCTTTAAATTCAGACAGACGAACATATTGCTTGTTCTTCATAGGTGCATGTTGTACCGTTGAGCTCACTGGGTGACAGTCAGCCCCTACAGACAGACAGACTTGTGGACCCACGTTTTAACACTGAGGAGGACTTGAACTCAACTCTAAAGTTGGACACAAAACTTTCACCACAGTAGTTTCGCCTTCTCTCTAAAAAAAACCAAAAGGACCAGTCCGTATGTCTCTGAGTTGTAACTTATATTTTTAGACCTCTTCAACATCTGTTCAGTGAGTGAGAGAGGCAGAGAGAGAGATGGAGCATCTGTTCCCAAACGCGTCGCGCAGCGTCACTGCTGCTCTCCAAAGCACCGCACGGACGATGTGGTTCTCCGGCGTGGTCATCGCTTCGGTTTACGGTGTCATCAGCGTCTTGGGGCTAATTGGCAACATCACGCTCATCAAGACTTTTTGCTCTGCCAAATCCATCCGCAATGTGCCCAATCTGTTCATGTCCAGCCTGGCTCTGGGTGATGTTTTGCTGCTGGTGACCTGCGCTCCGGTGGACGCCAGCAGGTACCTGTCAGATGAGTGGCTGTTCGGCAGACTGGGCTGTAAAGTCATCCCCTTCATCCAGCTCACCTCGGTCGGGGTGTCTGTGTTCACTCTCACAGCCCTCTCTGCTGACAGGTAGGCTACTCTTTCTCTTCTTCTTATCATCTATTATTGACCCTACACTGTAAACAATTGCTGTTCATTTCCAGCAGGATTTCAACAGTCTTAACCTGTTATAGCTAAAAACAGTGCTTTACTGTTATACAAAAGAAAACCTGTTAAATTACGCTCATAGGCCGTTTTTTAACTCAACTATAATGCATTCTTAAAAAACAGCACTTTACTGCTGATCAACTGTCTAAAGTATCGTCAGTAACAGTTTCATGCAGTATTTCTTTAATTCTGGGACCTGATCTGCACATGTGAGGCTTGTACATTGTACATGATTGTAAAATCAGTGAATTAGCTTTATTGTTCTTCACTCACATGTTGTTCTGGTTTGCATTCTGTTCTTGTAGCCAGCTATAGACAGACATTTTGGGAAAAGTATCAACAAGTCTATTATAGCCTTTTTCCTAACAAGTCCCTTTAATTGTATTTAGTGTGACTATTCCTATGTCTGTAACCTGCTAAGTCTATTCATCTAGGCAAAAAATAATGTTTATTAAAATTTATGTAAAAAATACAACCTAAATAGTGCATTAAAACAAATCAGTAAGATAATGTAAAAGAAAGGTGAAAAACAGCTATATAATGTATCTTTAAACAGTAAATTAACTGTAAAATACTGTGAAATTAATAAAAAAACCAGTTTAAACGGTATTTTTCATTAACAGTACAAAGCTGTAAATTTCAGCGACAGTATAATAATGTTAATTTTACAGTAACATAAAGGCAACACTGCTGCCAGTACTTTAATGTTATTTTACTGGGAAATTCTAGAACAGTGTGGAATAAGAAAATGATCCGAAGTATCAAAGAAAGCGCTCAATTTTGAGAATTATTTAAAATATATTTTATATTAATATTTAATATCTTGTTAAGAAGAAATATAATACAAATTATAAAAAAAAGTATAATATGATTACAAAATAATATAAAACAAATGTTAGATGTCTAATCATAAGTTTGTTTAGATTGAAAATAGTTGATCTCTTTTGCAGCAGGAGCCACTGTTTTACAGTTAAAGGTCTTATTGATATTTTGTTTTTACGAATATTAAAACAAAAGCAAAAAAAACAACGTCCACAGAGCTTTTACAAAGGAGCCACATAAAAGTATGGCTTTTCCTGAAAACTAAAGATTATGATTGTGAAATAATCATTTTAAAATTTTTGGGGGGTCCAAAATGAATGTTTGTTTATCCCTGTGGAAGATATCTGACGTTTGGTTCCCACTTCTAAGAAGGCTTGAGAGCCAATAAAGCGACGTTGGTATCACGTGTGTTTTCTCTAGTTAGGGTGGAAAAAATGTCTGAGATTGATGGTAAGTGCTTGGCAAACGACTTGTTGTGAAGTAAAAGCAATGGAACGAGGGAGGGAGAATGCGACATCTAGTGGTTGAATGTTATCAATGCTATCAATAGCACCTTTAAATATTTGGTTACAAGCAGCATAGAAAGCCTACACCATGAAATATAATATTACAACACATTTTAAAGTCTTTAGAAACTATACTGGTTCCCCCCCAAGTATGTGTGATCTCAACATCACACTGTTTCACACTGTTTACTGCTGCTGCAGCTTTTAAGATGGCACTTTTAGTACTTTTGCCTTTATTAGATATTGGCAGTAGAGAGCTGAGAGGAAATAAGATCAGAATGATGGGGGATGACATGCAATTTCAAACTTTTGTTGTCCAATGACATTAAGATGTCTTTTAGGTGACAGAAAGGTGACAGGAAAAATAAAACAGTCACTGTCACAGTGTGGATGAAATATAATAATATCAATATGCATTAAAGCCTTGGCTGTCAGCGGAAAGCTTAAATGGTAAAGTAATAGGTGTATAGTATGAAAAATGTGTTTCTCTTTGAGGCTGCTGACACGTGCACAACGATAAAGGCAATTGCTACAGGGTCAATTCATTGCTGGCAATTTTCAATTTCAAACTTTTGTTGTCCAATGACATAATTTTTTTTATTTTATTATTTTATTAAAAAAGGGACCATGTACAGTTTAAAACATAAAATGTCACCATTTGATGCACCGTACCAGATTATAGCTTTAAGCAAATTCACATCTGTAAGTCCCTTGGCAGGTCAAAACAAAGAAACATACTACAGTCATACAAGAAAGAATATACAAAACGCACAATACACAGCTACACACAATAGCACATTACAAAGTATGCTTGTCAAGTAAAAGCAAGTCATGAAGACCAAGACGTTTTAAGTTGGTTTTGAAAATGTTTAAGGTTTTAAGATGTCTTTAAGTTGACAGAAAGGTGACAGGAAAAAAACAAAACTGTTACTGTCACAGTGTGGATGAAATATAATAATATCAATATGTATTAAAGCCTTTAGTGTCAGTGGAAAGCTTAAATGGTAAAGTAATAGGTGTATAGTATGAAACATGTGTTTCAGAATGCTTTGATAAATATCACAGTAAGCATCCCATTGAAACCTGAGAGAAAAAAAAATCTGGATCACTCACTGGCTTTAGTCACATGTGAGTGTGATGTGTGCATGTGAGCTGCATATGTTTCAGTTCTTCTGCTCATTATTTTCCCATCTTTAGCCACTTCGTTATTTCTTCTCGGCCAAAGTAGCAGGGACTCCTCATTAACCTGCCTCACAGCGTCGGTATTTGATGCCCTGGGAAATGAGAACGTGCTGCACATACGTACAGTCCTTGTTATTAACGAATAACCTTGAGAGCGCAAGAAATGAGATGAACAGAATATTGAAAAGATGTGTCCTCGAGCTGTGTGTAACTGATAATGTTTACTTCCAATGAATCGTTCTTGGAGTTTCCATATGAATTGGGGTCATGGCCGTGATGCACGTTTCTGTTGAGCTGCAAGATTGAAATTCAAAGGTTAAATCAGCTGTCTTATACACAGTATGATAGTCACTTCATTTATCATTATCAATCTGGCACTTCAATGAGACATTGAATAGAGGCTATATGGACTTCCAGCTACTTGACAGTGGATATGATGCATTAAGCTATACAGAAGGATAGCAGAGCAAATAAAAGACTTGGTATTGTGATTACTTTTGACAGCAGGTAAAGCAGAACGATGCTCTGATTCACTCTGTGGGTGTGCAACACCCGCCACCAGTAGCTCACCCGCCACCTGTAGCTCACCAGGCACCAGTAGCTCACCAGCCACCTGTAGTTTACCAGGCACCAGTAGCTCACCAGCCACCTGTAGCCCGCCAGCCAGCTGTAGCCCACCAGCCACCTGTAGCCCGCCAGCCACCTGTAGCTCGCCAGCCAGCTGTAGCCCACCAGCCACCAGTAGCCCGCCAGCCAGCTGTATTTTTTCTTGCTGAGAGTTAGATGAGAAGACTGACACCACTCTCACATCTGCTGCTTTAAATAAATATGAAGCTCAAGCCAGCAGCCGGCTGGTAGCCTACATCTTCTCGGAGTCATACCCCAGCCAAATCTGCACATGCAGACATGATGCACACACAATATATATGTATTCAATGTGACTTACTCTTTCCGATAATATCATCTTTGATGTCCATCACAAATAAACGTCCATAAATCTGCATGGAAACAACAGAAAAAAGACAGTCCTTATAACTACAGAACTCGCCCGAGAATCATCAAGTTTTTAAGTTTTCTTCAGTATTAAAGCACTCCACTGATATATGTCTGTACATTAATGGCTACATTAGAAATGTGAACTGCTAATAGCTAATTTGACATACTTTCAATGGTGCCCAAATGTAAACAAATAATCCACACTGACATTATGCTTCCTGTTTACAGCCCCAAAAGCACCATGGGAATTGTAGTTCCAAAACTTAGAGCATGATTATCACAGAAGTAGACAGAAGACAGAAAATAAGTGTCAGACTATGAAAACTCTGCTGTATGGTATTACATATTCATAACTACAGAAATCTCAACGGTGTCGGTGTGTTCAGTTCAGTTCTAGGAAACGCGTCTTAATCCAGTCTGCTGACATCAGATCAGAACAGTTTTATATTTTTCATTCATTTGAGCACAGATACATTATCCTTCAATCAAGCTGTGTTTTCAAATTGTGTTTTGACTTTGGAAAATAGAAAAATCAAGTTTTAATGAAATAAACTGTGGAGGTGAAGTGAACAAAGAAAAAGTACGTCACTGCTTTCTGTTCATTTCACCCGGGTTGAACCTGTTCAACACTTTTAATAATCATCACTCCTTCCACATATTCATAACTCCACCAGGTTGATGTTATCTTCTAGACAAGGCTTGTTTTCATTGCTCCTCATTTTCTATATTACTTCCTCGAATTCAACAGGGGTAATGTGTTTACCGTAATGCTTAAAGATCAGTTTCAAGACATTATTTACAACAACGTTTAGGTTGCCAGATGCAGGATGACCCCACCAGTGAACCATTTGACCCCTTGACAACTTAAGAATGTAATATCAAACTCCTACCATAAACATTTCAGTTCTACTGTACTGCCCTCTCTTTGTTCAAGCAGCTATAATCAATGTTTTATATAAACTATAGAACATATTACTACTTTTGTAAAAGGGTTGATGTGACAATAATCTTTAACTCTGCAGTTTCCCCTCACCTCCACAGAGCTTTAGAGCAGTTTTCTGCTTATTGTTTTGGTTTTGCTGCTTGCAACAGCGTCGATTTTAGCTGCAGCTTTTCTGCAAAAAGAAAAAGCTCTAAAAACACCTGTACACTGCCCAGCTGGAGGAGCCAGTGAACAAAGAGCAAGAGCAATAGAGCAATATAGGCTATTCCCTCAGGAGCGACCACAAACAGACCTAAAAAAGGACACTGAATATGGAATTTACCTTCACAAGGTGCACAGAAATGACTCAAAATGAATGCAAATGTTTGCTAAGACGTTTACCGTATCATTTAAAAGGGTAATAATTGGTCTTTGTTTTGTTTTCTTCTTGTTTCCGCTGCCACCAAGTGGCAAAAAAAATCAATTGTTGCTGGTTTCAGTGTTGAACGCAGTCAGCCGCACTGCAAGACATGAAAGAAGTCACCATTTAATTTTTAAATTGTAAAAAGGGCACCAGTTTTTATGGTACCCTTTAACATTTGCTGCCAAAAAAGGGGCATGAGAATCAACATGGGTTCTCACATCTATTCATCTATCCATCCATCTATCAGGTACAGGGCCATCGTGAAGCCCCTGGACATCCAAACATCAAACACCACTACCAGCATTGTCCTGCGGGCGGCGCTCATCTGGCTCTTCTCCCTGGTCCTGGCGGTCCCCGAGGCCATCTTCTCTGACCTCCACACCTTCAACGACACCTCCAATAATGAGAGCTTCGTCACCTGCGCCCCTTATCCCCATGCTGGGGAACTGCACCCTAAAATCCACTCCACGGCCTCCTTCCTCATTTTCTACGTCATTCCCCTGCTGGTCATATCCATGTACTACACCTTCATCGCCCGGAGCCTGATGAGGAGCGCCTTAAACCTGCCAGTGGAGGGGAACGTGCATGCAAGACGACAGGCCAGTGTTCAAACTGTCATTACCAGGGCAGTAGCCCGATTTGTGATATACTGATATATTCCATCCCCCTCTAAAATGCTTTAAATATTTGAATTTGTCACGTTTAATTATATTTTTTTGTCACATTCAGGTTTAAACGCTGGTTCAAAGCCTTTGGCAGGAGTACAATTTTGGTGGGAAAATATGAACTTATTTTCTTTGTTTACTGAAATCTACTCATTATCATATGTGTTCATCGTTCTATGAAACTTAAAGAACTGTTACAAAAACCAAGCAGCTGACCTCAAGATATGTGAATGAAAATGGGTTGTATGGGTACCCACGAGTCTCCCCTTTACAGACATGCTGTTGTTGCCTGTTGGGCTGCAGTTTGCCATGTTATGATTTGAGCATTTTTTATGCTAAATGTAAACCTGTGAGGGTTTCTGGACAATATTTGTAATTATTTTGTGTTCTTAATTGATTAACAATACTAAATATATACATACATTAGCATAAAGCAAGCATATTTGTCCACTCCCATTTTGATAAGAGTATTAAATACTTGACAAATCTCCCTTTAAGGTACATTTTGAACAGATAAAAAATGTGTGATTAATTTGCAATTAATCGTGATCAATCACGATTAAATATTTTAATCGATTGACCTAGTTTTCACATCAGATTTGTGTTCTGTAATAAAACCATATACAGGACAAATTGGTATGAACAACTTTTGTTAGTACAAGAAGTAGGGCTACTAGTTTTCTTCATCAATTGGATTATTATTACTGATGCATTACTGTGTAAACAGCATTTTCCTGTTGCAGCTGGTGGAGATGAAGCTACTGGTAAATAGGCTACTAAATGTACTGTTGGGTTATTTAATCTGTACTATATTTATAAATGTATAACCTATTCAGAAAATAAAAGTAAAAGTACCTCAGAAGCATACTTAATTACAGTACATAAGGTAATATACATAGTTACTCTCCACCACTGATTTCTGCATGATTAAAGGTGCAATGTGTCAGATCTGGCCAGAATTTTAGTTTAAAACATTAAAAAAATTAACCAACATTATCAACAGAGTGTGAAGAAGTAACAGCGTGCCTTCGATTTTTAAGTTTCATATGATACCAATATCTTCACTCTAGCTTTAAAAGCCCACAACAACCTCTAAAAGATTGATTGCCTCATTACGTTAAAGAAATTCGTGGCGTTAAAACAAATTTGCGTTAACTTTGACAGCCCTCGAGAAAAGCCTTCAGTACAGAGAGCACACATGGGTGCAGTCTCCACCAAAAACTCAAAGAAACCTCACTGTGTCTCTGCTTATAACTTAGACCTTTATACACCATGTTATATGAGATACCTGAATAGACTCAGTGTCTCCATTTACCAGATAGAACCGGTTTGTAGGGAGCTCAAGGTTCAAGGTTATTCTATTCATACTGGACAGCCTTCAACTGCCGTAACATGACATTACAATCAGTTTCTCTTCTACAGTTAATTATTTTTTCTACCATACAACAATAATCAAATTTATTACACGGCTGTGTTAAATACTCAATTCTGATTGGTCAATCACGGCGTTCTACGGCCTGTTATTTCTTTATAGCAGACTGTTGCTATGTATAGCAGACTGTTGCTATGTATAGCAGACCGTTGCTATGGGCGCAGTTCTGATGTCGGACTCTGGCAGACCGTTTTGTGTCAAATCATTGATTTCTTAAGTAAGTAGCCGTGTAATAAGCGGGATAATGTACAGCTAGCGGGTCATTGTTGTGAAAGAAACCTCCGCTTCGCGTTGGGCTGCAGCATCGCCCTGTCGGGGTTTCTTTCACAACAATGACCGGCTCGCTGTACATTAGCCCTTACTTTTATAACAGCATTGTTCTTTGGTTTTAACTGGGTTTTTTTTTTCTACAACCAACAGGTTGAATCAAGAAAGCGCTTGGCCAAGACGGTGCTGGTGTTCGTTGGTCTCTTTGCAGTGTGCTGGCTTCCCTGTCACATCATCTACTTATACCGCTCCTATCACTACTCTCAGGTAGGCCACACAAAAAGCACCTAATACGTTTATTCATAAGAACGCCTTTCTTGCATTTCGCATGTAGTCTGCACTGACTGCATCCGCGTAAATATGCTACGGTCAGAGCTAGTGAGGTAGAATAAAAAGTGAGAAAGACTGCTCATGGCGGGCGGGAGGGGAAGTGAATTGGCCCAACAAACACACAACTTTCAACCAGAAAGACCGGCGTTTTGTTTTGCAAGTTACGTCAGTGACGTTTGTCACATGTTTTTAGTGACGTTTGTGGCGTGTTTTCCGTACTTATGTATGTTTCTGTATAATTTACGTACTTATTTTAAGCCCAACCATGACATTTTTCCTAAACCTAACTGTGGACGTTAACATAGTTTTGTTGCGTGGCGTACAAATGACACACAGAAAGCCTAATATGCATCCTCATGACACGCAGAATGACGTTGTAATGTCGTGCAATTTTCCCCTTCCCGTTGGGCTATGATGGTTCAAAGGTTGGTTCAGAGTTGGTTCTAGGTTGGTTCAGAGTTCATGTTGCCTCCATCTCATAAACCATTTCTTCTCAACCCTCCACGCTGTCTCTCCCCCGCCAGGTGGACACTTCCCTGGTTCACTTTGTGTGCAGCGTCGTAGCTCGTATCCTGGCCTTCACCAACTCCTGCCTCAACCCCTTCGCCCTCTACCTGCTGAGCGACACCTTCCAGAAGCAGTTCAACCAGCAGCTGTGTTGTTGCTGTCGTATGATCCTCAAACGCTCCCCGCAGAGCCCGACTCATTATAACACACATGTGACATCGGTCCGCAGCACGCAACAGTCTGTGGCGAGTCTGAGCATGATCAATGGCAAGCGGTTCTGTCAGGAGGATTGTGTGTGAGGGACACGTGTTTGTCTGTGTGTGTGTGTGTGTGTGTGTGTGTGTTTGTGTGTGTGAATTCTTTGCTTTTTTGCTATGTTCACAAAAGATTTTGATCATACGAACCTTGCATAAAGATATATAGTTGAATTATTGTACCTAAAACGGGTACTCCAGTGTTTAAATATTGCACTTACATACTTGAGAAAGACATTATTATTATTATTATTATTATTATTATTATTATTATTATTATTATTATTATTATTATTATTATAAAAAGAAGAAAGGTCATCAAACCAGTAGAGTATTATTATGGGTCAAACTCTAAAAACACTGGATCCTACATTGTCCAACCCTGTCTCCCTGAGAACTACGGTGGCCGACGCAAAAACGCAAACGCCCCTATCTAGAGCCAGTATTTGGTTTGTCCATTCTGGGCTACTGTAGAAACGTGGCGGCCGGTTGCGTGAAGAGAGGACCCGCTGCCTATGTAGATATAAACGGCTCATTTTAAATCAAAACACAATGATTCTTATATTCAGGTGATAACACTTTAAAGAAAACATACTTATTAATATTATATTCCATTTCTGCTAACAGATTCCCCTAAATGATGCACACTGCTCCTCATACTTGCCAACCTAGAGACCTCAAAAATAGGGAGGATTTCAAAACCAAAGCGGGAGGTTTGGGGGTCCTCCCCCAGAAAGTTTCAGAGATTATGTTTCCTGCATTCTGGTGACTTTTAAAGAGTGAAAATAGCAAAATATTAAGTACACTGCAACAGCATTTATATGTTAAAAAGGTCTCTTTTAATTTGACTTATAATTCTCAGGAAAGAAAACTGAATAGGTCACCCCTCTTGCATGAATTTGTGTGATTATCTGGCATAAACTAATATTCATTCATTCATTCATTCATTCATTTCTCTCTCCATCTCTCATTCACTCTCCCTCGTCGCCACACCACAACAGCTTTTCGCTGCATTGCTCCAACTTTGGGTGCTGCACACTGTGATGTGTGGCGAGCGCAGCTCAAACCGCGTTGTGTCACGAGCACCTCTTCCACCGGGAAACCGCATTTGGTGTAGCTTTATGGTCATTCAGGTGGAAACAGCAGGGCTTATACACGCTGTACAGAAACCTGCCAGAAACAGGTTGAGCTAACGAAAAGGAAAAAATGTGGGAAGATCCTCCGACCACATCCCCCCCTTCTCATCCAACTACACTGGCTCCCTGTTCAATAACAGATTGACTTCAAAAACTTTCTGCTCACCTACAAAGCCCTCCACAACCTTGCCCCCACCTACCTCACTGACCTCCTTCAGGAGTACACACCCTCCCGTTCCCTGCGCTCATCATCAGCTGGTCTTCTGACCACCCCCACCTCACGCCTCAGCACCATGGGAACTAGGGGCATTCAGCTGCACTGCTCCCAGGCTCTGGAAGTCCTTCCCTCCTCACATCCGGCAGTCTGACACTATTACAACATTCAAATCCCATCTCAAAACTCACCTGTTCAAACTGGCCTACTCACTGTAGTGTGTCCATCAGTCCATCACACGTGTCTGCCTAAATGTGTCTTTGTCATGTCTGCCTGTTTTTATCTGTTTGAGTATAATTTTATCTTTGTAAGGTGTCCTTAGGTGTCTTGAAAGGCGCCATCAAATAAAATGTATTATTATTATTATTATTATTATAAGATTTGTCATAAATCGGGAGATATACGGGAGAATTGTGACCCTAAGAGGAAACCGGAAGAGGGCACTGAAAAAAGGGAGTGTTTCGGGAAAATCGGGAGATTGCTGCTCCTTTAAGAGTTAAAGCAAGACTGCTATCTTTCTCCCTAACCTTAATTTGTGCTTTGAGCATCTGAACATAATTATAAAGAGAGTCTACAGCCGTGCTAGTAGCTAGGAGACGGGACCGTGACCTTTCCCATAATGCAACATGATGAAATCTCTTTGATATACCCTCTGTACCAAGTACATTAACACATCTTTCAATCTCAACCCCTCCAGTTTGTATCACTGGCTACTATAAATATCTCCCAGGAAGCCAAAGCTGAGATAAACCTGAAGCTCCTCCAGAGACACTATTTCCAGTTGAATCGTACTATAGTACGAATGACAACTTAACTGAGCGCCATGAGTAACATTTGTGAAATGTCCCTTTAAGGGTTCATCCAAGCTTATAAATCTGACCGAGGTGCAGAATTTGAGACGTGAAAAGATAGCATTGTGATTCTGTGATCAACAATCATCTCTAAAGAAGCTACATGTACAGTGTTCAGGGAAGTGAAAAGACATATTTTGCAACAACAAAGTAGAAATATCAGTATTAGTCTTTAGAAAAAGCAGAATAAGTCAGGTCACCCCTTTAGAACCAAAGTACCTTTAATGAAGCAAAATAACCTAAATCACTATTATTGGCACTTCTATGATAAATAAGATGCTTTTGTTATGATGTTGGCGAAAGGTAAATTCAATCAGTGAGCTCTAATATGTGGTATCTTTTTATATCGATTTGTAATATGCTGGCTGCACCCTGTTGCTGTTCGTGTATAATATGTCTAAATGTTTGATGCTTTGGTGATAACTGGGAAATTTCAAGTGTACCTTCAGAGATGTATTTTAAATGTTATTCGTCATTACAGAGTGTTTATTGAGCTGTGAATCAGGTGAACACAGTGTGAAAAATTAACAGTGAATGTAAATGCATGTACGCAATTTGTGTTTCTATGTTTTGTAGTTGTGTGTGATATTGCACTGTGCATTTCTCTTTCCAGTGGAAGAAAATAATATAAAAATCAAAAAAGATTGCAGTCAAATTAGTGTGCACCATATCACTTTCTACATTATATTGCATATTGCATGAAAACGGATCCTCATGTGCGTCTTTGTGCTTTGGTTATGTTTAGAGCGTTAATCCTGTTGACTGTGTATACACCACATAGTTTCTGCACCGCTGTGTTCACTGCACATGATTATTCTGCACTGTCACACGCTAGATTTACAGTCACTGTGTCACACCGCAATGTCCTAATTTGGTGTTTCACAAAGGCAGAGGGTCATGCCCAGGTTGTGATGAGTGGGTGTATAATTCAGTCTGGATAGCGTTTGTTTAATTGTGATGTAAGCGTGGTGCCAAATTTCTGTCCTGTGTGGTCTCAACCACCTACTCAACATGTCATCTTTATAGTCGGGCTCATTCTGTGGAAAGTCTGGAATGTAAATAAGGATTAGTTATTATATTTTTAATTTAAGGAACGAAAGAAACTCAAATCGAGACTAATAAAAGCACATGAGCGCATGTGTTTGAAATCCCTTTCAGGAATCAGGAGGCAGGAATCCTGCAGAGAAATAGAAAGATCACTTCATGATCTCCTGCAGGACATTTTAGGAATTCTCATACTGGCACCTGCAGCAAATATAACATCAAGTATAATGATGTTTGTAATCAATCAAGTTCATTAATTGTGCCTTGTGCACATACATCATTCTTCTCAATAAAGGTCAAACATCCATAGGGAAGGAGAGCAACTTCACAATATCTGTTAGAGCTGCAACTATTAATCGATTAGTTGTCAACTAATAAATTAATCGCCAACTATTCTGATAATCAATTAATCGGTTTGAGTAATTTTTTATGAAGAAAAAAGTCAAAACTCTCTGATTCGAGCTTCTTAAATGTGAATATTTTCTGGTTTCTTTACTCCTCTATGACATGAACTGAATATCTTTGAGTTGTGGATAAAACAAGACGTTTGAGGACGTCATCTTGGGCTTTGGGAAACAATGATGGACATTTTTTACCATTTTCTGACATTTTACAGACCAAACAACTTGTTGATTAACCAAGAAGATAATCAACAGATTAACCGACAATTAAAATAATCGTTAGTTGCAGCCCTAATATCTGTGATTAGTATTAGATTGTATCTTTATTTTCACCAACTGCAATCTACATTCAAATTAAAAGATAATCACAAAACTATGTTAAAATTAAATGTCCTGTCAACTTCTGTGTAAGGTAATAACAAAACAACGAAAATAATCCAACCCTGGCTGGACAATAAAGTTTATTCTATTGTAAATCTGTGTTGTTTATGTACGTGTGACTACATGTGTTTTTATTTTCTCTCTCTCAGTTTTGAAGAACTTGTTAAAGTGATATAAAGCCTGAAGGCTATAAGGAAAGGTGGGATTCACTCTTACTGAATGGTGTGAAGTCAGATCTCCTTTAGATGCTTCATTCACATCCTTTTATTGAAATATATTTGAAGGTTTTCCTCACAAGCATCTCTGAAAATAAAATAAAAACCTTCCAGCCCTCCTGAACAATCGACTGTTACTCTGAAGGTCAGAGCTGTGTGTTGTATCTGTTCACGCAGCGTGTAAGGTGTATTGATCTTGGTCCTCATGTGCTCGCAGGAAGCAACCAAAGGCAACGAGTCAGAACTATCAAAGGACGTCAGCAGACTGAAATGTCATCATGTTTATTCCACCGTTAATGTCAATATCGCCTCATGGAGAATTCATAATTGGTGACATGGGGGCCTCTTGACTGCATCACTATCCGTCTTGTTGTAACACAGGAAATAACAAAGAGAGTCTCATTCATGTCTTTGTGTCATGAGTCAAATCTTTACATTTGCCAGTGAATTTAATTGAATCATTTTAATTTAAATAAAAATGTATAGAGCAACACATACAATTAACAAATTTACATCTTTATGGTCTCATTTTCATTTGAGAAAGATATAATGAAGTTATATATCTTAGTCGTTTTTTTTATGTCTTCTGACTTTCACATTTTACACATAAAGGATTTCATTTTTTCTTATTACCATTTAATTTGATTTCGAAGATGCTTCTTACTCCATACTAATGTATTTTGGAGCAAGAAATAAATGAGAATAACAGTTAAGATTTTTTTTTTTAAAATGTCTTTAGATTGTATGTTTTCAGAAAAGTTATTTTTACATTTTCATGTTGTATGTTCGTATGAGGTTACAAGTATGTGGTAAAAGGAAATGTTTTGAAGGAAGCTATAATTGCCAATTAGCAAAAATCAAATGGATGTGATTACTCACAGGTCACAAATGAAGATTAATTTGTGATTAATATCTTTTCTACAGTAGGTTTGTTGCAGTTGATGGATAAAGACTTGATGTGCCTGCTTTTATGGTTGGTTTCCTGCATGTGAATGAATGTGTAGAACTGTTTCATGATGAAGCATACATCATTTTCATTTCACCCACTGTGCTGCATTGGGGTAAAATTACAGAAGATTTTAAGCCAATCCACGATCTTTTCCTAAACCTAACAAAGTACATTTTGTCACATAACTTCGGTACTTAAGTTACGCCACTTCTGGTGTCACATAACCACTTCCGGTGTGGCGTAACTTAACGATCTCACGATCTTTCCTAAACCTAACTAGGTAGTTTTGTTGCCTAAACCTAAGGAAGTTGTTTCCCCGGAAGACGGAAGTTTATTTTGAAAAAGACTGTATCCATGTAACGAGCGGAAATTGACACGTGTTGCTGGACATTCGTAGGAAAACAAACGGAAAAGGAGGAATAAGTTTTTTGTAAGATATCATACGAACCATTGTATGAGAATACGTTGAATTTATACACCACATGGCCGAAAGTATGTGAACACACACCTGTATACTTTTGGTCTGGGTTAGGCCTTTTAGTTCCAATGAGGGGAAATCTTAATGCTACAACAGATAATGATATTTTAGACAATACATTGCTTCCAACCTTGTTGCAACAGAAAAGTGAGGTCAAATGTTTTCGGTGTGGAAGAACTGCACAAAGTCCTGATCTCAACTCCATCCCAACAGCTTTGGGATGAACTGAAGCAGTGAATGATAATCAGACAACATATTCTCATACAACAGTTCGTATGATAGCTTCTGAAAAGTTATTCCTCATTTTTTGTGTGTTTTCCTACAAATGTCCAGCGTCAATTTTCACTCCAGTCTTTTCAAAATAAACTTCAGTCTTCACAGGTAACAACTTTGTTAGGTTTAGGTAACAAAACTACTTAGTTAGGCTTCGGAAAAGATTGTGGTTTGGGTTAAAATAACGTGAAGTGGTGTAATTTAAGTACGCAAGTTACGTGACAAATAAATCAACTTCTGGTTTCACACCGGACACAAACATCGGTCTCCTGGGTGATAGTCCGGTGTTTTTTGACCCACCCATCCTCCGCGACCTCCTCTCTACGCAGCATTCGCCGCCCTTTATGCTTCCTTTTCACAATTATGTGGATTACATACAAATTTATTTCGGGGGATATACACGAATTATAGTGCATTTACTTTTGCATGTGTGTATGAGAACAGCCTGAGTCAGGCCTCATACCCAACTTTGGTGCCCAAACTTAGATCCTGAAAAGACAAGACTACAGGAAGTCACTGCACCGGCCCAAGAAATAGCCCCACACATAACCCCCATGTAAAACCACAATGTGACATTTTAACACTTCGTTTTCGTTGAAAAAAACAAGATAAAAGACACATTCTTGATGCGCTTCAGCACCTTCTAAATTACTAGTGTTCTGAAGCAAGGCAATCATACACTTTAGAAGAGAGTGGAAAGTACATGTCTTGGTCTTAAGGCTGCAGACCAACGGCTCAAAACTCTGAGCCTTGCAATAATGTTCCTTGTGGTAGCCGTGGTAACTCTGTAAATCATGTGTTTTTTGTACAATGGGAACTCAAATTACAGCAATTCTACATCCAGGGTGGAAATTCCTAATTGGCAATGGTAATATACCTCTGCAGGAAACCATAGAAGACTGAAAATCATGCAGCTGGACTGAGCTTTATAAGTCTCACCCAGGTAACAAATGTAAGAGAAATGTATGTTTGTACTGAACCAGTGGTGAATGAAGTACCTTTACACTTGAGTAAAAGTACAAATATCTAAAAAAGAAATTAATAATTTAGTAGAAGTTAAAGTCACCTATTAGAATATCACTTGAGTAAGAGTTTTAAAGTGTTTGATATTTACTGTACTCAAGTATCAAAAGCAATTTTCTGATATTAAATGTACTTAAGTATTGAAAGTAAAAGTACAAGTAAATGCTCTCAATAAAAAAGCAAGCAAGTCAGAATTGTTAGATTTATGAAGTTTATGAGGTGGGCACATGCGTAAAATTAATATTCGCCTCCCGTTCACTTCCATTCTACGTGAGCGAAAGTGCTAAAAATGTTTGCTTCCGGTGGCGAAGGAAATTTGCATCTTTGCATTTGTAATGCAGTTTACTTTGGTGAACTTTCAGTTCAAAAGTCCCCTCAGCAGGTGATGGTCACTCGCCTGCATTCGCGCATGTGTGACCGTGTCCTTATTATTCCTTTTAACATGTACACCACCTTAAAATTGGAGGCTACATTGCATTTGCAGAAAAATGAGGTCTCCACAGCTTAAAGGGTTTAAAGAGTAAAATCCAGTTTTTCCTTCCCTTGTAGTCGCAACTAGCATGTATCATGATCTGACATGAAAAGTAAAGTATACATTTTATTTAGGAAATATAGTGGAGTAACAGAATATTGATTCATATTTGATCAGTGCTGCCTAGTTTGACCGTTTGATTGGAGTTCACGAGTGATTGACAGCTGCTCAGAGACGGCAGGCTCCAGCTCGGCTCTGACTGGTTGTTTTCCTCCAGTCTGAGAGATCTTGCAGAAGCCATTACGAACACCGGAGGACACAGAGGCACATGATTTTTTTTTCAGATTACCTGTCTCATGCACGACTGTCAGGATATAGTGACCGTTTTATAAAAAAACTTTTTTAATCATATTTGCTCCATTTCTACCCACTGCTGCTTTAAGTACTGAAACAAAGTATTACTGGGCTACCTGGTTACATAACACCACTGACTGGGACACTTCAGTGTTAATGTAAATTAGTGAGCTTTAGAGGTGCTGGTGGGTGTTATCTTTGGACAGAGCCAGGCTAGCTGTTTCCCCTATTTCGTCTATTTATGCTAAGCTACGCCAACTAACTTCTGGCTGTAACTTTATATTAAACAGACAGATATCTCGACAACAAAGTGAATATGTTTATATCCCAAAATGTAAAACCTTTCCTTTCTTTTAATGCTCTTGGTTTTAGAATTACATATTTACATATGGTTGTAATCAGTCCCTCCTACCTAGTGCTCCAGTGTTGTGCTGAAGTCTCACACACACTCAATACACAATAAAGACCTACTTCAAGCCAAGACTTCAAGCCAAGCCCATCAACTAGGATATACTGTATATATAGGCTTTACACACACATCACCAAGGCTAACAACTAAACAACTATGTCCTCCAACAGAGTCCACACTGCCGCACACTGCCCAACACACACACACACACACCAGCAGGTCTATCACAATTCAGTCACAGCAAACATCTTTTCAGGTGTTACTACGGGGTCACCTTAGGTTTAAACTAAATTACACTTTTGCATTGTGGACTGTTTGCAACAAGGCCACCCATGGAAGACGGCCACACCAGAAACAACAATATAATCCTATGTATAAGAGGAAACACCACTACTGTATTTTTCTGTAGCTTGTCATATTTGTGAAAAAATGTTTTGCAGTTTGAATAATGAATACTAGTGGACATAGTAAAAGACATGTTTAGGGACAATTGCAAGTGTCAAATAATGTTTTGAAGAATTGTCTAGACCCCTGTATTTCACACTTTGGGTGTAACCTATAATGTTCAGGGGTATCACTGTCAGGTCCACTTAGGCTACTATTGGCCATTCGAAAACATTTCCTGTGTGTGGTTTGGTAAAGGTGGCCGATGTATTTATAATATTAGACTTCAACATATTAGGCTTTTTATATTCCCAAATAGGTTCAAGTTTCTTTATTTTTTATTTGTCAATTCCAGCAAAGCAGTCGTTGGCAATGAAAATCTTTGGTTTCAGATTCCTTCAACAATGCTCATAATATGTATATATAAAAAGAGAAATAACAAGTAAATGTAGAAGCAAAATGATAATCTAAGGCATAAAATAGTGCAGTTCAAATATATATAAACATATGTAAATATAAAATAGTAATGTAAATGTAAATTTGTGGAAGACAGTATTTCAGATGGGAAAACTGAATGTTAACAGGATGTAGTATGTATATGCATGATTAGAAGTAATACATGTACACAGAGGTATAAACAGGAATGTAGTATGTAATAATGAGAAGTACTACAAAATATTTTCAGAGGTGTAGACAGGAATGGATAGATAGATAGATAGATAGATAGATAGATAGATAGATAGATAGATAGATAGATAGATAGATAGATAGATAGATAGCTTTATTGATCCCGAGAGAAATTCAAGTTTCTAGCATCTCAGTTCCATAGTGCAAACATATTAGTAGAAAGGCACAAGTAAGTAGTACAAGTATAAAAAAATATACCCGATATAAAAATACCAGGAGATGAAGAAAACTGTTAAAAATGAATATAGTGCAGGGTAGCAACTGAGATACGGGACTATTAAAAATGTGAATATAGTGAAAAAAGTGATATAGTACTGGATAATAAAATATAGGAGATAGAGACCAGAGGATTAAGAAATGTCAAATATGGAATATAATGCAGGATAAGAACTGAGGTAGAGAGTTTTTAAAAAAAATAGACTAAAGTGCAGAATAAAGCCGTACATCGTTTGTAGAATACAGTAAAACAAGTCTATAAAGGTGCAGAGTAGAGTTGTTTGTGCTGTTTGTAGAATGTATAGAAAAATAGTACATATGTATATACGTATCTATACATCTATACTATATATCCGTTTATATATTCAGTTGAGTTAAATTTATTAAACATAGGAAATTAAAGGTACCCTCTGTGGCTTCTGACTCAATATGTTCTCATCCCAACTCGTCACACTCCCCTTGGTGTCTCCTTGGTGTCTCACGCCCCTTGACATCACTTTAGGATTAGGCAACAAAACCACTATAGTTAGGTTTAGGAAAGAGTTACATGTTTGGGCTTAAAACTACTACTACAAACAGCTGATTGTAACGTGATGCACAGGACATGTACATCGGTCTCCTGGATGAAAGCCCTTTGTTTGTTGGACCCATCCACCTCACCTCCCGCCCACCCAGTTCGTCTCTTTTGCGCTTTTCAGGCGCACTTTCTCTGAGTATTTACTGTTGCTGCGGATGGTTTTACATTATGATTATTGGAACGCCCAATGGGTTTCATACCGGCGCTAAAGGGTATTGTGTGTGGTGGTATGACACGCCGACGGCCGTGACAAAGCCTCGGTATTTGATGCTCTGGGAATAAGAACAGGCTGGACCTCTAGTTGCACTACTTTTTTCCTCCCATCCTGTTTATCTCGTGCATTCGTACAAGGACGCACATGTGTGTGCACCGGCACGTAGATAATGTGTTGCACATTCCTGCCAAGGGTTTCACACTCTTCCACTAATCTATAGGTGGCAGTAACACGCCAAGATACATTTTACAGCAATGCACCAGCAAAGAGAAGAAGAAGACTGTGAGCTAATAAACACATGAGCAATGCAGGATTAAAAAAGAATCATCTTTGCAAATGTGTCGTGAGGAATGAAATTATTTCAACATGATTGTTAGACCTCAAGGACACACACTGTGTTTTGATGAGTAACACTCTTTGTTTACGAGAAAACTCCACCGGGCACTTTAAGAGATTGATGCGTGAATCAAGTTTAGAGCATGTTCTCGTATTTTTTTATTCATCTCTTAGTCTCATGTTTATCACATATTTTCAATATATGACTGGGACTTAAAAAAGGGATTTTAATCTTTGGTATTTGGGGAAACTATATATTTGACTTTGTTTTTGCAAGTGCACAAATAGTGCAGCAAGGGGGAGACAAAACTCCTTGTAACTTCAGGCCTGTTTAGTATTTTGTGCCATCAAATAATCTGGAATATGCGTTTAGTGTTCAAACACTAATAACATCTTTGTAGGAAATATATATTAAATCATATTTTATTTTTGGTTCTATTACTACCCGTAGGGCAGGACCAGTGGAGGAGTTAAATGATTAATCCCATGTGAGGCCAAAGCGGTGGTGTCATTTCTGTCTGACACCTGTTTTATTCTGACTGCCTGTGTGGCTCCTGAAGGCACGGTGATGTCACCAAAGAGTCACAAACACATTTATTAATGTATCCACTGACACAACGACTTTCAAACATTATGGTATTCAGACATTTTATGATGGGTGCAAAATCAATTCTGAAGGGGGGGGGGACTGGAAATCAATACTTTCACCAAGCAACAACAAATGACGCACCTGTTTTATGAGAAGCTGTATGTACAGTCTGGCATCAAAAAAGTGGCTGCAGGTCTTCAAACATTATCAGAGAAGATGGAGGCATGGATTTCAATCTGAAATCTGTCTCACTCTGTCACCATCTGGCTAATAAAAAAATGCAACAGATCTTATGTCAGCATAACAGCTGCTACAATGCCTATAAAAGGAATGTCAAATTATCTTTTATTGTCTTACAACATTGAATAAAAGTAGATTTAATGTAGCTTTTTTGACACTGATCCACAGGGAAAAGATATTTAATGTCAAAGTGAAACATCTCTACAAAAGGGATTCAAATTAATACAAATATTTGTTTTGCAACAGTATTGTGCAGCCGTTACCGGCATGAGTCTCTTAACAGCTTTGCACATGTGGACGCTGCAATTTGTCCCATTCTTCTCTACAAAACTGCTCCAGCTCTGTCAGATTGTATGGGCATCAGTGATCAGCCTTTTCCACATATTCTGAACTGGATTGAGACTCTGACTCACTCAGTGACGCCACCACTCAAGGACAGTGATCATTGTTGTTTTTAAGGCATGTCGTGTCTAGCTTCATCTTTTTGTTTGAGCTCATTGTCTTGCTGGGAAACAAATCTTCTCCCAAGTCACAGGTTTCTTTCAAAATTTTCCCTTTCAGTGTGTTTATTTTACCCTCACAAGCCCATCAGATTCAGTTGTATTTATACTACAATCAATTAAAAGCCCCTGACTACTCACAGGCCGGTTCAGTTAATCATTTATGTGACTTCTAAAACAAATTGGCTGCATCAGTGATGCTTTTTTGTCCTAAAGGGTTGAATACTTAGGCAGACAAGTGTTTTAGATTTGCAATGAAGTTAGATCACTTTGTAGAAATCTGTTTTATTTTGACATTAAAGGATATTTTTCTGTTGGATCAGAGTCATAAAAAAAACTCTTTGAATCCATTTGTTTTTTCCAATAAAACATGAAAACTTCCAAAGAGGGTGAATCATTTTTATAGACTCTGTATGAAGATGAAATCCAAGGAACAAGATGATCTGGACAAACAAGAATTCAGCAGCTGTTGCCAATGGAGTGTGCAGTAAGTTTTAAAACTTTTCAAAAGTTGTGTTTTGCACCGTCTAAAGCATACAGGTGAGTTCTGTACTACGGAAACAACAGGAACAAGCAAAGTTTAACAAACACTGGGATATTCCATCACAATAATAGTACATAAATTCATCACAAATTCAAATTATAAAAATAATCTTTTAATATAAACTACATATTCAGTGCACAAAAGAACAAATGTACAAATCATAAACTTGACACATTGATTGAAACAAAAGGTAAGCATGTTAAAAAATCAATTAACATGGTCATGTGAGTTAATATCATCTTAATTAGTTAAAGTGATCGGCATAAATAGGACTGTAAATAAATTATGAGCCTTTTTTCTCTGCCTCCAAACATCCTTGGCGAGCAGGTTGTCGTAATGTTTTTCCCCGGTGGACTTCTACTTGGGCCATTTGCATCTGTGAATAAAAGAGGGATCATTTAAAGAGTATAAAATATGCATGAGTTCAGACACACCAGAGCTCAGAAAGCTGGGATGAACCTGAAGTCAGCAGTGAACTCAGAGTTTTGGGAAATTTATCACTTTGTTTATGCACACAAAAGATAATTAGGCATGGAAATGACTGGAAATGTTGAAGGAAATTTGTTTTGAGGAAATTTTTAAACATGTCCTGGGAAATGTGAAAAAGAGAGGATGAAAAAAATAATAAATAAAAGCAAAAATAAATAACTAAGAAATAAATGTAAAAATAAATTAATTAATACAAAATCAATAAAAATCTATGTAAATAAATACATAAATAAATAAAAGGGAAAATTAAACAGAATAGTAAATAAATAAGGGAATTAATACAAAGATAAATACATTTAAAAAAGCAAATCAAATCAGAAATATCTATTTATGTCACATTTTATCAATTAATTAATGGCTAGATTTATTTTTAATATTATTTTTGCTACATTTAATGACATATTTATCGATTTATCGGGTCATTTATTTATTCATTCATTCATTTTGGCAGGTTCCGTCCTCCATAAGGATGAACTGTGACTTTTGAGTCCAGACTAGAGCATTAAAAAAGAGTCAACGGTGAACAGACAGATTCTTATATTAAAGCCTCCCTCTGGCCTACCTGCAGGAGGCTTGATCAAAACGTTGGTGCTTGTGTGCGCAAATGGAGGAGTTGAGTTGACAGTGTTGGATCGGTCTTGGCTGCAGAGTTGGCTCAGTTCGAGGAAGACAGTCACAGCGCTCCACGTCTATCTCACAGTCGGGCATCCATGAACTGAGTGGAAACTCTAAGCAGGAGGAAATAACATTAACATTTAAATCACAAAGACAGTACAAGTACAGGAAATTACTTTTCATCTTGTCAGCTGAATCTCCGTATTATAACATACATCACTTCCATACTTTGATAATGACTTCACAGCTGACATCTCAAATGATAAAATAATGTTAAATACATTCTGGAGATATGATACCTGGGTTTGGTTCACAAAATGGTTTGTGTTTTGGAGCTTTTTGCTAACATGCCAACGTAGCCTCAAACAATGATTCATATATCTTACGAAAAGCTATTTTTTGTACATTTTCCTACGAATGTCCAGCAACACAAAGAGATCAGTGCACCTGCGCAAGCCCCTGTGGTATTCTGGCAACAACACTACTTGGTTAGGTTTAGGAAAAGATCATAGTTTGGGTTAAAATAACTACAGAAGTGACGTTACTTAAGTACGGAAGTTACGTGAGAAATAAGTCAACGTTGACTTCTGGTTTCACACTGGACACTGACGCGGGTCTTGACACCAAAGAGATTATGGCCTTAAGTGGATTGGCAGCTGAAACTCGGGAACCGTATAAAGTGGAGCAACATCCTCGCCACACTAAGCAACACCTCCTCCTCCTCTTAACATGAACAGGCAAGCCTAGTACAAGCAGTTATCAAAGTCATCCTACTGAGGCAGGGCAGTTTTTCAGTGGTTGCATATGGAAATATACAATAATGTAAATAAAGAGCCAAATAATGAAATAAATATAAAAGCACAGTCACAGATGTGTGAAGATTCGCATCCCGTTCACTTCCATTCTATATGCGAGTGAATGGGAGAAAAAACATCCGCTTCCGGTTGCGAAGCAAATTCACATTTTTGCATTCGCGTGGAGATCAACTTTCTGTTGTAATATCACCTCGGCAGGCAAAGGCCACTCACCTGCATTCACACATGTGTCACCGCGCCCTAACGCTAGCCTGTGATAAAAACAGAAATATGCCAGCTGCTAGTGTACGTTCCATAGCAACCACCTTGGTATGTGCAGGCAGGAGGGCCTATTTTATTGTGAACATTATAATTTATTAATAAAAAACTATATAAATTGGAATGTGTCTATAACTTTCATATTGCCATACTTGACCGCTCGCCCCTTAGCTGTGATATAATCACAACATACCACGGCCTGTCGTGAGCTATTGCTTAATTATACTACGTAACCTGTCCTGGCTCACGATTATGTGGATTACATACAAATTGATTGTGTGGGGTTATACGAGTTATAGGGTATTACTTTTCATAGGTATAGCAACAAACAGTGTATGAGAGCAGCCTGGACATGGTCACAAAGACAATGTTAACATGCTGATGTTTTAGCACATATAATGTTAACCATCTTCATTTGGTCATAAATCAGAAGTAATTAGGATACATCCTCAAAAAACTATTAATGTCTGTTCACTATTAATCCAATCCATCCAGCGGTTGCTGAGACACACACACACCTGGTGTACTGGAGGGGTAAGGTATGCATCTGTCACTTGAACAATCCCAAATCAACCCACTGGCACAAAGTCTCCTGGAGTCCTCTGCCTCTGACAGCTGGCCCATCGGAGAGCAGCTGCCAATGAAACAGATGGATTACAACAGAATTTAAATAAATAAAAATTCCTTTGAGAAATGAGATTGATTGATGTTTTGGACTCACCCACTGCTACTGTGAGGTTGAGCGTTACGTCGTATTATGGCGGGCTCCATGCACCGGCACTCTGTATGATTGGCTACTTTTAATAGCACCGGCTCTGGTACAAACTTGAAGGGAATGACACTGAGGACCTGAAATACACAAACATGCACATAGTGGGGTGAGAACTAGTGCTGCTGTTGCAATACTCAGACCCTCAGAAAAAGGTTAAATCAAAAGGTCAAAAGGATGTCAACTGATCATCTGATATTTGGTCACTCACCGTTTTATTCACAAATACAGTAGTTGTGTTTCTGCAGGTGACACCTTCTTGATTGCAGCAGCCACTGCACCTGTCAGTAGGAAAACAAATTCACATCTGGGTAAAGTGACGTGAACAGGAAGTAAACTTACAATAAGTTGTTGACTAAGTTGGAGTCAAGGTTTCTAATGTTTATGGGAGTTTTCTACAATTAAAAGATCACAATTGGTCAGAGGTCAAACTGAAGAGAGTGGTATCGATCTTCTCATCTAAACTCTTGGTACTCCTGGCTTTTGTCAAACTATTCCTTTAACAATATACTTAAGAAAATGTATCAAAACTGCTTTACAAATAGTTAAGATATTATTATTCTGTATCATATTAAACACTATATGTGTCTGACAAATTATTTTCCCCATCAAAGCACCTCTGCAGGCCTGTAGAAGTCAAATATGGACATTATTCAACATTTGTTTCCACCTCAGCATCTATTCAACACAACTGAATGTAACATGAAGGACTGCTGAGAGGTTTTGTCAGCTTGAGTGTTACAGGGTGCAGGTACGGTGCCGTAGCACTGAGCTTGGTGAACATTGTTGAAGTTCTGTGGATCTGGTTTCATGTCAAACAAACCTGTGGACGGAGACACAAGGAGGTTTGAAGAACATGGAGGGGTCGGTGCCCAGCTCCTTGGCCACGTCGACACACGTCTCCCTCGGCATGCACTGAGTCCGCTGCCACTCTTCATCTATGGCTAAAATGGGAGACACACAATGTTCATAACCACATCAACACACATACACTTAACATGTACTGTATGTTATATCCGACCTTTAAGTATCTCCAGGCTGTACGATTCAGCAGCGTAGCGCGTAGAGCGGTGTGAGCCCACTGAAGGTGGAGGTGAAGAGAGGGTCTCCGGCTGCTGCAGGCGCAGGCGACACTTCCACAACTTCCAGTCAGGAAAGTCTGCAAGTCTCAGCAACTCATCCAGGCTGGAGGCTGACCGTACCTTCCTCTCCCACTGCTTCACCACCTGCAGGGATCACAGACAATCATCCTTTAATGCTTCACACTAACATAAAAAAAACATCTTCATTGATGGTCTCAGTTTCCCTTGTCACTGTGTCTATGTCTTTTGGGGTTTCCCTCAAAATGTACACATTTATTAAACCTAATTTAAAACAACTTTTGAGTACAATTGCAACCTCTTTGATGACAAGTTGGACGTATTTGTGAATATTCCCTGAGGTGTATTGAAAAACACACAGAGGACAATAATCATACGTCAAGAGACCAAAGAATAATCCTCTCTAGGGATGACACTATTGGTCTGACTCTCGGTCCACCACTTTGGTCCAGACTGAAAAATCTCAGCAACTATTACATGGATTGGACATGAAATTTGGTTCCTATTTGCGGATGAATCCTACAAACTTTTGGGATCCCCTGATATTTCTTCTAGCACCAACATTTGGTTGACATGTGTGCAGTAACGGACTCAGGCTGTCTGAGGGGCAGATGCGAAACAAATGCATGTGGTGGGACACCATCGCGCAGAAACTTTTCGAGCATGAAGGGCCTATATGGCACTGCATCATGTTTTCTCAATTTTAAGGCCACCCTAGAGGACACTTCATCGCATTCTCTCCACTGGAAGGGCACCCTAGAAGGCACTTTATCACCTCTCATCTACCATAGGCACATCCAAGATGACACTGCGATGCGATTTGTTCAAACACAGGGACATCAAGGGGGGGTGGTCGCTCCCCCTGCTTGAGTCCAGCAGTGCATGTGTGGTTCAGAGTGAACTGTCTCAACAACTATTGATGGATTGTAATTACATTTTGTAGAGACATTCATGGTCCCTATCCCCTGACTTTCACACTTGGAATTTATATGATCAGATAAAATGGTGGAGGGTAAAGGTAGTGTACTATTTAGTAAATAAGGAGTGATTTCAGACATAACCTTGGTAAATATCCCATGCTAAACATTAGCATGTTACTGTAGCATTCCAATACTTGCATTTAGCTCAAAACTCTGCTGTGACGTAGGCTACGGCCTCACAGAGCTGCTGATGTGGCTGCAGACTTGTTAGTCTTAAAGGAACAGTGTGTAGCACTTTGAGGGATCTATTAGCAGAAATGGAATATAATATTCATAGCTATGTTTTCATTAGTGTATAATCACCTGAAACTAAGAATCATTGAGTTTTTGTTGGCTTAGAATGAGCCCTTCATATCTACATAGGGTATTGGTCCTCTTCATGGAATCCGCCATGTTGCTCTGCCATGTTTCTACAGTAGCCCAGAACGGACAAAACAAACACTGGCTCTTGAGAGAGCCTTTCGTGTTTTTACGTTACCTGAAGGCCACTGTAGTTCTCTGACACGCTTGAGAAACTGCGGTAACGTGAGCCAACTGAGTACCTCTCCGCTCACTCCTCCCTTTCCAAAACCGTGGCACCGCCAGCCACCGTCTGACTTCCGTTGCTCCTAAAGTAGTGTTATTATGGTAAGGATGGCCTCTGGGCGAGGCGAACGGCGTTACCACGGTTTTGCACTCGACGGCTCACGTTACCGCAGTCTTGGAAAGGTAGGAGTGAGTGGAGGGGTACTCAGTTGGTTGCAATCTGCAACCACACCACTAGATGCCGCTATATCCTACACACTGTTCCTTTAATGTAATAAAATATGGATACATGCATTTACAGCCACATTATGTGCATTAATCTTTGCTAACATGTGCCTTACACTGAGGCCAAGTTGTTCGAGTTGATGTCACAGTAGTCAGAGTGTGATTATCAACAGCTGCAGTAGCACATGTGTGTGTCTGCCTTACATCTGAAAGCTGCTCATTCTCAAGTCTCATGACTCTGCTACCAAAAGAGTATACATTCATATACACTAGAAGAATGACATAAACCCAGGACATCTGACAAATATGGGCCTCAGCCAACCAGACCACCAACAGGCACTTTGAGAGGAGGCAGCAGTGGTGGGAGATAACCATAAAACCACCTGTCGTGCTACAAGAAGGGCAAAGTTCCTGTGATGACATAACTCAGAACAAAATGGAAGCTGAACAGATCAGATCTGTACGGTGTAGATAAGATATAGATGAATGTAAGTAAAGGACTCTGTGTTATGTAAGATTTTGTTGACATTTTAATAGACTTTAAAGAGCCATGGGCGTGATGTGTCTGAGGAGAGGCTCATTTTTGAGGCGGGAAAGCCAAAGCCTGATGGTCGGCCTACAAACGTCAGAGAGAGGACAAACATGGAATATTGTTTACACAGTGTGTGCTTTACTTCCTCTGGACGACTGTAACGATGTGATGTGTTCAGTGTGTTGCAGAACGGAGGGTGGGGCAGGCCGGCTGGCTGACTGCTTCCACTTAAATCAGAGAAACAACAACAGAAAATAGGGAGGTTTCCCCTCCACAATTTCTACCAGGGGATAGACCCACTAATGAGAAACAGAGAGGGAGAGCGCCTAGCTGAGAGAGGGATGATGGGAAATGAAAGGGAGGTAAAGATGGAGGGAGTTTGAATAGAAAGCGAGAGGGGAGAGACGAGAATAATGGAGATGAAGAAGAGTGAGGTGGTTCAACAAGCCCTCTGATGCAGATACAATTATGGCATCCGGCAAGCGCACACATGATTACTGCCAATTTTGGCATCTGGCAGCATCTGGTCAATAGGGGTGTAAGAAAATGTCATAAAAATTGAATATCGCGATATTATGTTTTGTGATTAAGTATCGATTCTCAAAAACACTATCGATTTTTAATTAATCGTTTACATGCAAAGATTCACTTTGTCAATACTTTATTTCATTTGCAAAGAGATGAGCCCTCTCAAAGTGTGCTATGATGTTGGACGTTACAGGGACTGATAAATGCAGATCCCACTGTTCTGATTGCATACAAAAAGTAAACTTTTTGTTTTTTACTCAAATGTTATGCACATGGTGTTCTTTATACTATGACAGTTTACCTAGAATTAGATTTTAAAAAATTGCAATATATCGCTTTACTTACAGTATCGCAATATATTGAATCGTTACCTCTGTATCATGATTCGTGTCATATCGCCAGATTCTTGCCAACACACAGCCCTACTGGTCAAGTGTGAGGTTTATGAGAGAATGAGAGAAAAGAGTAAAGAGGCTCCTCAAAACTGCAAAAGCGAGTGAAATGAAGCCCTGACTGCACCAAGAATATAAAGCAATGCTGTGCTTTAATTTCTGCTCTCTGGACAGAGTTACATAATAAATCAAAGTTTTTTTCAACACAAAATCTGTCGTTAAACGTCATCTACAAACGGCAGTGAATTGCAAGAAGCTTCTTGTACGTTGCTGCTTTGACACACATGCACTTGAAGACACGAGGCTTCACGCCACACTTACCTTACTTCCTGCCTCTCTGTGCATGCCGTGTCCCACGCTGATCCAGCTCAGCTCCACCAGCAGAGTCACCAAGCAGGAGATTCTGCACAGAGTCCGTCTCATCTTCATCATTAGTCCTTGGCTCTGCTCGCCGTCTCTGAGAGGCACTCAGCAGTATGAACTTGCCTCCTTTTTCCTTCTGGCAGAAAGCACTTAGAGCTGGCCGCCTCTCTGACTCCCAACAGACCAGCTGAGTCCCTCAGACCACACACACTCAGTCAGTGCAGGTATGTGCAACACAAAAACTCTTGATCTTCCAGCTGCACAGTAAAGAGTGTGTGTATGTGTGTGTGTCTAAGCCAGACGTAACCTGTCACAGCAACCCAGACGCCCACGAGCCAAATGGAGGAGGTTAAAGAGGCTTTAAAACATGCACTTCTTACTGCAGAAGCTTTGATGCACAACCTGAGGTGTCCAGTTAAATAAGGAGGCTACTAGACGTCTGGAGCTGAGAATTACCTCAGAAAAAGTCTCTTGAGGACCTCTGACCAGCACACTCTCTTATGTCACAATGGATTGAAGGCCTGAGAGATGTTTCCGATCTGAGCAAATTCCTTCGTTATATTCCCACCTCCTGAAAAAAAAGCATCTGACTTGTGGCTTCCCTTTAATGTTGAGTTCAGTGGTTACAATATATGTATGTGAAAGTTCCCTTCTGTCAGTCCTCGGTTCTCCAGATCTTACTGTGGTTTGTCCGTGTAAAAAGGCCCTGAGGTGCAAAAGCAGCCACACAGTTCCTTCCTCTAAGATGTGGGCTAATTCTGGAGAAGCTATGAGAAGCTAGTATAAGTCTGTTCTTAAGTCTCTCCCACTGCTGCTGCTCCTGCTGCCACAAAGCACGCCTTTTTATTAGCTTGTGTGTTCCCGTCTTTCTTTTTTAATGTCTTGTTTGTCAAGTGATCAAGTCCCCTGCCTGTTAAGTCCCCTATCAGTGTCTTTTCCTCCAGAGCTGCCAAACCACCACACAGCCAAAGAGCAGCAACATGTGTTTTAAATGTGATCCAGACTTCCGTAACGTGTGAGGGGAAATCAGCACCACCCCTGGCCCACCGACACCCCACCCACCCACCAGCCCATCCAGACCCGTTTTAACTGCCGGGAACACACATAACGGAGGGAGTAGGAAAACAATATTCAGAATTTGTATGCAAATGAGGAACAGCAGCTTGGCCGTCTTTTCTGTCTGCTGCAAAGCGATGATAATTATGAAACGTGCAAAAACTTTTGTTTAAACAATATTTTATGTGGTCTGTAAGTTTTTGGCTATAGAGGAAAACTAACTCATTTTACAGCAGGATACATTAGGTTAATGTGGTACATAAATGTGTCATCACAATGTTGGTAAAACCTTCATACTTAATAGGATGTTAAATTTACTTCATTCCAACAATGTGTGCAAGAATTTCTCAACAGCTCTGCTACTGTGTTCTTCCAAACAGCTGAAGGAAAATGTAATAAAGTTTAAAGTTAACAAGGGGGGTGGAGAGCAGTTAAAAGCACATTTCCCCTAAAATCTATATTTTACAAGGGAGAAGGTGTGAACTACTACTGTGCAAACAATAAGGCATGAAGTACAGAACAAGTTAAAAGTAGATGCTGGAAAATACTAAATGTCCAGTAAACACGTACAGAACATATCCTGAAGAAAGAAAAAATACCCGCATTTTCAATTAAAACAAATACCTCTTTAAATATGCTTCTATAGCAGCAAACAAGTAACGTCTTCACCAGGGACACCGCACAGCGTTCAGAGAGAGTCGCTGATCTTGGACCTCCAGTTTATGGCCCTTTCAAAGCCATTGCTGCCAGTGTGGTAGTCCCTCATAGCCTGTCTGATCTCTTCCTCTGTGGTCATTACAAACGGACCTGAGGGGCACACAGGAAAGTATTACATTACAGGTATTGATTAAGTTCTGTTTGTGACATCTTAAAACACATCTAAGTACATATTTTGTGCAGTGAGTTGGAGGGAATAACACATACGACGTACCGTGTTGCACCACAGGCTCTTTGATTGGTTCTCCAGCGATCAGCACAAAATGGGAAACTTCAGAGCCCTGAGGAGGAAATAAGAAGCAGCGCTGTCATCTTTGTCATATTTCTGTTACACAAAATTTGCACAAGATTTTCTCTTCTTCGGCTTCAAAAAACTTTCATATTAAACAGTTTGAGAAGGAAAAATTACTTTTTGATTGAACTCCTCACAAGAGCCGATACAGAGAACTTAAGTTTCTCACCTTGTTTTCAACTTTGACGCAGTCTCCGTCTCCAAACACGACAGTATGATGAGGATCCACCTTCTGCTGCTCCTCATCTGGACCTGAAAAGTCCAGTTTCAGTTGAAATCAATACTTCATTATGATTCAAACTCAGCCTGAATCAAACCAATATTCACAGCTCTGTACCTTTACATTTCGACAGGACTGCAATACAGTATAGTTCAATGTGACAGTCTCATGATTTTCTGCTATCTTTTTATCTTTTTTATCTTTAACCCACCCCTTAATTTCCCTGGGCTGAAAACAACTCAAACATATACTGAATCACAATACCACATAATAATATTCCATTATTATTACTGAACATTATTACTGTTAATTCTAATGATAATAAAATGTCGAGCTGGGACAGTTCTTCACATTCAATTCTAAATCGTGTTGGGGCAAAACCATAGACTGTATAAAATATGGACATGGTCTCTGTGACGTCACCCATAGGTTTCTGAAGAGAGTCGTGTTTAGAAGGTAA
This sequence comes from Sebastes fasciatus, assembly GCF_043250625.1. Lineage (NCBI taxonomy): Eukaryota > Metazoa > Chordata > Actinopteri > Perciformes > Sebastidae > Sebastes > Sebastes fasciatus. Next base: position 31,519,759 of record NC_133796.1, read on the forward strand.
CCCACAAGTTGGGAAACTATCACTCTCATGGTTAAAGGGGACGTAATATGCTTTTGTAGTTTTGCCCTTTCCTTTATTGTATTGAATAGTTGTGTTTGTTCATGTAAAAGGTCAGCAAAGTTACAAAGCCACAAATTCATGCCAAGGGAGTTACTCTCCACCACAGAAACACGGCTCCTGAACTGCCTGAAACGCCTTGCTTGAAGTCCTGCCTTTTCTTCCATAACGTGGTGATGTCACCAAGTAAAAGAAGATTAATTATACACACATCACAGAAGGTGAGAGGCTATCAGAACAGCGTCAGTAAAGAAAAAAGGTAACACCTGCACACTACTCCATGCCATGCTCAAGCAGAGCGTTTCAGGCAGAGGGTGAAAAGAGGTGCTGCAGCACAGCCGGTATGAGAAAAGTAAAGTGTTTTCTGAACATTAAAGCATGCAAATATGTTCCAGTAGTAACCCAAAATACAAGTAGGAACCTGAAAATAAGCATAATCAATCCTCTTTAAGGTTAGGCATTAACCTTGAATAGCTAAGGATAGGGTAGGTCGTCGGGCAGCAAGTCTTGCGAGAGTTTTTAGAAGTTTTTGCCAGATTTCTCAATTTGCAATAAGGTTACCTTCTAGACACAACCTCTGAAGAGTGGGTGGCTCCGGCCATCACCATCTTGGCAGTGACGACACAGCCTAACTCTTGCTAATCCAAAAATGGTCAAAAAGGTTGATGAGGCGGGCTGGGTGACGCAGCAGCCAGCGACCTGATACAGCACCCACCTGTCACTCAAATCGGCCACGCCCTCAATAACGCCAAACTTTAAGCCTTATTATGATTTAAACTGGTGAGTTATATAAAAAATCACACCCCGTGCAGTTGCCATGAAATTAGCTATCGAGATCAAAATGTTTTTTGTACCAGGCTGTTAACATGTTCATTTCTGCTGTAAAGCTGGCCATTTTAACATGGGGTGTGAGGGGATTGACTCGCTTTTGGAGCCAGCCTCATGTGGCCATTTGAGGAACTGCAGCTTTTGGGCACTTTGTGTTTGCTTCTCAGCACCGGAGGTTGCCGCTTGGGCAAAACCCCATACAATAAATCTGTTACTTAAGAGGATTGATGAGGTTTATGGTCTTTGAGATGTATTTGATGTATTTCTGAAAACAAATGGAAATCTATGACTTCTGGGAGTAGGAGTGCCTCATTGGGGGAAACAAAACAAAACAAAACATTGGTACAATAGAATTCAAGTTTGATGGTCAAATGGAAAATTAAATTAAACTTGTTCAGACATTGGAATTACTATTTAATGTTTCACCCAAAACTAGCTTACTTGCTGCTTATGAGCTGGCATGTGCATCATTAGTAGTTTCACAAATGATTTCAGGGTAACTCAGGTCTATGTAGCATAACAAAACCACTGTGTGTTAAATAGAAATGTATAGGCACCTGCACGTTTCAGACATTTTGAACTGCTTTCTGACCTTTGCTTGCACGCCGCAACACAAACAGTACTGACACTAAACGCTGAGAAAGCCAGACACTTGCGGTGGACGCTTTCATCAACGCCAGCTGGTCCTGATTCGACCGGACTACACGCAGAGATGAAGACTTAAGATTCAAATTACTTCTTTAATCTTTGCAGCCAATTTCATCCTCTCGTGTCATCAAAACATCTGCCAGCAATTACAAGCAGTGTGAGAGATCCGGCAGTGTAACAATGGAGAGTAATCGAATCATAATGACATTTTATGAAAGAATATTAAAAAGGGGAATTCGGACTGAAAACAGGTTTCAACAAACCAAGAAAACCTCTGAAAAGGAGTTCACTGTCTGAAGGGTTTGTTCTCATGCGAGGGGAACTCCCTGATCGCATAATGTCATCCATTAAGCGGGAAATGCCGTATTTCACAGTATAATGTCAAAGAGCAACACTGATACAACAGGGCGTAGTTAGAACATGTGGGTAAAGTGATTGATATGAAGCCAAGCTCTGAGACGGTCATATTTTATACACAGTAGCGCCATCGTTTTTTCCAGTGAAGTGGAGTAGTCTACAGTATGAATCCATCAAGCTTTAAAGTGGAACACATGGATATTTTGGCTGAATGTAGGAGGGAAGTTGCGATTGGACTGAGATCACACACATATTTGTAACGTAGATATGGCAGCAGGAAGAGCAGGGAGGGAAGTGAAGGAGTGATCAAACACACTGGACAGAGTGCACACACCCAACTAGAAGAATAATGTTAGTATCATACTGTTTAATAGTGACTTCATCTTCTCCTTCTATCAATCTGAAGTACTGGACAATATGAGACAGGTGATGTATGTATGTATTCATAAGGGAAATAAACCTTAATGTACACTGGGCCTTTCTTTTAGGGAGAATATTAACCAGACAAGACTCACCAACATGAATGGATCCTGATAGAGTGTAGATGAATGTAGTCCATCCTGTCAAACACAGAAGTATTTTGTGTTATAAAGATTTTGGTGAGCCATTTCACAGCTCTTAAACCTGCAAGAGGACGCTAATGGTTTGGTGAGAAGTCAAATTCACCAGCACTCACTGCAGGCGACAGAAATATACCGTATTAAGTTGAGGGCGTCTGAATACAGAAATGAAAGTGAATTTCTTTGTGAAATATTTCCCCATTTCCTTGTGTTAAAGCTGTCTTTCCCTCCACGTATCTCTCTCTCTCTGTTAATGTAAAATACTGAGCTCTCGTGTATCCAAACAGCTTTACGAGCCCAGAGGTGTTTGTACTGTAGATGTCTGCTGATAACATTTTATACACATTTCTCTAACTCCTCCACTGTTAAAGTGCAAACCTTAGTGGGAACCTTGTGTATACTGACCAAGATCCTTCTGAATGGAGCCTGTAAAATGCAAAAACACTCTTACTATTAATAGTGTGGTGAAATATGAGAGCACTATTTCATAATTACTGTACTGTGGATGTAACAAGGATGTTTGAAAAGTTCTAAATCTTATGAACAGAGGGCACGGTCATCACAAGTGACAACTACATGATAATGATAAATACTAAAACGTAAGCACACGTTAAATAGAGTATTATATATCTTAAAAGGTTAACTGAAACTTTGTTTGTTTACAACATAGACAGTATATAAGAAGTGGACGTAGTCATCGTGACGTCTCCCATTGGTTTGCAGAGTGCCTTTTTGAAGCCTTGAGTTCAACATTTTGGCCGTCTTGGCTTTTTGCAAACAGAAGTGACATGAGAGGGTGGAGCTAAGTACATAATAATTCAGTACACTGAATAAGACGTTTTCAGGCCACAAAAAAAGGTTATGATTAACTTTTATGAACTGAAAATACACTGTAAAACGGTTAAAGTTGTAAAACGAAAACACAGACAATTCCCAGACCGAACAAAGCCGTGGTATCAACCTGTAAATCACAAGGTAGCCACGCCCTAAAGCATAGCCTGCTTTATGGTCTATTTGACTCTAAATGGGACCATAATTTACTAAATGAACATCATGCTGTATTGAAGAAGACTTGAAACTAGTGATTGAGACCATAAACTCATGTTTATTATGTTTACTGAGGTAATAAATCAAGTGAGAAGTAGGCTCATTTTCTCATAGACTTCTATACAATCAGACTTCTTTTTGCAACCAGAGGAGTCGCCCCCTGCTGGCTGTTAGAAAGAATGCAAGTTTAAGTCACTTCAGCATTGGCTTCACTTTTCAGACCCCGATGTTAAAGGAAAAAAAAGTGCACCTTTTAGTTTGCTAACCTTAACTAACTTTAGCCACCAATAGCTACTGGTCATACCAGACGAAGTAAGGCTGTAGCCGCAAAACTGAATTTAGCAATCGTGTGTCTTATTAATTATGAACTAAACCTTTCATTTGCAAAGTGAAGAGATTTTAATTTTGCTTCATTTTCATTTTATGTTCCCAAGTATCACTCATTGTTCTGTTTCCTGCCACAAGAGGACAAAATTCAATAAGGGTCGTCTCATGGCGAGGACACGAAGCAACCATGAGGTGCTTTTGTGTAAGCATCCTGAAAGACACTTCTCTTATTAACAGACCATTTACAGACACACCATGGTGTATTCAGAAATGTTATTCTCCTACCTGAGGGGACTGGCTGCACATGCAGGGCGCCTGTTTGCAGCCTAAAGTCCAGGTACAAGGTCGGGGTTCTTGTGTAGACCTTCGACTATAGGGGGGGAAAAAGACAATATGCTTACTTTCTCCAACATACACACACACACATACACAAGATTCAAATATTTTGCATAAAATAGGAAAGACATTCATGCAAACTTTGAAATAGTGGCGCCAGTGACGGTCACGGTCATTTGTTTACAACTTCAGAACCATCTGCACTTCTGTTCCCCGCAAATGGGGTGTGAACAATAAGTTAAAGCTGCATTGTTTTGTTGCTACCCATAAAAAAAAAATGTTATATGGCTTGACGACCTACTAAAAATCCCATGGTTTTTCAGAGAAGTCAGAAGCTGTTATTAATAATGGATCACACTTCTTGCACTAAATAGCTTTTTTATTGTGAATGAGTCGGATGAGATGACCTTAAAAAAACCCTGAGCATTGAGGTTTTGATAATAGGAAACATACTATACTTTAGAAAGTGAGCAAAGTTAAGGAAATAAAAGCTAAAAGAGTTTTGAGTTCCTGATTTGTGCAGAACTATTATTGTCATCTGTTAAAATTCAATAAATACAGGGCATTACATTCAGGGACGTATCTGCACAAATGTGTAGTGTAGAGAAAGGTACTTGAAATATCATCAAGATCGTTCACAGACATAATTGACGCTACGCCATCACAGCTCATCTTTGCACGCTGTATAGTCTCCATCACATGTTTCATTGCTCTAATTGGTTGTAGGTCTATCCAAATGCGTCCAGAGGTCTTTTGGTCTATATGCTGATGACGCCTCTTGGCAATCGAAAATGAACTGAGAGGTTCTTGTGATGTCAGGCTTCATAAAATCAGGATAAATGTGAGCTGAAATCATCATCGATAAAAAACCCAAATTGTGAGCCTTATGAATAAATACAATAAATAAAGAGAAATGGATGTGTGACTTTTAGTGGTGGAGGAGGCTACTTCAGTTCAATGACGTGTGTTAAACCCAGAGGCAGACCATCATTTGCATAATATAGCTTCTCTATCAGCTTCTTGTTAGGTCTAAGTTCGTCATCAGCCCTCACTTCAGTCTCCACGTCAACTTCCACTTATGTTCACAAGTGTAATAAAAGAAGTACACATGCATGCACGCACGCACACACACACCGCAACATTACAAAGTCATCCCTCGCAGGCCAGGACAATCTGCTCCTCATTTGCAGTTTCCTCTTTTCAACCAGACACTCATTACACTCACACTGGTCACATAGTGTGGTTAACAGGCATTCACTTTCACTCACACACGCACATTTATGTCATTGTCGGTTTTTCCTATGTGCCGCAAGCATCCAGCAAATGCGCAATCACCATGAGATCAACAGCTAGCAGGAAAGTAAACATCATGTTCAGTTTCAAAGCGCTCTTCTGTCTGGGGCTTGATTTAATGATGCTGCAGTGACATCACAACCCTGTGGCTGAATTATGAACACACGCACACAAACAAACACACACACACACACACACACACACACACACACACACACGCACACCTTTGCTCCTAAAGCTTCTCCAGATATCACAGCGACTGTAACTCCTCCTTGGTTGGGTTTGGGGATCGCGGCGCCTTTCAGCTCCTGGTACGCCGGTTCCACCATCTTGTCCCGCCTCGACAGGTTCACCCACAGCTGTAAGCCCACCACCGGCTCCTCTGACACGGGCATCTCTGCATGGACCACCCCCCGTCCTGCAGTCATCCACTGGTGGACAAGGAGACATATTTTAAATAGACACAGTCTATGTGCTGAAGTTGTTCATAGAAGTCACTATTTGTATTTGCATCGCTATTTGTTGAGGCCATAACGTTGTATTTGTATTAACTAACCAGAGGTGGGAAGGGTTTTATTAATCATGTGTTATCGGTCATCATGCATGTGGTGCGGCACTAGGAATGGCACTACCGATCAGAAATAACTGTGAAGAATTTGTGAATAGGGATGCACCGACACCAATACTGATATGGGTATCGGGCCGATACTGACTCAAATAGCTGGATCGGGTATCTGTGACAATGAGGCCGATCGATTTAATTCAAGTGTATATTTATATACTACATACTGGAATTTTAATTCCATAGTCTTGACCAATTTGTTGCTGCATTAAAAATTTGCAAGTAACCTATTTGAAATTTCTTTGGAATTACTGCCAAATTACCCCAATATTTACCTCAATATTTACCTCAATATTTACCTCAATATTTACCTCAATATTTATCAAAAAATACTTTGTTTGGCTGTCTTGACTTGGGACTTGACTCTGGACTTTTATTCCAATTATTTTATATCTATTATAAACATTATTTAATAGTTATATTCCACAATTCCCCAATAAGCAGTAATAGCTGTAATCTATTTAATACATTTCCAGGAAAAGAATACAAAGTTATTGATATGCTTTATTTCCATGTCTGCTGGTAAATAGATAATTAACAAACAAATTATTTGAAATTTCTTTAAAAAACTCCCTGAATCATTACATTAGCTAGCAGGTTACATTTGTATAGACAATAAGTGATCAGAAGTGTCTTCTGTTAGTTTTGGTTTTCCACCTCCGATGAAGAGCAGCGCACAGCCGCTTCTCAAGCCTAAGGGCCCTATTTTAACCATTATTTGCTATTTTAGCATATCCCTATTAAATAATGTTTGTAATAGAATAATGTTTGATACATTTTGAGGTACATATTGGGGTAATTTGGCAGTAATTCCATAGAAATTTCAAATAGGTTTCATGCTAAATATCACCTAATTACCATGAAATTTGTGGACTTGTAAAATGAAGTGTTACCGTTGTACGCTTTGTGCCACTAAAAAATTTCAATATAAAGAAATAACAATTCAGTACATCTATATCTATGTATTTATTTGCTACATTTTGTTTTACAAAGTTAGGACAGTAATGTTTAAGTCCAGCCTGATGTTGCCTTACACATAAAACAATGATCCCAGTCACTTCCTAACAGCCTTCCATACAGCTTATTAATTAGACCCTGGTATCAGATCGGTACTCGTATCGGCCGATACCCAAAGCCCAGTCATCGTATCGCTATCGGGACTGAAAAAGTCAGATTGATGCATCCCTAATTGTCAAATGTTCTTTAAGGGATGTTTTGTTGTAACTTTGATGAAGCCCATATTCTCAAAGTTTTTATTGAATTACAGTATCTTGACATCTACGAAAATGTTAGTCAAACATTTACAGATGCGAAGTAATGTATCCTAATTACCCCGACTTCTCATCTAACTTAACCAGTATTACATTTTGGGTGTAAATGTCTCGACAACTATTGGATGGATCGTCATGAAATCTGGTAGACATGCATGTATGTTGTAAAAGCATTGGCAGACTACAGTATATGTGTATATGTGGTAGACCATTAAATGTGATAATAGGAGATTCCTCTTCTCCTTGCTCCTTTTAGATCATGAAATGTAGTTACAGATTGTAGCTTATATTTTGTGCAAAATTGTGTGTCGAGTACACTGAAGTGAAAAATAAATCATGAATGAATGAATAATAGTGAAATATAACAACGGTTGGCTTTCAATGTTCTTCATTAATCTTCTTGGTTTGATAAAGACTCGACTTAATCACGTTATCCTTTGAGACATTTCCGGCAGTATTATAAATAATAAACTATATTATGCAAAAACATCAGAAGTTTGGACTTCAAAGTAAAGCAGGACTTAAGTGATTTTCAGTCAAATATAGATACATTCTTCTGAATATAATATAAATTCATTCTATAAGGTACAGCTGGTTTTGGGTCGTGATTTGAAACATACTGGATGAGATGAGGTTTAGTTTAACAGCTTGTGCTTCTCTTTTAGTCCAGCTGGAAATCCACTCTCAAGCTTTGCTTTAATGCAGCTGGACGCTGATTAATCATCCGTGACTGTTCACCATGCGGTTTGGTTGCTTTTATTGCTTTCTTTTATTGCTTTGTGCTGCGTATATTTTACTGTCAGGGATCTACTGGATAATAACATGCAGAATACAACAGAGAATAAACCAAGAGAACAGAGGAAGCACAGATGAAATTAAATTAATCAGTGGTTCAAATTCAATTTTAAAACATCTTATGTGATATAATAAATATGCAGTCTAACTTGGAAATAATCTGCCAGTTTGGGTACATAAAGTCCTGATAAAGATGGGCATTGTGTATGAAAATATGAACATTGTTATTCATTTAAAACTAATATAACTATTGAAGTAATAGTTGTTTCTTTCAGCAACGTTACTGGGCACAGAAAAATCAGTCAATATAAACTGATTTATCCTTTTTAAATAACCTGACCCATAACTGCACAAATTTAGTTTAACATTTATTTTTGCACTACTTGCAATGTCCAATTCACACCATTACACATGTATACATGTACAGTAGAAATCCTCTCATTTATTTAAACTATTGTCAACAATTATTGTTTATTGCTAAGTTATTGTATTGATAAGTATTTATAGCTTTTTTGCACATTAATTTTATCTTGTTCGCTAAGCTGCTATATCTATCTATCTATCTATCCATCTATCTATCCATCTATCTATCTATCTATCTATTAGAACTGGGATGATACACCTATCTCCCGATTCAATACTATTACAATACTTGAGTGTCGATTCGATAAGTATTGCGATTTTTAAGTATTGCGATTCGATATTACCAGTTATTGTGATTTTTTTTAAACTTTTTTAACACTAGACCATGGAAAAAAGTTGAATCATACAGTTCTAAGGGCTTTTACTTTGGAAAATATCTAAAAAATATATATATTTTCAGCACGTAAGCATCTATATCTATCTAAAAATGGAGGAAATTGGATTTGTTTCTTTTCTAAAATGGACATGTACAGATGTGGAATTAATTCAACCACTAACAGAACATTGTTGGCATGCCGTCTTCACCGCTTCCTTCGCGGCTTTAATCGGAAACTGTGTTGGAGCTTTTCCCTAAAGGACAAGCAGGCGGCTGTTTGAGCATCTGCAGCTCCAACGTGACGTCGTGAGCCTACTGAGGGTGCACATGGAGGGTTACAGGAAATTCAACTGAACTGACTGAACCTCTGCTGCAGATTGAAGCTGAGTCAGCAGCCTGTGAGTGTGTGTGTGTGTGTGTGTATGTGCGTGTGTGTGTAACTTTACTACTTTAAAAACACAGGAAACAACCCACAGGGCATGATATCCAATTAGTGTGAGTGCACAACATTATAATACATATGTAGTGGGTTGGTGGGGATTTGTAGGCCAATAGGTTGAAGTCTTGTTCTGCTCTTGTCGTTTCAGTGGACTGAATGCTTCAAGTTAATGATGACATTTACTATTAGGAGGATTAGACTGATAGATATCAGTGATCACACCGTTAGATAACGGGTATCTAATATCGGAAAGAACAGAAAATATTTATTTATATTTCCGTATTTAGTTATTTTATTAGTGGCAAAGTTAAAGGAATAGTTTTTCATTTTGGGAAATATGCGTTCTTGTTAATTAACTCACGAAATAAGATGTTATAACTTGTTTGTTTAATTTGTACAAAATCAAAAAAATGACCCGTTGTGGTTTTACTTGGTTTCATGGGCCAGACTACTGTTGTCATGTGAGGTTGCTATAGGCAATCAGCGCCAATAGAGTGCTACAGTAATGAGTCCTAAAACTCTGAAATGAATTATTATTTACAGTTATTATATACATTTTAGCACTTCCGGTTCCCTCGTCTGGAAGTCAATGGGTTTTTAGTTAGATGTCTGAAATAAGATTTTAACGTTTTGTTCTACGACATAAAATACGTCAGTAAATACCCCACTCGTGAATTTTGTAGCCTTTATGTGTCTTAAAAAAGGCGGTTGTTAGCAAGTGGCTAAATGACACTACTAAACTTCATCATGCTGACTCGTCCGCCTTTACAGCCTCGTTGTGGATACTCACGCTCATTCGAGCGTGGTGTAGTTCGTTTATAGCTTTTTACTTCTGCCGATTGCTTTCACACTTAAAAAATCATAAAGTGGTGTTCATTTGTGAAGATTATCTTGCTGAACAAAACTTGTATCATAAAACGTTTGTTTGCCACAAAGCTTATTTTCTGCAATAATCCAAAACCTAACAGAAAAATCCCATTGGCTTTTTGTCGAGGGAACCAGGGCGATTCTAACTTCCTCGTTGGCCTACAAAAATACATCACCCTGGAGCACTCAATGTGTCCAAAAGTAAAATGTTCGGCACATAACTGCATGTTCAACCGCAAATTGGCATTATTACACTTCCATTTTTGTACGAATTAAACAAACAAGATATATAATTTGTATACATAGTGAGCTTTAGAGGTGCTGGTACCATAGCTACAAACATGAGCGGTGTCCATCTTTTCATCCAACTCTCGGCAAGAAAGAACCATTCCCAAAAGGACAAACGATTCCTTTTTTAAAAAATCATAAAAATTAAGTTATGCAGTAGCTTACTTGCAGATCTCCGGCTTTCAGTCGTCCTGAATGGCCACAGAAGTCTTCATGGGCCGTGATCCCCTCTAAAATGTATGTTACCTGTTTGAGGAAAGACACACATATAGCATAAAGAGCTTCATTCAGATGACTTAATACTTAAATTTAGAAACAAATGTAAAGAATTGGGCCCGCATACGCCCGCTCGCGTGTGGCTACGCTTTTCAGACAAGACTCCAACACAAACTACACGGAAGCACCAAAACCTTTTGGTTCTATCTAGTGAAGCCCGTCTTGCAAAACAGTGTTGGCCGTGGTCATAGTACGCGGGGGAGAACGTAGCTTTGGTCTCCAGGGCCGGAGTCTCTGCTCCTCTGCTCCTCTGCCTGCTCGCCTTCACTCAGCTCGCTCCACCTCTAGACGTGAACGCGCGCACACTATACACTGCAGAAGAGTTAGTTTAGCTCTGAGAATATCTAGTAAATGTACAGTGGACGTTTGTGCAGAAATAAATGGTGCAGCTCCTCCAGACCAACAGAGGTTTCCCGTGTCTTGTGAAGTGACGGGGCTCCGAAGCGAGAAATGTTACCGTCTCCGACCGGGTGTCGGTGTCTTCCTTCGGCCGCGGTCGGGAGGCTGAGGCAGGAAAAGCCAACACTAGGATCAGCAGTGATTCATGGAGAGACCTTCGTCTGGTCAGCTAACATTACTGCCAAGCAGGTGAAATACAGAGTAATATTGTGGTTTTAGCTGACGTGTGTCGCCTCACTGTTTTGAGCGATGCTCGTTCATGTCTATTTAGAGCGAGCAAGCTCGAGCCCGACGCTGACTTTCGTTGACTTAACGGCCACAGGTGTCGCTGTTAACAAGCATTTCTGATTCTTACAAACAGTCCCTTTAAGCCTTATTTTGACATAAAGTAATGCACTTTCTGTGCATAATATTCCAGGTTTCATTAACTCAGGCCTTGAGCTTATAAAGAGTGCTGCTTTGACACTAAAAGCACGTGTGCGCTGGTTTCACCGCCGCAGTGGTCAGACTGGACAGGAAAAGAAGTGCTGAGCGACGGGTCACGGGTTCAAAGATGAACATCTGTGTAAGGGAGGAAAGCTCGGGCCCCTGCAGCGAGCTGCCTGTGATCTATCTCCACAGCTGCATGATTTCCAAAGTCATGCGAGTGTGAGCAAACACACCTGCAGAAAGGCATGCTGGGAGTGTAGCCGAGTCCTGTCCACCCGCACCGGGAGATTTAAGTTGCATCTGCCAACTCAAATACATTTGGAGGAACGTCTGGCAATCTAAGGACAATATCTGGGTTTTTTAAGTTCGGCTTAACAAAAATATAACCTGCCACATTACCCATTCATCAGTGTGGTGGAAGTATTACTGCTGACTATTATTATTACTGCTACTATTATTACTGCAGAGTACAGAGTTAAACTACAATTTAAAAACATGTGACGGGCTTGTGGTGAATTTAATATACAACATTAAAGCTAGGGTTGGTAATCTTCTGCAAATACATTTTTGTTGAAATTCTCATTACATCCCGACAACAATCAACAAACCAGAAGCTCTGACAAAAATCTGGTATCTGTGGCTGTCGCAGGACTGTAATAAACCCGTCCAATTATTACATTCTGTATTGTTTACTGGACACCAGTAAAAAATCCGCCTAAAAAACTAAATTATTTCTATTCTATTCTACCGAAATGGCCTGTGTTGAACAATCAAATATTATAAATATATTAAGCACTTTCAGTCCAAAATGGCGGCAGCGGATGTTGTAAAAAAAACACCAGTTTCGTCTCTTTGCGTCTATACTCTTTGTCAACGGAGTCTTTCACAAGCTACTAGCTCGACAGCTGTGAGTACTAACAATAGCCATACTCATAGTTTACGTTCATAATGATAATTTTGGGGGAGTGGCTTTGGAGGGAGGCCTGAAGGGACGGACTGTCAGTGTTGCCGACTTGGAGACTTTCTCACTAGATTTAGTGACTTTTGGAGCTAGTGCTGCTAGCTACTTTCATTGGAAAAGAGTTGGCAACACTGGACTAGGTTTTTTCGTTTGAGTGGAGTGACGCTCTGGAGCGAGTCACGTTGTGGACTCCGGCCCAAGCAGGAAAAGTTAACGGTGTTTGGTTTTTCTATTCTGGGCTACTGTTGAAACCATAGACTGTATATAAAGATGGACGGCGTGTCTCTACTTCCTCTCACTGTACAAAAGTGAAGCAAAAATATCCCGGATAGGGGAGCTGCCATCTTGAGATTTTGACATCATTTGGGGTCTGTGCAGTAGTGATCGGACGATGGAGCCGCAGTAACGAGGTCACCCACCCGAACCAATCGTGAGCCGAGCACGGCCGCAGTTTGTCAGCGAGAGAGACTCACAGCTGTCAATCATGACGTCTCAACCCCTTTTTAATAGCATTAAATAAAACCAAACTTATCAGAAAAATGAACACATGAACATACTGTACATCAGCGTGACAACAACTACCTAAAATGACAGAAACCATCTTTGGGAAAAATTTGACGTGTACTCTGACTTTTTAGTTTGGACCATGCCCCATCCACTAACATAAAGGAGGCAGGATTTATGACATATACTGCAGCCAGCCAGCAGGGGGCGATCCAGATGTTTTGGCTTCACTTTTGGGGTCATGTCGTCCATCTTTATATACAGTCTATATTTTAAACATGGCGGTCAGCTCCGTGAAGAGGAACCACTCCCTATGTAGATATAAAGGACTCATTCTAAGATAACGAAAACACAACAATTCTTATTTTCAGGTGATTATACACCAAAGAAAACATACTTATTAATATTATATTCCCTTTCTGCCCATAGATCTCTCTGGTCCAAGCTGAAAAAGTGATACATTTATTTATGAAGCCATTTTCAAGAACAAATGGTTCACACACAGAGACTAACAGAGTGGGAGCCAGAATAAGAGCTGATTAGTTATTTAATCAAATATTCTCCCACTTTATTCAGAGCAGAAACCAGAGAAGTGCAGGTAAAAGTAAAAAGCTGTCCATTTCTAAAGATGCAATAAAACTGAGTAAGTGGTCCACACATCACTTACTGCAACTATTCTGTGACTTCACTTTCCAAACCCATGTTCAAATGTAATTTGCCCTAAAAGCAGCAATAATGAATTTGGCCACATCAAGGCAGGAGAACATTGAGCAAACACGGAGCAACATTATTATTCATTTGGAGTCGTGTTTCTGTCCATCTGATGAATGTAAATCCAATATTAACTCTCCTTTCAGTTCTGTTTTTGATCTCTACCAACTCCTGAAGGACATATCTGGCTCTAAATGTTCACCAGCTAGTTGCTACCTTTGTGTAGAGGGGGTTGATCAGAGAGTTTTTGCTGCAAAATCGTTGTCAGTCAATTAAGTTGATGGATTAAAACATAAAATTAGGGGCAGTAAAATCAAGACAATGAGCCAGAAACAGATTTGGGTGATATTTCTCTGTGGCTTCGTCACTACAAGCAGCATCTTTCACACCATCACACATGATCATTAGAGTTAGTAAAAAAATGTTGATTAGTGCAGCTTTAATGTAAAGGTGATCCTAAGAAATCAGTTACAACCAGCCTTTCATATTATATAGACTGACAGGGTGTAAAATCTTCATGTCCACTCAAGATAATATCTGCAAATGTATCTGTTATTTTTTCCATTTATAAATTAACCGACAAGTCTGTAAAATGCAAACGGCGATGCTACATTCCCATCACACTGAAGCCCAAATGACATCTTAAAATAGTTTCAATTGTCTGGCAAACAGCCCCAAAAAAAAACAAATGTGTTGAAATTACAGCAAGGAAAGGTGTGAAATAAAGACAGAAGGGAAGCTGTGGGTTCTCAGCTAAAGGAGTAGGTTTTAAAATATGTTTGTGTAAACACTGAAGCCATGTCTACTTTATTAAAATTATCATAGACTAGAAGAAAATCATTTGAAATACTTGACTTATACTTACTACTTATACTTTCTACTACTAATACTTTAAAAAATGTAAAGTAGAGCTTAATTGTTAATGAGTATGTATGTACAAGAAGCTACCGCAGTAATGTATTCACATTCTCAGTTTTCAGGAAACTGGGACAGCTGACATGTCAGTCAGTCAGTAAGTCTGGTGGAGACAGAATATATTCATTTCAAATACCAAGAAGAATAAAAAACCACAAAACCAACCACGAATCCACAAAGACACATCAGAAGACGGGACAATTCCTCTCTTTCAAAATAGGGGATTTTTTTTCTGAGTTGTCATGATAACATTTTAACCCAAAGCGTTCTGAGCTCAACTTGAGCTCTTTAAACTTAACAGTACCAGCAGACATTTTATCTCTGATGTCTCTGGATGTCTGTGTGATTTCTTTTTTTTAATCTATAAACCTAAATCAACATTTGTTCGAAGACACAATGGTCCTGTAGCTTTCTGTTCTGCTGTCGCCATCTTGTGGTCAAAGTAAGAGTTTCTCCCCTCACTGAAGCCGGTTGGTTCTATGATCCTTTTTTTAGTTTTAGCACCCTAACTTTCTCCATCTTATCTGAATATGTGCTGCTACATTAAAATTAAAGTCAAATGCATGATACATAGAGATATAGAGATATATATGTTCTTACCGTCTCAAATCCTCTGTGAGGATGGTCTGGAAAACCTGCCGGCTTGCTCACTCTGAACTCATCCAGCATCAGGAAAGGATCCAGGTTTCTCAGCTGGAAATATAATATGTAGAGTATTGCATTAATTAATTGAGTTTTTAGTAAAAGGGTTGACAGTCGAACTTCATTAACAACATACCTCCTTTCTACCGATGCTCCTGCGGACACGAGCACCGACTCCCTCCGACTGTTCCACACTCAGAACAGTCCTGTCCACTTTCCTCACATTCATTGTCACTATAGTCACTGCAAACACATAAAATATACCTTAATATTCATTTATGAAGGATAACAAGACAATAAAAGGCATTTGTGGATGCAATAAAATAGTTTGTATTTGAGGCAACTGAACAAATCCATATTTTTCCTGTACATGAGCTCTTTTTTAGATTTAAAAATCAACTTGTCTGACAATCAAATGTCTTTAAAACATCTTTAAACTGCCAGTAAAACACTGGAGGAAATGTCATGTTTTGACAAGTTTGTGATACAGAGCAGTTTATACAGCAACTGGGATCCACTATGAGTCATAAGTAGTCATGTTGAGGGTCAAAGTTCAAGGCACAATGTTATGAGGAAGTAGTATGTCCCAATTATATGCATACTGTAATAAAGTAAAAAGTATGTGATTTGGAACGTATCCTAAATGTCCATCTATCCACCCACTTCCTCACTCGCTCTTATTCAGTGCAACTTAGTTTCCCAGCATGCAGTGGGCAGACATGCCAACATACAATAACAATTTCCAATTCACCTGTTTAAGGTGTTTCCCTTTATTTCATTATTATTATTCACTAAGCTTGTACTGTAGATGTAGAGACATCTCAAACTGTGGTCTCAAAGCAAAATCGGATCATCTTTATTGCAATTCAAACTGTTGTTGGTGTTTTGATTGTTTGTGCTTGTAAAAAAAAAATCAGACAGAAAAGACCCAAACAGGAAGACTGAGGAGGAGAAGGAATTTCCCAAATCAAATACTGCAAAGCAACATGATGACGACGACGACAAAATAACCGGAGAGGTCACGCAATCACAGGGGTTTTTCCCGGTTTCTAAATCGTCTTCCTGGCAGATTGGAGGCTCACAGCTGCAGACCAGCAGATCTGACATCTGATCAGCTGAGCAGTCAGCTGAGAGGATCAGTTGACTGCTCAGAGCTGCTGCTGACGACTCATCTCTCACAACTCTCCCTACAGTACACTCATCTCAGACACATTTCCTTTACTTTTTATTACATCATCTCTGTCCCGGATGTTCCCGGCTCTGTGTGCACGAACCAATCTGTTAAACAGACTTCAGATCCTCTGCAGAGCACCTGATGAAGCACCTGTTGAAGCACCTGTTGAAGCAGCTTCTGATCTCAGATCTGTTGCTGGTTGCCTGCTACCTCCTTCCTCATGTTGTAGTTACCAGGCTACAGAGTCTCTGCTATTTCAAGTTAAGGATGTTTTCAACACTAAGCTTCTGCATATTGTTATTTTCAACGTGCATAATTGAAGCCCCAGCGTGTTATTTTACCTGTTACAAATCACACTTTCATAAATGTTTCAACATTCCTGCCAACGTTAAATTACACTGTAAAATAAACCCACTTACCTGAGAGGATAAGATCACCTGTCCCGATGCTGTTCTGGTTGTTTTTACTGTTTAAATGAGCGCCGGTTTGTTGTTGTGCCTGCAGCCCTCAGGTGAGATTACACTGCGGAAGTCAGTCAGTCAGGGGGGCGTGGCTAAATCTATTCCCACAGTGTGAGACAGGTAAACAGCTGGAAATAATGGAGCAGGATAGAAATTGGTTTACAAGAGGGGGATAAAAATGACAGGGCTGAAGCTCCTTTTCATTTTTACTACAGCTCAGAGTCAGATTTCAGAAAGCTTTACAATAATATACAAAACTCTCCCTGATTCAGAAAAAAAAATAGTTTTTAAGGCCATAAATTGTTTGCTTATGTGACCAGCATGAAGGTTAGACCATCTCAGACAGTCATTTTAACCCATACCACAGTATTGCCAGATTGGGCTGGTTTCCACCCAATTGGGCTACTTCTGATTTAATTGTGCTTTTAGATGAAATTTGGGCTGCTCGTCAACATCTGGCAGGGTTTTGAAAATATTGTGCCAACATTAACAAGCTGTCATTTTAAGGTCAAAAACACTTTTCACAAATTCTGTAAACTTCATTGTGTCCAATCACTCCCATTATTGACTAATTTAATTTGAGAAATACGTGATTGATGAGGGCTGCACGGTGGTGCAGTGGTTAGCACTGGCGCCTCACAGCTAGAGGGTTGCAGGTTCGAATTCGGATTGGGACCCTTCTGTGTGGAGTTTGCATGTTCTCCCCGTGTTAGCGTGAGTTTTCTCCGGGTACTCTGGTTTCCTCCCACAGTCCAAAGACATGCAGGTTAGGTTAGGTTAATTGTGGACTCTAAATTGCCCGTAGGTGTGAATGTGAGTGTGAATGGTTGTCTGTCTCTATGTGTCAGCCCTGCGATGGACTGGCGACCTGTCCAGGGTGTACCCTGCCTTCGCCCAATGTCGGCTGGGATCGGCTCCAGCCCCCCCGCGACCCCTAACGGGATAAGCGGTTGCAGATGGATGGATGGATGGATGGATGGACGTGATTGATGAGCTATATTCAATCGTCATGAGGGAGAACTGAGGAACTACTTACCTTGACATCATGGACATGGTGATTTATGTTCTTAATATGCCTTGTACAAAGTACATTTTATTTCCTTTAATAATTGTAATATAACTTATTTTTAATGGAGCTTCCCAGCAAAAAGCATTTCACACAATTGTACTTGTTTAACCGGCGTGACAATAAACATCTTGAATCTTGTGTATTTGATTGTCTGACTGCACTCTTTGTGGGTTGCAATAGCCCATTTCTCTAACATTTTATCTTTAGTTATATGATGCAGATATGAAGTCTAGTATGCTATGTGTTTATTATGCATATAAGTTTTACACAGGTTTCTGGCAAAGTTTTGATTTGGACTGAAAACTGTCCATGATCTGGCAACACAAGGAGATAGAGAGCAGAGACACAGTTTTCCAAGGTTAATAATCATGTTTATTAATATTAGAAAAAACAAACCAATAACATTACTAAAAAAGGTAAGTTAATTATGTTTGCAACAATTAAGACCATGTAAAACACTGCCACAAGGAGCAATATACAAGCATACAATGGGGGTCCTTTGTAAAGGAAGAACTGCTACAGGAGGGAGGGTCGCCGTCTACCAAGCCGGGGACATTTAGTGGAAGGCTCAGTCTAGACCAAAGCAAAAGAGTGGTGAATTTATTTACACAAAACTTAAGTTCAAGGTGCAAACACTCAAACACTCAATAGGAGTGGTTACTCCGCGTGCTAGGCCCGGCTTAAACAGACCTCCGACCCACCTTCCTGGATCAAGATCCGGCTTACAACACAGAGACAGTCAGCACTGCAAGAGAAGAACAAAAAGGAGAAAAACATTTGAGAACAAAACCACTGAATAGATATGAGAGAGTTTTACTGCGAAAGAGCGTGTGTGTTTTTTCAGTCACCACAACCCAGGAAGTGTGCTGGAGGTCACAGGGAAATTTAGCCTATAACTAAATCAGTCAGCGCTCTAAACCACACACAAATAAAGAAACAAGCAGCTCAAATAAAAACCTCAAATCAACTCACCACAGGAATGAGGGACAGTGTCTTTGCAGCCTGAGAGTTTACCTGGTGTGTGCATAATAGAGGAGTATCAATGAGCTGCACCTGGTGACCATTGGAACATGATCAGGCTCACTTAAGGTGGACTGACCTTAAGGTGGACCAGCTAACACTACTACAATTACAGCCATGGAGGTTCAGTATGAAAGTTGATCATCCTGGGCATCGGATCAGAAAGCAAAGCCAGGAATTTTCAATCATCTGAACAGCAGTAGCATTAATAAATATAAAGGAGCACAAGACACATGGGCTGGTGTAGCCTATCAAACAAAATATAAGATTAGAGACAAGTTAACGTTCTCAGTTAAATTAACATGGACATAAGGAACTTAAGAGTAACATAACAACTAAGAAACTCCTCTTACCAGACCTGCTGCCACATGTGAAGGTGGAAAATAGTGAGCAAAAGGGAGAGCAGTCTTTAAATAAGGAGGTGAACTAAATCAGGTTATTAAGGGTGACAAACAAGAGCCAATCAGTGACGAGGAAAGGAAGTGAGGTAGGTGAGGAAAGGAAGTGGAAAAAAATTAAAGAAAAGAGGGATCTTTACAACACAAGTCATGTCATTACATGTTTGTGAATATACCTGGAATTATGACCATGTGATCATTTGTTTATTTAAAAACATAAGAGTTGTTATAGTTCCCAAAAAAGCATTTATTCAAGTGCAATCCATTTAATCAAGGCCACACTGGCCAGACATAAGTCGTCACACGTGCATCTTAGTTCTTCAGGCTGAACAGCAACATTAAAGCCATAACAGGCCTTGCATCTGTTGAATATATTCTTCTGTTTTAGATTTCTCTCCACTCAGTTCAGAAGCCTCTATGTTGTCCTGCTGCTGACGGCGCATGATGTCCTTGGCGATCCGCATGCTTGCGGCCTGTCCGCCGGCCAGGTTCACTGCATGAGGTCCAACCTGTATTTCGGGGAAAAAAACGTAGAGGACATGTAGTCTGTAAAATAATTGTACAGATTCTTGTTGAGACTTATTTTTGCACACCAGAAGCCTCTGTAGAAGATCTACCTGCAGAGCGGTGTACTGCCCCATCAGGTAGAGCGGGCACCCGGCTGCCCACTGTAAGCTTTCTGATATGCTCGGCCAACCATCAATCACCTTCATGGAGGGAACAGCCAGACACATTTTATGAATCTATTAGTGCCGCCTTGTTCAGGTTACATCATGAATGAATGAATGAATGAATGAATGAATGAATGAATGAATGAATGAATGAATGAATGAATGAATACATTGCTCTTATCTCTACATGTGTATGTCCAACCCACCTGAACGGGGAATTCCTTCATCACCTCAGAAAGCAGCGGGTCCTGTTTGACATCAAGTTTGCAGCCGGTGGCGAGCCAGATCACATCTCCAGTCCACTGGTTCCCAGTGCTGAGGGAGAGACTCCAGGCCTGGCTCCTGTAGCACCAGCTGGCTTCTCTCACCTGCATGACATTCCGACATGTTATCATTAAGGGACTGTCGGAGTTAACCCAATAATAGTGCGTTAACGAAATTAGTTTTAACGCCACTAATTTCTTTAACGCAACTTGCGATTTTTAGGTTGTAGCGGGCTCAGTTTTAAAGCTAGAGTGAAGATACAGGCATCATATGGAACTAGAAAACCTACAGTATGCCATGTCATACTCATGAAGGAGGCTAAATAACGCTCCAAACATATGCTAAATTTTGCCGAGGAAAACTGTCAATGCCATTTTCAAAGGGGTCCCTTGACCTCTGACCTCAAGATATGTGAAAATGGGTTCTATGGGTACCCACAAGTCTCCCCTTTACAGACATGCCCACTTTATGATAATAACATGCAGTTTGGGGCAAGTCATAGTCAAGTCAGCACACTGACACACTGACAGCTGTTGTTGCCTGTTGGAGTTGAGTTTGTAATGTTATGATTTGAGCATTTTTTATGCTAAATGTAGTACCTGTGAGGGTTTCTGGACAATATTTGTCATTGTTTTGTGTTGTTAATTTATTTCCAATAATAAATATACACATACATTTGCATAAAGCAGCATATTTATCCACTCCCATGTTGATAAGAGTATTAAATACTTGACAAATCTCCCTTTTAGGTACAATTATGGACAATCATGTGATTAATCGTGATTAAATATTTGAATCAATTGACAGCCCTTATTATCATTCCAACTTGTCATATACTGACGCTTTGTCGCAGTAAACACGTACGTGCTTAATGTTGTGAATATAACAAAAACACGTGCTTAAGTTCAGGCAATAAAACTACTGTTGTTGGAAAGAAACAACATGGTTGGGCTAAAAACGACTAGTTTGTGCAATAAAAATGAAACTGAACGTTGTGAACATGGGACACGAATGAACAACTGATTGTAACATGACACATGGGACACAAACAGCGGTCTCCTGGATGAAGTCTTGTGTTTGTTGGACCCATCCACCTCCCCTTCCGCCTCTTTAAACTACGTCACCACAGCACTTTCTCTGAGTGTTTAGTGTTGCCGTGGATGGGTTTAGATTCTAGTTAATGAAAAGTGCATCTCATACCGACACTCAAGGGTGCCTTGTGCGGCGGTATCGAACGCAGACGGCCGTGACAAAGCGTTGGTATTTGACGGCCTGGGAATGAGAACGGGCTGCAAATTCAGGTGAAAAACCTCCCACATACCATCTCATTCACAACACCCTATAGGATTCACATACACCATCACCTGACAGTACGTCTTCACGTCCACCTGTCCATTCAGGATGAACGGCTGTAGGTGGATGTAGGCCTCTGGGGTGACGGCCCCTCCTTTCCTCGCCTGGCGAATCATCGCCAACCGTTTGTGGAGACTCCGTTCATTGTAGAACTGCCGTAGGTAGGCCTGGCCGTCCATCTTGATGCCGTGCTCCACGTGGGAGTAACGACCCACCAGGCTCTCCACGTCGCCCACATCAAACTGCTTCAACTGCAGGAGAAACAGTGAGGACTGATACGAGTGTTGGAGGCGGACGGCTATATCTGCAGTTATGGTTGCTCCACATGCAGTTTCACACTGGCACTAGACCTGGAGGTGCTTCCTCATGACCCATGTCACATGGCTGGCACCTCGCTGAAGGGCAATTGAGACGACATGAGCGCTGGTCAGACCTCCACCAACTACCATTACTCTCTGCCCTGCCGTACACACTACACACACTTCTACACACACATACAATACTTGTAAAGGAAAGTGTTGCAGCGAGGACGGGGGATCAAATAGCTGCTGAAGCACGGAAACCTCAGGTGAAAGCAAAGTATTATTGAATATCCTGTCAAAAAAACACGAGCAAAGGGGCATTACAATTTCAGACAAATGCTTAAACACTTTTTGCCTGCAAAGCTTTTCTGTATTCACCCTATTCGACTGTTATCAGGCCATTAAAGGGGCGTTATCACTATAAGCACCATAGATGTGGGTCATTTGGGGCCTACTACGCATCATACGTTGTAAAAGTGAAAGCGAAACTTAAAAGCAACAGGTTCTAACACAATGTAAAACTGGAAAAAACATTACAATTTGAACCCAAATATAATGGCTTCTTCTAAGTTTAGGCAACAAAAACACAGTTACGTTTTGGGAAAAACATCATGTTTTGGCTTAAAATAACTATGTTTCAAAAGTGAAATTTAAACTTGTGAATGCAAAGGCGACTACAAAGGATGCAAACCCTTTCCTCTTGGGTGAAAACCCTGTATTTTGTGTCCTGTCCACCGCCTCCGATCTCCACCCCATTTGAAGTTTAACGCTGTCTATACTACAGCGACTGACTTCCGCTTCTGTCGTAATTACTACAGTCGCTAGAGGTCGCTGTTGTGTTCTTTCATACCTTCTTTCGGTGATCAACCATGTGAATAGATGATAAAACCTACTAGTGGGTGTAGTAGGCCCCTATTGACCCACATCTATGGTGCTTATAGCAACCGATAACGCCTATTTAATTGCCTGATAACAGTGTAATCGGTTGATTTTTGTGTTGTTACATAACCCTCAGAGGAAGAAGGCTGACTTACCTTGAGAGGGAAAAGTCTCTTTCTGTCTCTGACTATCTGCGTCTTGAAGTCTTTGCCAAGCAGTGGGCAGGTGGTGCATGAGGTGCACCGTGTGCTGCAGACGCTCCTCTGGGTAGCTCTCTCCGATGCTTTTCACCCATGAAGGGATGTTTGCCATCTGGGCACGGGTCGGACCTGTCGCCATAACGACCTGGCGGGCTTTTAGGATGACGCCTTCTTGAAGTTGGACTTGAAAATACTTCACTGTCTTCCTTTCAGTCCCTCTCATGGCTTCACCCTCTTTTATCCAGTCGGCCTTGTCCTCCATCACGGGGGTGATGTGCTCCACTGTTCCCTTCACCAGCACTTTGTCCAGGTTGTATCTCTCCACCTGCATGTTCAGATTCAACAACTCAGCAAATAGCAATACTCAGATTTAGGAGATCATGCAGGTTAAAGGATAACGTTTGCAAATATTTTGCCATCTACTGTAAGTGAAGACATAAATCTTTAAAAACGAGTCACGGATAGATAGTTATTTGTGTTATTTTGGAGGTAACGCAATGCTAGGAGCATTGTTTAATATATTGTTTAATGCAATCTTGTAATTCAACACATTCTCATCCCAACTCGTCACATACCGCCCCTTGGAGTCACGGCCCTTGGCGTCACTGCGTCACTTTATTTTCGGCATCAAAACCACTATATGGCGCCAATTTAGGATTAGGCAGCAAAACGACTATAGTTAGGTTTAGGAAAAAACTAGAACACGGGACACGAACATCGGTCTCCTGGATGAAAGCCTTGTGTTTGTTGGGCCGACCCACCTCCCTCCTATGGAAGCAGCCGTGCAATGCATTCTGGTAGTGTGGCGGCGCAATTTGAAAGACGGACCATCATGTTGCCCGCTCCTCATTTGCACAAAGTTGAGGTCTTCTTTATGCAAATCTGGGGCATCCGGTGCAACTCGCAACTTGGAAACTTTCTAGAAACTTTTAAACTAAACGTTGTCGACCTAAAATAAAGACAGATTCAGCAACTACATGGTTTATTTCTCGCCTCAAATTTTTTCAGAAACACATTTTCATAATATAAGAGAAGAAAGTTTCCAAATGAACCGCCATATTGGTTCTGGTTTTGAAAGCTGGGAGCAGCAGCTCACAAGGGAAAGCGTTCATCCAATCAGGTGCTGAGTGCCTTGTGTCTAGTGGCAGCCCATCGAGCGTCCAATGCTGGGAAGCGAGGAGATCCCTCGCGATAAAAAACGCCGCTGTGGACACGTACCATCACTGCTGCTCGGTGCGTTTCATACCAGCGCTAAAGGGTGCCGCGTGCGGCGGTACCGAACACCAATGGTCGTGACAAAGCGTCAGTATTTAACGCCCTGGGAATGAGAACGGGCTGTGTAATCTGTTCTTTCTGTAATTTAAAATTCAAGAAAAAGTACAATCAAACTACACTAACGGTTATTTAGATGCAGTTTTGCAGCTTTTGGGAACCTCTTTTATTCAGTAAATTGTGACATTAAATTTACCACACAGAACACACACACACACACACACACATAAATATACAGGGTGTCCAACCTGATCTTTAAAGAAATCCACACTTAGTTTGGTTCCTGGCAGACTGAAGGATAAACTCTTGTTGAGTGTTGAGGTGATGTTAAGACGTCTCCTCTCCTTCTTGCCGAGCCTCATGTCGTTGAAAAACGCGTTTTTGTCCAGAATGTAAACCTGGTCTGGAAGACTGTGAAGCTCCGCTGAACGATCAGACTTTAAAACAAACTCCTGCAGCGCTTTCTGACAAAGGAAACACACACACACACACACACACACATGCTTATTCATGTTCATAGTGTAGAAGCACTATCCTTGCTTCTACTTCAGGGGAAGTAGTGTTGTGTTTCTACCTTATTGAGGGGGTCTGTGTGCACCAGTGTGTGTGAGCGTAGATGAGGGATGTTCAGAGCGGTGAACTGGCTCTCCCACAGAGTGGTCCACTCTCCGTAGGAATCCACCACTCGGAGACTCATCGGGGGGCAGTTGACCCTCTCTGATATGGTTGACTTTGCTAGTCGTTCCTCTAGTGTCAGGCCTGCAGAGTCTAATCACACAAACCGCATAACAACTGAACTGTGAGGCCACACAGGAAGTCTATTTGATTGTCGATTGTCACGTACATGTCTAAATGAAGAAGTGTTGTATTTGTGAGGTAACAGGTTCCTGGTTCCTGGAGGTCAGTTTGAATGGTAATCTGATCAGACTACATTCATTCATTCATTATCTGCAACCGCTTATCCTACTCAGGGTCGCGGGGGGCCTGGAGCCGATCCCAGCTGACATTGGGCGAAGGCAAGGTACACCCTGGACAGGTCGCCAGACTATCACAGGGATGACACATAGAGACAGACAACCATTCACACCTACGGGCAATTTAGAGTCAACAATTAACCTGAATGTCTTTGGACTGTGGGAGGAAGCCGGAGATCCTGGATAAAACCCACGCTAACACGGGGAGAACATGCAAACTCATACACACTGCACCACTGTGCAGCCCTGATCAGACTATAATTCAAATTTAATGAATGAATGAAGTCTGATTATCAAGTTAATACAAAACTCATTCCTGCCGGTGTTACACCAAAATCTGTTACCACCGAAATCTGAAGCACACAGTACCAGCTGTCGCCCTCCTCCTCTTCTTGCCACAGCAGCGTTTATTGTTGGATGTTTCCAGGTTTGTCTGAGGCCTCGGAGGGTCCAAGGAGGAGGAGGAGGAGGAGGAGGAGGAAGAGGAGAGCGGAGAGTCATGTCCGGTGTCTGAGTTTGGATCAGGGTCAGGGTTGGATAGCAGGCTAGCAAGGGTCAAGGCATGAGGGCCGCCCCCTATTATCAACACATCTAGTACCACCATCTGAAACACACACACACATAATGACAACACAGGCAGGACAGTTTCGAAACAAGCGTGAGAAGCTCAGCAGTACTTTCAGAGTCTGTTTTGTAACCACAGTTAGTTCCTTAATCTGTGACATGTCACTCTCACTCAGTGGTTTAATATGATAGATCAGTTAAAATAAGGTTTAATGGTGTTTAGTACAGCATTCATTTCAAATTCAAGGTCAAATGCAAACTATAACCAAAAATATTTACAGCACAACAAAAGTGAACAACCACTATTAGCAATTGAAGGCACAAGAGTTTTTTCTTTTTTATATATTATTGTATTTTTATTCACATTGAGCAAAGAACAAAACAGGCAGATTTTTTATTCTAATGTGCTTCAGATCATTGCATCATCTAGTTTCTATAAAATATTTCTCATTCGCAGGGCGTCAGATACCGCCGTTTTGTCACACCCGGTGACGTGTGATATCGACACACAAAGCCCTTTGTGAGAGACGCATCGGGCTTTCAAGTAACTACAATGTAAACCCACCCGCTTCAATATTAAACGCTCAGAGGAAGTGGTCGGGGAGTGTGGTGACCTAGTTTAAAGAGCGAAAACGAAAGGCACACAGGTCGGGCGGGCAAGCAGGTGGGCGGGCGGAAGGGGAGGTATACAGATCCAACAAACACAAGGCTTTCATCCAGGAGACCGCTGTTCGTGTCATATGTGTGAAATTTCACTTTCTTTTTTCAAACGTAGTCATTTTAAGCCCAACCATGATATTTTTCCTAAACTTAACTAAGTGGTTTCTGATAAAGCGACAGTATGTGACGAGTTGGGATGAGAACGTGTTGAAAATATCCACGCGGTCAAAGCTAAAGAGTCTTTTGAACTCTATGAGTTGTTCCTAAAACTCAAAACTATAGATTTCAATTTCAAACAACACAACGGGTCCAAGCTTCATCTGATAAATTGAAATAGTGGGTTGATTAAACTGTTTATCATCCAATGCTCACACCGGTGTTAAAATAAGTGAGATTACTCAACACCTTCAGCTGCTACAATGATGTAACTTTTCTCAGTAGTCAGACACACACACACACGTCATGCAGATTAACAGTGTATTTTCAGTGCGTCACAGTACCTGATCGAGTTCAGATTGTCAGTTTCGGTGGTGATGGTGGTGGAAACGCGTTGCACCGGACGGTGGCAGACCTGACGTTTTGCAACAGTGGCGTGAGCTTCTCATGTAACTCAATCCTCCTCAGCGCCTACAGATTTAGCTGGACCTCACTGGCTCAACGGGGAAAGCTGGAAATAGCCTCAGTGTGTGTGTTTGTGTGTGTGCTTGTATAAATTTAGCAACACAACTCATCCCAATATTAAAACAGTAAATGCTATGTTTGCAGACAGCTGTAACCTCTTTCTGTTGCCTAATTGATTATTATTTTACATTCAAAAGTTAAATTGAGTAGGTAATTGTGCTTAGCCCAGATGTCAACATCAGCATTGGTGAAATTCTTGCAAGACAGTTATTCACAAAACGTGTCAGGATATAGAAATTGAATAACTTTTAAAATTTGAAGAAGAAGAAAAAGAAGGGCACTTTATTGATCCCGAGGAGAAATTAAATTTTTTCACTCTGTTCTTTTTTTTTACATAGTTCTTAGTACACACAGGCCCGAAGTAAACACACACATGCACAAACAGGACCTATATACATGCATTAACGGAGAGATGTCAGAGCGAGGGGGCACCTCGGCACCTGGCAAACTGGCATCGCTCCAGCTACCAGTTCACACTCAGCTCTTAGTCCATGCAGGGACTTGAACCGGCAACCCTCCGGTTCCCCAGCCAGGTCCCTATGGACTGAGCTACTGCCGCTCCCAAGACAGCACATTGAAGACAGCACATTGAGACGACATATACAGACGTAGGCAAAGTTGTTGGTAACGTTCCGTTAAAGAGAGAAAAACCCACAATGGTCACTGAAATAACTTGAAACTGACAAAAGTAATAATAAATAAAAATTCACTGAAAATTAACTAATGAAAATCAGATATTGTTTTTGAATTATGGTTCAGCAGAATCATTTAAAAAAACAAACTAATGAAACTGGCCTAGACAAAAATGATGGTAACATTAACTTAATATTTTGTTGCACAACCTTTTGAGGCAATCACTGCAATCGAGTGATTTCTGTAACTCTCAATGAGACTTCTGCACCTGTTGACAGGTATGTTGGCCCACTCCTCGTGAGCAAACTGCTCCAGCTGTCTCAGGTTTGAAGGGTGCCTTCTCCAGACTGCATGTTTCAGCTCCTTCCACAGATGTTCAATAGGATTTAGATCAGGGCTCATAGAAGGCCACTTCAGAATAGTCCAATGTTTTGTTCTTAGCCATTCTTGGGTGTTTTTAGCTGTGTTTTGGGTCATTATCCTGTTTGAGGACCCCATGACCTGCAACTGAGACCAAGCTTTCTGACACTGGGCAGCACATTTCGCTCCAGAATGCCTTGATAGTCTTGAGATTTCATTGCACCCTGCACAGATTCAAGACACCCTGTGCCAGATGCAACAAAGCAGCCCCATAACATAACCGAGCCTCCTCCATGTTTCACATTAGGTACAGTGTTCTTTTCTTTGGATGCTTCATCTCTTCGTCTGTGAACATAGAGCTGATGTGACTTGCCAAAAAGCTCCAGTTTTGTCTCATCTGTCCAAAGGACATTCTCCCAGAAGCTTTGTGGCTTGTCAATATGCATTTTGGAAAATTCCAGTCTCGCTTTTTTATGATTTGGTGTCCTCCTGGGTCGTCTTCCATTAAGTCCACTTTGGCTCAAACAGCGACGGATGGTGCGATCTGACACTGATGTACCTTGACCTTGGAGTTCACCTCTAATCTCTTTGGAAGTTGTTCTGGGCTCTTTGGTTACCATTTGTATTATCCGTCTCTTCAATATGTCATCAATTTTCCCCTTGCGGCCACGTCCAGGGAGGTTGGCTACAGTCCCATGGACCTTAAACTTCTGAATAATATGAGCAGCTGTAGTCACAGGAACGTCAAGCTGCTTGGAGATGGTCTTATAGCCTTTACCTTTAACATGAAGGTCTATAATGTTCTTTCTGATCTCCTGAGACAACTCTCTCCTTAGCTTTCTGTGGTCCATGTTCAGTGTGGTACACACCATGATACCAAACAGCACAGTGACTACTTTTCACCCTTTAAATAGGCAGACTGACTGATTACAAGTTTGAAGATACCTGTGATGCTAATTACAGGACACACCTTAGTTTAACATGTCCCTATGGTCACATTATTTTACATCTTTTCTAGGGGTACCATCATTTTTGTCCTGGCCAGTTTCATTAGTTTGTTTTTTTAAATGATTCTGTTGAACCACAATTCAAAAACAATAGCTGATTTTCATTAGTTCATTTTCAGTAAATTTTTATTTATTATTACTTTTGTCAGTTTCAAGTTATTTCAGTGACCATTGTGGGTTTTTCTCTCTTTAACGGAACGTTACCAACAACTTTGCCTACGTCTGTACATTACGACCTGACGTCGGTTAAACTTTCAGTTTGGCTATATATTTCAACCCCCTGACGACGTCAGGGCTGTCAAAGTTAACGTGACAATAATGCGTTTTCCTTTTATCGCCACTAATGTCTTTAACGCATTAACGCAGGAGGTTGTAGCGGGCTCAGTTTTAAGGCTAGAGTGAAGATGCTGGCATCACATGAAACTAGAAAACCTAATGACCTAATGAATCCCCTGGTACCAACCATGTCATACTAGCTTGTTAAATAATGCTCCAAACCTGCACTAAATATTTGCGAGGGAAAACTGTCATGTCCATTTTCAAAGGGGTCCCTTGACCTCTGACCTCCAGATATGAGAATGTAAATGGGTTCTATGGGTACCCACGAGTCTCCCCTTTACAGACATGCTTACTTTATGATAATCACATGCAGTTTGGGGGCAAGTCATAGTCAAGTCAGCACACTGACACACTGACAGCTGTTATTGCCTGTTGGGCTGCAGTTTGCCATGTTATGATTTTTTTATGCTAAATGCAGTACCTGTGAGGGTTTCTGGACTATATTTGTCATTATTACACAGGTTTGTTGAATACTCGATTCTGATCGGTTAATCATGTTGTTCTGCCGTCTGTTATTTCTTTATAGCAAACCGTTGCTATGGGCGCAGTTCTGATGTCAGACTCTGGCGGACCGTTTTTGTGTCAAATGATTGATTTCTTAAGTAAGTAGCCGTGTAATAAGCGGGATAATGTACAGCTAGCGGGTCATTGTTGTGAAAGAGACACCTCCGATTTGCGTTGCGGCATCGCCCTGTCGGGGTTTCTTTTACAACAATGACCGGCTCGCTGTACATTATTCCCTACTTGTTGTTTGAAGGATTAAATATGTGCTATAACGTCCCATGATAAACATTCACTTATCTTGCAGTCATTTATCCATTTTTTCCAGACTAACTGGCAGCTTGATCGCTGATGACACAGAGGTACCACGTGATACTAACACCATTATACTATTGGCTCACAAGCCTTGTTAGAAGTGGGAACCAAATGTCAGATATCTTCCACAAAACATTCATTTTGGACCCGCCAACATTTAAAAATGATTAATTCACGGTCGTAATACCTTTTTTAAGAAAAGCCATAGTTTTATTCATCACCTTTCCAAAAGCTCTGTGGATGTATTATTTTTTTGTATGATTTGTCTGCATAAAAATGTTATCAGTAACACCTTTAAGTTAAGGTTAAGGTTAAGGTTTTGAATGCAGGATGTAGTGAAGTATTTTCACAGTGTGGTAATAGTACTTTTACTTTAGTAAAGGATCTGAATACTTCTTCCACCACTGAGTGGTATACAGAATACAACACTTTTACAGGTGCACTCATAAAAAGCAGATCACTGTAACCAAATACAAGTTAAAAAAGCCTATACAAGCATTTCTTGTTTACTCCATTTACCTTTTAATAAAATTACCACTCTGACATAATGTGAAGCCAAAACGTGACAAACTGACCATTGCCGTCGGTGAAGTACCGTTAATGATCGCTTCCGTTATTTGTAGTTGGAGAGCCATAAATATACATCCACTATTATTATTTACTGTCACAGAGGAAGTCCTATTCTTCCCATGTCTAAAGTGACATACTATAAACCTCCATTTCCTCTTCTCTCTGTTCAGGGTTTGGTGTCTTTATTATAATCTTTGACAGTAACTGTAGCTGTCAGGATATTGTTATGGCAAATAAATGAAGGAAGTGGACTTCCAGTAACAGAATAAAAAAGGTGTTCACTGTTTACGGGCAGTTCAGTAGAGAATGAAGAGTAACTTTACTCTGCTGCTGTTTGCGGTTGTTGACAGTAAAATAAATGATGAACTCTCTCCCCAAGTTCTGTTTTCTAACAAAAGTCATACACCGTGTCCCCTTTTTCATTTAAGATTTACTAATCTTCATCAGTTCCTCTTCAGACATCAGTTCCACATCCATGACTGTGTCAGTGCCCCTGAGTCCTACTTCCTCTTCTGTTCATGCAAAGCAGAAGCACCAACACACTGATGGCTATAAAGTGCCGCCACTGCCTCCAGAGTCGGCTTCAGTCTCTATCAGGCACTATCGGCAGCGGACACTGGCAGCACCATGGATTTGGAGGTGGGTGATGAACTCTTCAACACTGAACACCACTATACATTTTCAAAGATATGATTGTGTACACGGGTTGATGTTAGGTTTGTTCATTTATTCTTAAGCGTCAGGATTCTCTGGTGAAGGGAGGCGTGCTGATCGTCCACCAGATCCACGAGGGAAAGCACCAGTATGAAGTGGGAAACGTGATGAAGTACAAAAAAGCCAGTCAAAAAGTGTTCGTCAGGTATAAATCAGTTTAACAGACTTTTTGTTTTTTGACTAACACAAACCTCACTAAACTCCATTCGTTGTGTCGAACTATTTTTAAGAATGAACACAAGAGTTAGAATGATTTGTAAATGACTTTTTTTAAGCGCAGACCACAAAATGCTTTAAATTAAATAGTAAAAGATAGTGTACAGGATGTTGTAAGAACAACAGCATAAACAGCTTTAAATGAATGTGATTTTGACACAAGACATAGAAAGGACATAAAAAAAACAATTCAGCATTTCTAAAAGTAAAGTTTACATAAAACCTAAAATAATTATTTCATCACACATACAATATTAAAAGAAACAAAAACTCTGGCAGACAAGAAGGTTATTCAATAAAAATGTGCTTTAATTAATAATTTAAAGCTCAGACAGAAGAAAAAACACTAACTGGAAGACTGGCTACTATTCTCACTATAAGGAATATTTTATAATGGGATTTATAGTCAGTAAGTATTTGGTTTAATAATAATAATAACTAGATCTGAAAGAAATGTGATTAATTGATCCACAGCAAATTAATTGGCAACTATTTTGATAACTGATCAATTATTTTAGACATTATTAATACATTTTATTATTAACGTCTAAAATAATTGCTGGGTTCAGATCCTCCGGTGTGATTTCCAGCTTTTCTTTCTCATATTTGAGAGTAAATTCAATATATATATTTTTTTTGGTTTAGACTGTTTGTCTGACAAAACACAACATTCGAAGATGCCGTCTTGGTCTCTGGGAACTTTCTTACTATTTTTTGACATTTCTAAACTAAACAATGAATGGTTTAATCAATTAAGCAATCAACAGACAGCAGTAAAACATTTGTAAGAGCAACTGAACTGATTTATCAACAGCTTATTAACATTCAAAACTGCAGACATGATGGTGTATTATAGAGTGAGTGCCTCTGAAAACATGATATCAAATCTTAGGTGTTTCTCCATAACGTCAAATATTCATCATTAAATAAGCAACATCAAAGTTAGAAAAAAAAATCATCTTTTTGTATTATTTATTAAGATTTTAACACTTTAAAACTTCATCAGGACTGTGTGGTTTGATCCCAGCAGCTGTCATCAGATTCAAATATTATAGGACGGGAGGATGTGACATCACTTTTTTCCAACTAAACCAATGAAAACCAATAATACCACTGAAAAGAGCACAGAAAAAAACAACAGAAATACAGACATCATGTCAAATAAGCAAAACTATTTTAACTTTGGCCGAAAACTGTGTTAACGTAGTACAGCGTTACTTGTTGTAAGAAGCTGATTGAGAAAAAAAAACGTTTTCAGGTGCTTCAACAACAGTTTTAAAGTTTAAAAACTGGATTTTGATCCAGATGCTCTGCAGCTGTCTTCCAGAAGTTAAAGTGGTCAAAGTGGGTTGACAAGTTCAGCAGCAACATCTTTTTTTCATGCTAAAAGCTGAAGATTACAACAAATACAGAAAGGAGGAGGAGATACACCAGCAACATGGATGAAGTTTTATATCATATGTATATATAGTATATGCCTTATATGTTTTCTGTTTTCTTTTCTCAGGAGAGGAGACAAACTGATCCAGATAAATGGCGTGGACCTGGAGGATCTCACACCAGAGGAGCTGGCTCAATCGTTAGCTAAAGATAATCTGATACTGGTGACTTCATTCTCCTTCTTACACACTGAACACCTTAAAAGTAGAGTTTCTATTTCAAACTCTATTCTCTATTCTATTTCAGTCTGAAAATCAGCATCTCTAGCACAAACTGTTGCATAAAAGAAGTTCATTATCACTCATTATTTTAAGAGAATAATCCACCATGCCAAACTGTCACGTTGTTGTACACTATGAGCCGTTCACGTCAAGTCCAGTCAAGTCAATTTTATTTGTATAGCCCAAAATCACAAATCAGCCTCAGGGGGCTTTACAAATCTTTACAGGATACGACACGTCGACACCCTCTGTCCTTTACAGTACGGCCTACATATACAGTACATGTGTGTGTGTCATCCTGTTAGTAATTAGGATTAATGAACATAAAGCTTTAGGCGAACTTTGCTGACATGACATTGATGTTTAAATCACACGGTAACGCAGATACCTTTATATTAAAGGGGCTGAATGCAACAATCAGAAATTGCTTGTTAACCGTGACATCTGTGGCCATTAAGTCAACGACAGTCAGCGTCCTGTTGCGCGCGCTACGTAGACGCAAGCGAGCATTGGTCAAAACAGAGACATGAGACTGAATGTGATTGACAGCTAAAACCACAATATCACTATATGTTTCACCTGCTTGGCAGTAATGTTAGCTGACAAAAACAAAGGTCCCTCTATGAATCGAAGGCCTGTCTGATGTTGATCCTATTTTTCCCCCCCGACGTCGGTCACATTCTTGTTTTGCTAGACGGGCTTCACCAGATATAACTTTGTTTTCTTTTGTGCTTCCGTAGAGTTTTGGTGCCTTCAAATGAAACTCGTGAGCTCGTGTTTACAACATGGGAAGTCGTGTACACGATATGCTTGGCGTTCAAGTGGTTAAATTGTGAGAACACCGCTGCTAAGCAACGGCAATATTAACATAACATAATGCAGGAAATAATGCAGGAAATGCAAAGGCAATATGACAGAGGAAAAAGATGAGGCGGTAGAGAATATCAACATTTTCCTCAGACTTATTATAACATCATGAAGAAAAACTCTAAAAAATACGACCAAAATTACAACCGAAAAATTAGTTGTCTGCCATTTCTGACAATGTCAACAAATATGTCACAACTCTGAGCTTTCAGAAACTTTCCACTTACGAGGTTGTGAATACGACATGAGGGGGGGCGTTCATATGGACTCTTCTCATGAACACGGTAAACACGACCCGATTTGAAGGCACCATTTGTGTTGGTGTCTGAGTTGTGGTGCATGGGGGATCTGGTCGTTTGTTGGCGTTAGCGGACTCCATTTCTAACCAAACATTAGCTATTGTTTCACACCGTTAGCCCTGTAGAGAGTAAAGGCACTCGCGAGCGTGCATTCTTCACATTAAAAGCCGTCTAAAGGCTGATAGAGGAAACCCAGAATGAAATTAATAAACGTTCATAGGTGTAAAAACTTTGACTGTGTATTTAGATGTTTTAAGGTGCCATTTTCACAGAGTCAATGCTCATTCTGACCCCACGTCCACTTCTGTCCCCCTCCTCCCGGTCTTCAGAAGGTGCACAACAAGGCCAGCAAGATGGGGGCATACGCTGAGCAGTCCTTCCCGGCTGAGGACACTTTACAGCCCTTCGACAAGGAATCCACAACACTCTGTTTCAGCATGGAGATGAGGAGGGCGGAAGACTTGGAGAATGAAGTGGAGCAGGTGGGAGGAGGAAAGGAGGAAGTTTGTCCAGCTGAAGATAAAGAGAATGGGGTGAGGGATCTGCTTGTCGTCTCCATGAAGAAAACCAGCTTCTCTGTGGTGAGAGGGAGGGGCTGCGACAGCAGGAGCCACTGTCATGGATGTCCTGGGACAGGATGTACCTTTAATGACGTCGTCATGGTGGCAGAATCCAGCGAGGTGGTGCTTGGTGAGTATGTTGACTTTTAGTGTCCAGTCTTCTCTTCTATTCGTCTAATACAGATGATCTCACTGAGACCAAGATCTTTTTTTTAAGTGAGAAAAGAAAAAAAAACATAATAATGTCATAATAAGCACATAATAAAGTCCAGGGCCAACCATGCATCTCCAAATATGCTCATTTGGAATTCAGAAAAACTGGAGGATTAAGTTTTCCTTTATGGGTTTAGGAAAAAAACTACTTAAGCTATAAACAACACAGTCTCACGTTAGTTCATGAAATAGCCACGAAATGTAATCTATTTGATTCGTGTACATAGACACAACTTTCGCTTTGCTTTCGTGACGCTCAGCACGACAACACATTTTTAGTGCGTTTTCCTACGCATGTCTTGACACACGTGTCAATTTCTGCTCCAGTCTTTTCAAAATAAAACTACTTAGTTAGGGTTAGGCAACAAAACCACTTAGTTAGGTTTAGGAAAAGATTGTGGTTTGGGTTTAAATAACTCCGGAAGTGCCATAATTTAAGTACAGAAGTTATGTGACAAATAAATCAACGTTGACTTCTGGTTTCACACGGGACACGAACACCAGTCTCCTGTGCGAAAGTCCTGTGTTTTTTGTTTTTTGACCCACCCATCCACCCAGACCTCCCTACGCAGCGTTCGCAGCTCTTTATACTTCCCGGTTCACAATTAGGTGGATTACAAACAAATTGATTTTGTGCTGACCATCACGAAAAAATGGGAAATTCATATCTATGTACACAAATCAATACATTATATAAATTACTAATAAACCCTCCAATAAAGCCCAGCTGTAACAGTGCTGAAAACAGACCTCTTTTTTATCTCATGAAAAGTTGACCTCTTGAGATACAGTACATGCCTTAGGTCAAGAAAACAGTCAAAAGTAGTTACAATTAAAATGCATTAGTATGTATTTAAATCTGATCAGATTTATAGAGTACTAATGTGCAGTGACACTCCCTTCTATTGGTAAAACCTATTCATATACTGAAAAGGCATTATTCTTTTTTTTCTTACAAAAGGGATATCAATTATATTGGTTGTTTGTTCCCTGTGTCTCTTTCAGTTCCAAGAGGCAGTGGAAGTTTCACACAGATAACATCAAGGAACACTCCAATCGAACACGTGGCCACTAGCCTTTACATCAGAGGTCTCTGTCAGCAGAGGATACCCTACTCTTCACCCAACCCAGGTTTGTCATTCAGAGCAGCACGCAGCAACGTGGCACCTACTGATCACCGCAATAATTTACAGTCCAGTGTGAGTTTCTAATTTCAGTTTTCCACTGATTTGTGAAATTCCTTGTTTGTTTTCATTTCTTTTGTGTTCAGAGGAGATGACCATCTACTACTACAAGACATCCGGTTCTTTCCCTTTCAAAGGACAGGCAGTGGTCCTAAACTTTAGCAAGACCAACTGCTTCCTCCAGTGCTGCAAGGAAGGGGAGAGGGTGTTCCTACAAGTGGAGGTAATAACTGTTACTGAGTGAGTTCATGTCCATGTAGTTAGATTTAGACTAGTTTGGCATTTATGGTCCCCAGAGGATGACTTTGGTAATCCTCTGACTTTTCCTCCAGCGCCACCATGAGGTTAAAATTGTTTTGAGTAAATCGTCTTGAAAAACTATTGGATGGATTGCCATTAAATTTGGCAGAGACATTCATGTCCCCCACAGGATTATTTTTATATGATTTTTTTAATATTTTTACCTGATGGTGGTACTCAATACAAGGTCAGGACAAAGGTCAGGGGATCACCAAAATGATCAGGATTCATCATCTGGGCACCATGAATGTTTTAAGAAAATGTAAAAACAATCCATCTGGTAGATGTTGATATATTTCACTGGGTAAGTTACATTTTGACCTGCTAGTGGTGTTTTACAGTCGATGAAAAGTCAGGAGACTATCAAGGTCAGTAGGATGCATCCTCATGGCACCGTGAATGCCCTTTTAATGGCGATTTATCTGAAAGTTGTTAAGATATTTTGCTCGTCACAATATTGATATCGAGGTGTTGGTTTTCTCCATATCGCCCAGCCCTAACTAGGACATGAACATTAACGCTTTAAAGACTCTCGTCTACAAACCTAGATGGAAAAAATGTGTTGGCCGAGCAGCATATTCCCAGTAGATCAAAGGTCAGCAGCACTTATTTTGATGGAGTTTCTCTATGGAGAATCTGTTGACAGAGAGTGGCAGAGCAGAAAAACAGGGAAGTAGTTACAGTCATGAGGGTTTCATTCATTGGAAACAGATTCATTTCCCCTTATATTTGCATTTCTCAAGGTCACAAAATGTCATGGAAATTACACTCGTCTGCATACAGCGTTGGAGGCAGGGCTCCATTCATTCCTCAGTGGCGCATGAAGCAAATCCATTGGGCCCATAGAGCAGGCACAGTAGTGTTTCCGTTAACCCCGCCTCCAGCCCTCGGCCTGGGTCTCATTCACATGGACAGAGGAGGGAGAATATCTCTCGATTCAGCTATTAGTGCATTTTACAACTTTTAGGACCTAATGATTTAAATAAGAGCTATTCAAGTGTTCGTCCTGGAAAGTTGATTCACGTCAAAGAAAAATTATCTGCTGATTTACAGACGTCTTTTTCCCAATGTAAGTCAAAGGGAAAAATTATTTTTGGTCCCAATAGAGAGGCGAAGTCCCTCCCTTTCTGTTGGATCCCAAGGGATCTTATTCCGGAAAAAATATGCACGGTAGTCAAAGGCGATGTGTTTTATCCAGCGACTCCTGTTCTTTTTATCAGCTGGGAAGCGAAAGAATGAGTGACACCCGTTTCTGGTGTGAGTACATCCCAGTACGAAACACACAGACATCGTAGCTTCAGCGAGAGAGACGTCACTTACAACAAATTGTGTCAGTCTTGACTTTCAAAATTATCTTTTAAATTGACAAACATCATATGTGTGATTCATGGCACAATTCAAACGAGATCAAAACAATATTTCTCTTTCACCGTTGACTACCGTTCATATTTTTTCAGAAAAAAAGGTCCCATGGTAGTCCACCGGAAGGGGCGGGGCTTTGTCCCTCTATGGCATCACGAGATGGACACGGAAGTTGTAATTCCACCATCTGACCATTATGTCAAATTTGCTTAAAAGCCAGGCGCACTTCCTGGGGGCTTGTCTCAGAACAATTTCGTAGTGGCCAAACGGCGGTACTACAACATCCGTGTCCATCACGTGATGCCATTGGGCCCAAAAATACTTTTTCCCATAGACTTACATTGGGAAAGAGATGCCTGTAAATCAGCGGATGATTCCTTTTGGAGGTAAATCAACGTCATAGTATGAACACTCTAAAAGCCCTTATTTAAATCATTAGGTCCTAAACGTTGTAAAATGCACTAATAGCTGAATCTACAGTTATTTCCCTTCCTCCGTTCATGTGAATGAGACCCAGGCCGAGGCTTGACCGAAGGCTGGGAGGCGGAGTTAAAGGAAACGCTACTGCACCTGCTCTATGGATGTGGAAGATTGCCGAAAGATCCGGGTACTTTATCACTCGGCAGTCGAGCCATTTTGGCTTCTTACGCCACTGAGCAGCTCTCATAGGAATGAACGGGAGCCCGCCTACAACGCTGTATCCAATTCTCTTTGTACATCCATGGCTCAGAATGGCAATGCTAAAATGCTGATGTTTAGCAGGTATAGTCAAATTATTACCATGTTCACTATCATAGTTTAGCGTGTTAGCATGCTAACATTTGCTAATTAGCGCTAAACACAAAGTATAGCTGAGTTTTGCAGGTATTTGGTCATAACCAAGTATTGGAAATTCAATTTTTGACCTAATGGTGGCGCTAGAGGAAAAGTCAGGGGATCACCAAAGCCAGTAGGATGCATTATCAGGGATCCATGTTGGTCTGTACGAGATGTCATGGCACTCAATCAAATATTTGTTTAGATATATCAGTCTGGACCAAAGTGGTGCAGCAACTAAATGACCAACCTGCCTACTGTTTCAGGAAAGGAGGACTAAAACGATGTTAAATGTGTGTTATAGAGAATTATTTCATTGGGAGTTTAACAAGTTGATTATTATGATTGGGATACTTGCAAGCGAAGTATTGTAACCATCTCCCTGCCAGGATGTTGAACAGCGTTTGTTGTTGTTGTAGACTTGCGACAAGAAGAGCCTGAAGAAGATCTCCAAGACCGACGAGAGCACCCTCTCCTACGTCTTCTACATGAAGACCCAGGGGTCGACTCCGCGCACGTTTGAGTCAGCGCTGCACGGCGGCTGGTTCATCCAAATAGACGACACCGCAATCCACCGAGTGGGAGTGGCAAACCTGGATGGAACAATGGGAGACGAACCCTTCTTCTTCATCATTCAGGTGTGATCAGTCAGAGTCACAGTTCTCAGTCAAGTTGACCATTTAAAATTGTGGATTTTTTTTGGGACTTGATATTAAACAAAATAAAAACATGAGAGGAGCTCTTCTGTTTGACCCACCTGCTCCAGTGACAGAAACCCACGTCACTGTGTCAAATTCTGCTATTGCAGAAGTGCGTAGATATGTATCATACAACTATATCTATTTAAACAAATGTTTTCTCTGTGTGTGTGTCTCAGTGTGTAATCAGTTTTGTTGTTTAAAGAGACCTTTCAAGCTGATTGTTTTTTTTTTTTACAAGCATTCATATTTTGTGTTCATGAGATGTAACTTTCATTAAAAACATATATGTTCGAAATAAAGGCAATTTGATTATAAACACTTTCTAATATACATTATTAAGAGATATTGTGAGCAAAATTACATGTAGTATAAACTATAAACACGAGTCCAATGTATTAACGTAAGCACAAACATTAAAAGAGTTCTGAATGACTGGTTGCATATATTATTACATGCATGTTTTATGGACACACTGGTATGTAATTAAGTAATTAGTAGCAGGTCTACAGTCATGCTAGCAGCTAAAATGCTAACATCAGCATGCTAACATGCTCAGAATGGCCATGCTAACATGCTGATGTTTAGCAGGTATAGCCTAATGTTTACCATGTTCACCATCTTAGTTTAGCGTGGTGATATAATGTTATATGTAGATGATATTAACACTTCCCAGACTTACTGGATATTTTCTTATATTACAATGACAACACGTATAGATGTATTACTCTTCTATTAGCATATTGTGATCTTTGGTATGTATTGGTAAACTGTGTATTTTGTGTATTTTACAATAAGTAAAAGTGTGAAATCCCTAAATACTGTCAGCACCAAGTTTTTTTTATGACACGAGGCATACATTTTCAATAAATTTGTAGTACTCCATTACTTCAATATGCAGTAATGGAGTACTTTCTTTTGCATAATTTCATTTTGTTTTACACCTATCTACCAGGTGTGCATTAATATTTAATCCGATATTTCAAAACAAGTAAAAGTATCAAATAGTA
This sequence comes from Sebastes fasciatus, assembly GCF_043250625.1. Taxonomy (NCBI): domain Eukaryota; kingdom Metazoa; phylum Chordata; class Actinopteri; order Perciformes; family Sebastidae; genus Sebastes; species Sebastes fasciatus. The sequence goes on from NC_133796.1 coordinate 31,560,637, forward strand.
TTACAAAGATGTCAGACCATAAAAGCCTTTTACAGAACATACAATATGAAAAAGTAATACGGACAAACACAATTATTGTTCTTTTGATCAACCATCCTGAATTTGAGCTACAAAAAAAAAAAAAAATAAGTAGTAAGTACAACAGTAAGAGGAAAAGATATTTTGAATTGTACAAATATAAAGTTCTGCAAATCACAAAACACAATCTGAAAGCACCATTGGAAAAACGCTGTACTGTATCTTCTGAAAGAAAATATACTGGAAACTAAAAAAATTAAATCACATGTTCAGGTGTGTTATCAAGATATTCTTTGTATGTAAAAAATATATAGTTTGATTGTACTCAAAAGTGTGATTTCTGTACTTGAACTGTGATTTTTTACATACTGATTTTGTACTAATGATATATAAGACGTACAACTTAAAATACTATTGACTCAAGTGCACCTGAACCTGAGCTATTTCAATACACCATTAAGTTATGATAATTGTATTTAAATACTTTTTTTGTACTTAACATTCTTGAAATTTAATTTAAATGACTATGTCAGATATGATGTTTACATTTTATAAAATATATTAAACACTTTTTTTCTGTTTATTTAATGTATACTTATATTTGTCCAAAACACATTAGTTAGTATAATTTAAGTGTACACATTGTACAAGGTAATGCCCATCATTATTACCAAAAAGTACACTCAAAATAGCACAGTCAAAGGAACTTGTGTGTAGTTTTGATACTTATATATCGTTAATACGCTACGTATTATATTAGTGTGTGAAAAATAGCACACTTTGAGTACATTCACATGGAAGTATATTTAGTATACTACAATTATGTGCAATTAAGTATATTTTTTACAAAGGTATTCACTATAAAATAAAACTTTCACACGTATACACATGTATTAGTTATGCTGATGTTTGATAAGCTCTGAGGACACCTTCTCTCTGTTCTTCAGTGGACTCAGAGTCCAGTTTGTTCATCGTCACCGTCGTCAAATGCTTTGTTGGTCTGTCCATCAATGCTTGTCTCGTAGGGATTCTCCACGACTGTCTTGACTGCAGATTTCCTACAAACACACAAGAAACACAACATGTGTTACAGTTATGGGAATAAACTGGTCCAACATGGTAGAAATGGGTCTCAGACTCGAGACCAAAAACTCACTTCTTGCGATCTCTGACACCGGAGACGATGAGGTAGACACCTGCTAGCACCACGACTCCCATGACCACCCCAAACACCACCAGCCACACCTGCACCGGCTGCTCCACGGGAGGCGCCAGTGTTGCTAGGATACCCTCGAACTCCAGCGTCTTGTCATCCAATTGGAAGGCGTCGTTGATTCGGCCTCGACATAACCTGGGATCAATATCGAAATGGGTTCATTATTGCTCACACCTTTTAACGTCTCTAGGGGAAAGTCACACAGAGTTGATTATATCAATTATAGCAGAAAGCAATTTATCTAGAATCCTTATGTTAGAAATGTTATGTTATTATATAAAGGCTAGACTAAAGGCTCTAACACACCAAGCCGACGGTCAGCCTTCGGACAGTTTTGGGCCGTCGGTGAGTGTCTGTCGGCCTAGTTTTTGCGGTGCGTCCTGCACCGTCGGCTCTAGTCTGCCTGTGTTGGAGGTTTTTCGGCTGATTCAACATGCTGAATGAGAGCAATCACTCCGATTGGCTGTTCACCTTAAACGAATCAGTGCACGAGAAGAGAAACGGAAGTGAGGAAAGCAAGCCAACGATTAAAGTCAAGAGAGCACACAGAGGGCTCTCCTCATTTTTCATATTCATCTCATCTGATCATGCCAATACCAGACCGTGACCTCCAGCACACACTGGGGCGAATTGCAGACAAAAAGGGAAGCGGTCGGGATGAGTCAGTATCTCCAAGTCTGAGGCCATAGTTCTCTGCCGAAAAATGGTGGATTGTTCCCTCTGGGTTGGGAGTGAGTTACTAACCCAAGAGAGGGAGTTTAAGTATCTCGGGTTTCATATGTGGACGGGCGGTCGCTGCGACATCAGCAGTTATGCGGGCGTTGTACCGGACTGCTGTGGTGAAGAGGGAGTTGAGCCGATTTACCGGTAAATCTACGTTCCAACCCTCACCTATGGTCATGAGCTTTGGGAAGTGAGATTGTGGATACAAGCAGCCTAAATGAGCTTCCTTCATAGGATGGCTGGGCTCTCCCTTAGAGATAGGGTGAGGACCTCAGACATCCCTAGGGTAGGCTTGCCACGGTAGTAGATGTTACTGTTACCGGTGTAACACAGTGTTTGGGCATACAGCCGCCCACCACACTTGTCCACTGACCCCACCGTCATTTTGCTTTTTTAATAGAAATAAAACTAATTTTGTAAAATTTCGCGTATCAGCGCTGTGTTATCAATACATAGTCGGATGACAGACACTACAAACTGAGAGTGAAAGTGTCTGCATAGAGTAGCAGGAGTCAGATTCACACATGGGATGAGAGAGAGTTGACAGACAAGATGATGGAGGAGCATTTGGTTTCAAAGCGAAAAGCAAATAAAGCGCCTATTTGGCAATATTTCGAGTTTAAACCCAATGCTATAAGGGAACCTTAACGTTAATGAGGCAATCGCCGTGTGGAGGATGGAGCATTCACAGCCGGTGTTGCAGCTCAATTGCGCTGGGTGGAAACCTGCAGCCTTACAGCGAAAGCTTAACTGGAGAGGCCAGACACACAGCCACCCGACAGTAAAGAACAAAATAAGCACTCCTCAGATATTGAGCGTCATCTTTTTGTGTAAAATGTCCGGTGTAATCTGTAAACTCAGTGTTGTCACAAGTTTAATAACCGGTGGGAAAATGTCCTCACTGGTGACATTCCTACCAGAGGGATCTCCGGAGCCGCTGCTCTACCCCGGGGTAGACCCAGAACACGCTAGAGAGATAATATATCTCGTCTGGCCTGGGAACGCCTCAGTCCTCCAGGAAAAGCTGGAAAACGTTGCTGGGGAGAGGGACGTCTGGAGTACTGTGCTAAGCTTGCTGCCCCTGCGATCCGGACCCCAGATAAGCGGAAGATAACGGATAATCAAAATACACCTGTGTGTTGAATAGAGCCTCACCGTATGGCAGCCTCCACATCTTCCTTTGGGATATATATGGAGGGACGTGCTGGGTTGGTGACCGCAATGAAGAAGGAGATCCTGGGAGTCTCTTTATACACGCAGACGTTCTCTGCTCTGCAGGTACAAACCAAGAAGAGCTCTCCAACAAATGTGGTAACAAAAGATAGTCAGAGCAAAACAAAGCATAAAGTTTCTTCATATTTTTGTGGTCTCAGGATAATACTGACGTGAAGTCAAGGGTGTCGTTCCTTTGGCTGTAGTACTGCCTCATAGCGTACGCAATGTTGGCCTTGAACAGGTACAGCTCGTTGGGGTTCCAGGAATACTGAAACACATTTTACTTGATTAATATTAAACAGACTGAAGGTCACTTCAAAGGTGCAAAATTCACTTCACGTGTAGTCAGATATTGTAACCATGTAACCACTGTAGTAACACTTCTGATAATGATTAATAATACTCACAGCGCTATCACCCATGGCAGCCTTCAAACTTAGCCTCACTTTAATGGCATACCCTGAATCTGTAAAAAACATCAAATCATTTGTTCAGTTTGATAAATTATGATTTTTTGTCACACATTTCTCGCTTCTTATTCCCCACATTTCATCAGATCTTCACCAAACATGGCACATAACACTGTGAACACAACCCATGCATTTGGTTTTGGATATCACCCACTGTTTGTCAATAGTTAACATTTTGTTGCTGTGGCCTAAATACACTTAAACTGCCATAACTATTGAATGCATCATCCAATAGCAACCAATTTCTGGGTAACCTGAACAGACAGGGAAACAGACTTTCAGGTCTTTTGTCATTAATCTAACTTTAAAGCAAGGAATCTCTGTCTCTGTTGCATATCTCCAGCACCGTTCATTCGATCTACGTCACACTTGGCGGGTGTATAGCTGGGGAACCAAGGACGTGCAGTGTTGAAGTTGGTGCAATTTGGACACATTTCACGTTCAATATTAATACATTTTGAATAAACAAGAGGGGGGCGGGGCTTCAGGACTCTGTGAGCTGAGTCGAGCATGTCGTCCGCAGTGGCCCTTTACAGGCTGCGGCTCATTGACTGCAGTTCACTTTTGCTGCCGGATATACTAACGTTACAACCAAACTCTTCACTTCCCTGGAGTCAGAGAGAGATGAGTTTCTCAACAAGGCTGCAAGCAACACTTCTGGTGCGATGGGCCTGAACTGGCATGCGTTCCAAACAGCCCTAAACTGGCACGCCCTGAAGGAGCACGCCCTAAACGGGCAGTACAGTAGTACAGTCCAACTTGGTGCACACAGGTGACCCTGGACATGTGTTTGACATAGTGTTCAGAAGCACTTTTTCTTTTGTTTTGGCTTATAAAGGCATTTACACACCGGTGGTGTGACGAATAAAGAACAAGGAAAAGCGAAATACTGTGTGAATATTATATGTCTAGCGCATTTATTGTGAAAGGTGTTGATCTGGTTCTGGTCTGTGCTGCCTTAGTCACGGTTGAAAGGAGTAATAAAGTTTGCAGTCTTGGTTCAGACTATGGAGCCTCCTAGTTGATATGAATATAAATATAGGCCAAACTCAACCCGTTCTGCACAACGTGATTGGTTGACACCTTTTTATTCGCGGTGCAAAAGCTCAGAAAAATCGACCTTGTTCCGGAAAAAAATGTGGTTGCTTTTTCACCACATGATATTCACATTCTGTGTGAAAGTATTCATGACAAAAATAACATTTCAAAAGAAAAAATTGCACGGGAAAAAACTCCCCTGGTGACTAAAGGCCTTAAGTCATGACACATGGAGTACACAGTAAAAAATAGAAGTTGCATTCTCACACATTTTCCTTGAGGAAATACTCAGAAATACGCACTCTAGTAAATGTCTGCGGTTTGGTCATGCAAATATTTGTCATGAAAACAGCAGTGACTTAAGTCTGTGCTTTTTCTACTTCCTTAAAAATGTCCTCAGGGATTTCCTTTTTACTTCATGCCCCTTTGTAAAGTGGCACAGCAAATGTTTCACCCGAAGTGACACCAATGGTGAAAGAGTTGTTTGTCCACTCATACAGTTTATACTGTATGCCTCTGGTGCAGCTTTTCAGGTCAATCAGAAACTGTTAAATTAACTGTGTTTGTTGTGGACTTCAACGCTACATCAACACGATATGGCAGTATGGACTGAGTATACACTCAACCCAGATCAGTTTGCTGTGTAGGAAACAAAGCATGACGGGGAAATACAGTTATTTTCTTTCTTTGCCAAGAGTGAGATGAGATAATCGATACCCCTCTCATATCTTTACAATGAATTTCAAGCTCTAACCACGAGATGGTTACCTTAGCTTAGAACAAAGACTGGAAACAGGGGAAACAGCTAGCCTGCCCAAAGGTAACAAAATCCACCTACCAGCAACTCTAAAACTCACCAATTAACATGTTATATCTCCTTTGTACGTACAAAAACCAAAGTGTAGAAACGGCACTTTCATTTTTGTACAAATTAAAAAGATATATGATTTGTTAATTAGTGAGCTTCATGGTTGCTGGTACAGAGCCAGACTAGCTGGTCCCCCCTGTTCCCAGTCTTTGTGCTTAGCGAAGCGAACCAGCTGTTGGCGGTAGCATCATATTTATTATATCATATACCATAACTCTCAGCAAGAAAAGCAAATAAACATATTACCTAAAATGTCAAATTATTACTTTAATAAAATTGTTATTTTAGTGGTAATAAGTATCTTTTGTACTCACATGGATTTGCTGTCGTCCAGCCTACAGTCCTGCCGTGTTTCTCGTTCTCTACCTTCAGCCAGTCATGAAGTTTTTGGAAATAGTCCAACAGCGGGCGGGCGTCCATCTTAACATCACCAGATATCGTCTGCAAAGCCCTGGTCCAGGACTGGGACCTTCCCAGCTCTAACATATTCCTAAGAGAAAACATTGATGACGATGATAAATGACTGCTGCATTTATACATGTGTACCACAATAGTGTAATATATAATGTGTTACAGCAAAACAGGAATGAGACATTATCTCTCTTTTGATTTCAAATGGTTAGATGGACTATAGAATAGAACATGTATTGCTCTTTCACAGGGATAAGCGAAACAACTACATCTGATTGTGTGACAGCCTTCAGAGAGGAACAGGACGTCGTCTGTACCTCAGTTTGGTTCCTGCTGCGGTAGAACCAGTAATGTCACATGAAGACAAGGCACCTATATGGCCGGCCTCATCGCAGAGCGCTTTCTGGAACTGAAACTGGTAGATGGTTCTCGTGAAGTATCTGTATTCACAATCAGCAGCAAACACACACACACACACACACACACACACACACACACACACATACATGGTTAATGCCTTATACAGTAGCAGAATGGGGGCAATTGTTTGCAGTCTGGACCCTATTATTCTACTCCATCTTGCTTGCAACAATGTGTAATTCTTTATTTCGGCCTTATGCAGCCAACAGGCACAACCAACAGTACAGCTCAAATACATCCAAAGCATGTCTTTTTACATTATCAGTCGAAAGATGTATATGTTCTAGCTACGGCTGTCAAAATGAACATGATAACGCGTTAACGCAAATTTGTTTTAATGGCACTAATTTCTTTAATGCACTAATGCAGTTTTAAAGCTAGAGTGAAGATACTGGCATCATATGAAACTAGAAACTAAAAAAATCTAAGGAATCCATTGGTATCAACCAGGTCATACTAGCTTGTCGGGAAGGAGGCTACAATAGCGCTCCAAACTTACACCAAATTTTGGCGAGAAAAAACTGGCATGGCCATTTTCTAAGGGGTCCCTTGACCTTTGACCTCAAGATATGTGAATGTAAATGGGTTCTATGGGTACCCACGAGTCTCCCCTTTACAGACATGCCCACTTTATGATAATCACATGAAGTTTGGGGCAAGTCATAGTCAAGTCAGCACACTGACACCCTGACAGCTGTTGTTGTCTGTTGGGCTTCAGTTTGCCATGTTATGATTTGAGCATATTGTTTTATACTAAATGCAGTACCTGTGAGGGTTTCTGGACAATATTTGTCATAGTTTTGTGTTGTTAGTTGATTTCCAATAATAAATATATACATACATTTGTATAAAGCAGCATATTTTCCCACTCCCATGTTGATAAGAGTATTAAATACTTGACAAATCTCCCTTTAAGGTACATTTTGAACAGATCAAATTATTATTATATTACTATTATCATTATGCTTTTATGTTACCTGATGAAAGAATAGTCTCCAGATACATGGAACAGAGCGGGTGGGTCACAGTAGGTCTCGTCTCTCGGCACTGGCTCCATCACCCCCACCAGCTCCCTCCTGTGAGGACAACAGAGAGTCAGCACTGATGCAGGCTGATGCTGTAACCGCAGTAAAGTAGCCGCTGAGGTAACACAACATGAAAAGCAACAATACTTGCCTGCAGTATGTCCACATTCGATGTCATCATGACCATATTTTACCCGTGAATTTCCCCAGGCTACATAAATGAAGTGGCTTATTTACAGATGCATCATATAGGTCTGTGCTTACTTCATGTCCCACCAGCGCTCCATCCAATTATCCTTGGTGATGTTCCCTGCAAACACCTGCCACCTCCATTCCTCCAGCATGTAGGTGAACGGCAGCGTGGCCACGATGGTGAGCGCCTGTTTCAGCAGGAAGTTGATCTCCGTTTCTGCCAGGCGAAAAACAGAAAACAGTTAATGATATAGCAATTGAAAAGGGTCAGGGAGAGCTGTTTCTGGTCTGAACATCATTTTAGAAGTTTTTTTAGAAAGGACACTGAAACACAATTTTTATAGATATATTATTCTTTTTGGGGACATTTTTGTGATTAAGGGTGGAGGAGGTCAGATAAATACTGAGGAGCCAGGGCGTTGAGGGATTTGTAGGTGAGGAGGAGGATTTTGTAGGTGATGCGGGACTTGACCGGGAGCCAGTGGAGGTGGATGAGGGTGGGGGTGATGTGCTGCCAGGGCTTGGTGCGGGTGAGAACCCTGGCAGCCGAGTTTTGCACATACTGGAGCCTGTTCAGAGGTCATGTTTTGCTTGATTATCTGGTTTCACCAGAGCAAACCGGTGAATGCGGGTGTGACGTGGTCTGTGGTGGTGGCCCCAACGGTGCTGAAGCTATTTTTATCCTACATGCCATTCGAGGGCAGAAACCAAGAGACACATTACTCATACCTGCTCTGGTTTGTTCAGAACGTTTTATATATTCTTCATATTGTATCTCCTGTTTGGTGTTTTCTATGGGTTTAGGCCAGGTAAATAATTTCATTGCTCTTTAAGAAAATAATTTATCAAACCAAAAAAATATCAACAAAGCTGAAATTAGCTTTTATACTCTGTCTCATTAAAGCAACAAGGAAAAACTACTGCAGCGATTTCAACACACGATCAAAAACAAGGCGCTCCGAGCTGCTGTAGCATTTATCTGATCCCCGATCAGTTCAACCACTGAATGATGTGTCGGTGAGGGAGCGGCGTGAATGAGAGCCTGTGAAGATGATACAACTTGGATAGCTGTTAGCTCACACTAACTAAACTGCTTAAGTGCAGAAGTTATCGAGTGCTGCAGGAATGGGTCCTAAAACCCGGAAATGAGTTAGCATTTTAGCACTTCCGGTTCCCTCGTCTGGAAGTCAATGGGTTTTTAGTTAGATGCCTGAAATAAAGTCTGTGGTTAACACAAGCTGAAGAGATTTTAACATTTTGTTCTATGAAATACATCAATAAATATCCCACTTGTGAATTTTGAAGCTTTTATGTGTCTTAAAAAAGTCGGTATCTAACAAGTGGCTAAATGAGACTACTAAACGTCATCACGCCGACTCGTCCGCCTTTACAGCCTTGTTTATACTCGCGTTCATGCGACCGTGTTGTAGTTTGTTTATAGCCTGACGTTAGTTTTTTACTTCTGGTGATTGCATTCACACTTCAAAATCATAAAAGTGGTGTTCATTTGTGGAGATTATTTTACGTAACAAAATGTGTAAGTGTCATAAACGTTTGTTTGTCACAGAACTTGTTTTCTGCAATAATCCAAAAGCCAATGGGAAAAATCCCATTGGCTTTTTATCGAGGGAACCAGGTCGATGCTAACTTCCTGGTTGGCCAACAAAAATATGTCATCACTGCACCACTCTATTCTTCTTCTGGCATTTTTGGCAGTTACCAAACAGCTTCAGGTGCATTACGTCCTTCTGGACTGAAGGAGGGCCAACCCTGATTTACATTTCCGGCCAACGGAGAGTATTGATTATAGCAGCTTTCATGTTTCTTTTGTTTGATAATTGCCAGCGTTATCTACATCAGTAGTACCATTATCATAAATGAAGTCGGGCGGCAGGAGAGCAAGGCTCTGCAGGTGTTTGGGCGTTGCAGCAGAGAGGGACATGATTTCTCCGACAGCCTCGTGGAAACCCTCGTTGGCTCCGTCCCTCAGGAGGTAGGACAGGTTACGGTAAGCCATCTGGTACTGGTTGTGACCCATCTCATGGTGCACTGTGAGGAAGTTGTCCATGTTGACCGTAGTGCACATCTTGATCCTGAAGACATCACAGGAGAAGTGTTAATGTCAGCAGTTATGATGTGTGATGCAGACATGGCGTGATGCCAGATAGCAGATATACTGTACCAATAAAACAGCCTGTGCAGTTACATGTTTCTGATGAGTCAGACGGGAAAAACACTGAAGCCCAATGTTGTTCAATATGTTTCGACAACATAAAGACTTTGGTTATCTTTATCAGCAGGAAAGAATGACTCAGAAATTAATCAACATCATTGTTCCAGAAAGTTCATATTTATGGCTCTCATGTACTGATCTACAGTTAGATTACTCTTCTCAACACAGCACACAAAACCTTATAGATCACTTTTACAAAGAGTTGCTTTCTGTTTGAATATATACAGTATGCGCTCTTAATCAGTCGCTCTGCAAAAAAAATCAGAGGTTTTTGGGGAGAAGCTGCTCATATATATTTGTTGGAGAACAATTTATTTCATTTTAGAGTCAGCAACTTATCGGAGAGTCAGATAGCTCTTTTTCTGATACTTGTTTCACCGTGGCTGTGTATGCATGAATATGTGCATGTCTGTGGGTTTTATCCTACCTAAAGTCCTCTCTGTTCCCCATGTCCCAGGCTGTGGGGTGACACACCACGTTACGTCCGTCATCAGGCTTCACCAGCATGGAGTTATTCCAGAAGTTTGGGAACATCTCGTACAGACCCACAGACATGAAGAACTTCTCTGCTTCTTCGAAAAGCCGAATCTCACTCCATTCCTGAAATTCAAATTTACATTTGATAGACGGTTTCACCTCCGATAGAGGATTTTAATGTCTCGTTTGTTTAATTTCTTTATCACTGTATGCACTGTGATGTATACATTTTAAAGAGGACCTATTTTGCTTATTTTCAGGTGCATACTTGTATTCTGGGTTTCTACTAGAACATGTTTACATGCTGTGAAAAGCCCAGTCTGCTCTGATTGGTCAGCTGACCTACTGTTGTGATTGGACAGCTGAACCTAACTTTTCGGACTCCGCTCCAGCTCCGCTCTAACTAGCTTTGTTTGAGGGCGTGCCAAACTAGCCGTTAGGCAAAGTGTGTTACTTGGTGACATCACCACGTTACGGAAGAAAAGGCAGGACTTCAAGCAAAGTCGTTTCAGGCAGTTCAGGAGCAGTGTTTCGGGTGTTTTGGCGGGGACTTTGGCCTTTGTAACTTTGCAGACCTTTTACATGCACAAAAAACTATATAACACACTAAAGGAAAGAGAAAAGGCACACAAGCATAATAGGTCCTCTTTAATAATACAGAATAAAAGATTAAACTAAATTGTACTGCACCTTATCCACCATAGTTTTGCTGACATCAATATCTTGTTTATCAGGGTAGGGGATTGAATGAGGGTACAGGTTGGTCCAGAATCTTCCCCACATGTCACCTGAACAATCAACAGAAAAGGTTTTCACTCTAAGTACTCCAAGTAGACACTGAGGTGTTCCTCCTACAGTAAACCTTTGTCAGATGGATGTAGTTACAGTCAAAGATGGAGGCTGCATTTTCCCTGTATTGTTACCTTTAAACAACCAAGCATATCACTAAATAACATGTTCCTGAAGGTCACATTTATGCCTTTACCAAATCTCAAAAACATAAGCAATTTGAAGCTTCACATATAAAGCCCATTTTGCAAGCTGTCACTCTGCTTTTCGCTCCTCTTCAATCAAACATAAACAAAGTGGTATTCACACAGCTGGACAACAGAGGGAGCCATGAACAAGGTCTGGACTGCTCTGAAACTGTATTCTTTATATTGGACATTTAATGCACTGTAAGATCATTTTGTAATGCAAATTATGATGTTATTCTACTGTTGCAGGCAAGAGTTATAGCACAGATTAGCTGTTACATGTTGGCCATTTATGTATCTATTATTTTTTGGTTGAAATAAAACAAAACATACCCAGCAGGTGGGCTGGCAGAGGTCCTTCTGAATCAATGTGTCCTTTGTAGACCTCCGTAAGCCTGGCTCTCACGTAGGCATGCAGCTCTTTGTACAAGGGCAGGATCTGTGGAGGACAACAACAATAAATGTTAATTATTTCACACAGTCAATAACAAACTGTACATTCCCAATCACGTTAATGTAGATGCTCTGAAACACGAGACATACAATCCACTGATATTAGACGTACCTCTTTGTATACAGAACGGACATCTTCCATCAGCTCGTCTCTGGTGTACTTGTACTGAACGTCCTCCTCAATGGTCTCATAGTTATATCTCCAGTAAGCTCCATAGTCTTCAAAACCTGGAAGAATGTGTGTCAGAGAGGAACAGGTCAAGAGAGAAAGAAAGTGTAAGACAGACACATTTCAGTTTACAGAAACTGTCATTACCAGAGGTTTGTTTGTAGTTTTTTGGGAGAATTGTAGCTGACTCCCTTTTGCGTGAAGAAGTAAGCCATGGCACTGCTAGTATTACACTTAAAGAACACTTGACTTGTGCAGAGACATTTTTATTTTATTGTCATTGGTGCTTTATATATATTTATATACACACCTATTTTTTTGATGCATAAAACCGGCGTATGTATGTACTCGGCGAATAAATATAATATATTTATAAATAAATAATTTTGACATGAGTTAACTAGAAGTTATGACATGCTAGGTCACACTCTTTGTTAACAGTGTTACAAGAAGCCTTTGTTAGGATACGTCATGTATGATCACTGTACGGACTGTTCGTCCCATCTACAATCTAGAGTATAAGCTCATATCTACAGTATATAGTTCCTTCGTCTTATATTCAAAACAAAGTATTTCCACTGGATTATATGAAAGTGTAGTAGTTATTTGATATATATTAAGTTTCCACAAGTAATCAACAAGAGCATGTCATTCTGTACTGTACTGTACGTGTCCAAGACAAATTTCCTTCGGGACAATAAAGTCTATCTTATCTTATCTTGTCTTATTCACTCATTAAAAACATTCTACATCCTCACAAGTAAACATCCACATAAAATAGTATGTGTTATTTATGAGATGTATCACCGTTTAGTTTGGCAGCTTCATTCTTCAGATCCACGTAGTCTTCGTAGAGAGGCCTCATCCTCTTCCCCACCTCTCTCCTCCAGCCCTCCCACACATGCAGACGCTCAACGTAGTTTTGGCTGTTGGCCATTACATCCTCCAGGACTGTAAACAGAGGAACACGCAAGTCAGTGATCTAATGAATAAATGTTTGTTTTTTCATCAAATGTGCAAAAAAAAAAATCATCAAGGAGAAAGTTTGCACTAAATAAAGTATGATAGCAGTGGTGTAAAGTAATGTGCTATTTTACGAGAACTGATACTTCTACTCCACATTTCAGAGAGAAATATTGTACTTTTACCTCACTACAATTATAAATAAAGCAAAATGTAAGTATAAAAATTAAAAGTATATATACACTTTTAGTTTTGATACTTGAAATACATTTTGCTACTTGTATTTTTCTCCTTTTACTTAAGTAAGATTTTGAATGCAGGACTTTTACTTGTAATGGGGTATTTTTACATCGTGGTATTGCTGCTTTTCCTTAAGTAAACGGTCTCAGTACTTCTTCCACCACCGTTTGATAGTGGTGTGTAAAAGTATAACATTCTAAAAATACTCTATAATAGGTAAAAATCATTAAAAGTCCTACTGAAGTAAATGTGCAAAGGTATTATCTGAAAAATGGCCTGTACCTGATATATAACTATATAGTATATGACTAGATTGTTAATACTGATGTATGTACATAATGTAAATGTCTTTTTTGCTCAAAATTAAAGAACTTAACAGTATAAAAGTGTTGACAACATAACTTCCACAGTGGATAACATCTTGGTAAAACCTCTGTTTAAAAACTTTAATAAAAGACATTCTCCATTGTCTCAGTGACTATGTTAATTATAAACTGCTTTATCTGACTTTGGCCGACAGTAGCAGGCAGCGACGTCGCCATGACCGGTCCTTATTAACAGAGTCGTACCTGGCTCCAAAGTCTGGCAGTTAAGGGGGTCGTCCCTGAGACACACCGTCGCCGTGCTGTAGATTGTACTCATCTCACTCATGACCTTACTCAGCTACAAGTAGATTTAAAAGAAAACAGAAGGATAACATGTTTAGGTTAATGAGGAAGTAGACCAGAAGATGTGTCTTTGCAGCTTTTACAAACATGAGAAGAAGACATTTTAAAGCAAACAGATATCTATAACAGAATGACATTTGACAAAAAGTCTTACATGTGCAGCTTTATCCGGGGATAGAGCACCAGAGCCTTTGTCTTGTAGGGAGATGAGCTGTAATTTGATTTCTGTATCCTTGATCTGGTGAATGGGGAATTTCAGGGACTCTTCCGACATCTGGGTGTAGAACTTGCCCCAAATTTGTCCCTCTGCTGACTGGGTAGAATCAAAAGAGACAGATACTGTTGTGAGCATTGGTCAATCTACTGTAGCTCCACGGTCTGTATTTTAAGAATGCTTACCAGTTTGTCTGAGTTCTCCTGAGTGATGTTGGTGTTGTAGGCCCATGATGCCAGCGAGTACTGGTACATACGCCGAGTGGCCTCCTCGTCGAACTTCTGCAGGAACACCTTCGCTTCACTCTCCGGATCTGTCTGAGCTGAAACAGCGCAGCACACAGTCAGCAACGCTAAAAGAACCCGAGCAGACATCTTGGCTGCTTCAGTTCCATCCACACACACAAACTAACTGTGAGAAGGAGGGACGCTGTACTGTTATACAGTTTCAATAACCTTCAGCGCTGCCTTGGCCTTTGGACAGCAGAGCCATAATGAGGGTGAGGGTGTATCTGAGTTTTCATTTACAGATAGGATGTTGGAGGAACAGTGAACGCCACTGGGCTGTCTGCACATATAGGGGGGAGTCTATGTTATACTAAGTCCAAGTCCAAGTCCATACTGTGATACATTATCAGTCGCAAAATACACCCATAATTTCTTGTTGGTGAACAGGTAGTTATATTTGCGTAGTGAGCAAATACGTTCTTTTGATAAGGTTTCTCTCTGCTTCCCATCAGCCTGTCAAAGTGATAAAACATAAATCAAAATCTTTTGGCATAAAATTAAAAGTAAAAAAGCAGGATGACCAAATGACTAAATTACCATATATAAAATAATCAATCGGCACCTCATAGTACATTAAAACCACCAAAAAACATTAAATGATGAGCAAACCGTGGAAGAAATTGTTTCAACTCACTGCTCCTTTGGAATATAAGACAATATCTTCTTTTAAATCTCTTCTTATAACACATTTTTTATCTTATGTCTTTTTCTCAAATGATGGAATTTGTTGTAATTGTTTAATTATTTGATGTTATTTTTATCTTTTTGAATTTATTTACTTTGTATCCCTTGTTTTCAAGTTCAATATAAATAAAGTTATTATTATAATCATGTGAAAAATAAAGTTTTTGCTCATATGAGCTTGGTTTCGTTGTTTTTTCTATTGTTTTTTTGAAGTGTCATTTCTTAAGCAAACATGAGCCTTTGAGGAGAAAAGTCAAGGAAACAGGAAACAGGAAACAATAGCTTTAGACGAGCCTCTAACCTTCTTATCTGGTGGCGCTGGATTTACCAGCAACAGATAAAATGCAAGTCACGCACTGTTAGGCCCTAAATACTGATAAGAAATCAGCCACGAGGGCAAGGTTTATTATTTCGATTTATTACATACAGCAAAAGATTATTTAATACTCTTTCTCTGCTACTAATCAATAACCTACTAAAACATCAATAAAATAAAGACATCAGAATCAGAATTGGTTTTGTATCGTAGAAATCTCCCAGTACTCTGACCTCAGGTTACCATTTCATCTGTTAGCTTGACGCTCATTAGTGCTCAGATTCAGGCTTGTTTTTGTATTTTATCTATTTATTACTATCCTCATTGATGGTGTTTCTATCAGAGCAGCAAATCCTCTCAAAGGCAGTGCACCTGTTTTACATCCCTGGGAACATTAACTTGATGCCACAGTGCCTTCCTGTGGACATACTCAGTATTATCATGTTCATTAAAGGATAGGTTCACATTTTTCTAGTCTGTCTGACTGTTAAACAATACGTACATGCCAATATGTACATTCAAATTATTATTAGTTGCTGTAATTGTTCTTGCTGTCCATATGAGCTGTGAAGCAATCTCTTCTTAATGTGGTTCCAATGTAAGTGACAAAATAACTATAGCTCTCAAATAAATGTAGTTGAGTAAAAAGTAGAGTACAATATATGCCTCTGAAATGTAGCGGTGTAGAAGTATAAAGTAGCATTAAAATGGAAATACTCACATAAAGTACAAGTAACTTGAAATTGAAGTACAGTACTTGACTAAATGTACTTAGCGATAGTTTCAGATGCTTTGCTTAAATAACAGTAGCAATATTATGGTGTAAAAATACTCTGCTACAAGTAAAAAGTCCTGCATTTAAAAGGTTACTTAACTTAACAAGTTAATATTACTCACGTAAAAGTACATAACGTAGACAATAGGTTGTCAAAATGAGATTTACACATGTATAACTACAATCATAATAACACACTTACTGGATAATTTATAAAATCGTCTAATAGATTGGGCTACATTAATATTATTAGTGTTAATAATAGTAAGTACTAAGTACTATTTGTAGATTTAGATTCCAGTGCTGGCTGCGTAGGATCGTTTCCGACTCGTGTGATCCAAACATTTACAACATTTCGTTGTTAAATCCAAAAGTCAACATTTATTGAAAGAAAGATAGATTTAATCATTTCAAAAATTCACGTTTTATCTCACAAAGTACTCTGATTCAATCCATATTTGTTGGTGTTTAGCCTTTCAAAAACATTTTCACTGCCGTCAAAAATCTATTTGCTCTCCCACTTGCCGCACACAAAGGGAGGCCCACACCTGTATTAACGGGGCGGTCTAGCAGCAATCTAACAGCACCATAAATTACATTTATTCAACCACAATAACAAAAACCCTATTTTGGCTCTAACACTATTATAGTAAATTAATTAAAACATTACAAAGAAAATATTGTACTACGTATCTGCATTCGATGGAAGAATCCGTCAAGACGTCATCACTATATTTATGTTGACGATAAGACATTAATTTTCAATAAAAATATTCATATAAAACAGAAGAAGCAGTAAAATTCAATATAAAGAGGTCAATATAGTATTGATTTGTGATATTGATTTAGAAACACTAAGTTACATGACATGGAAGCTATCGAAAGACAAAACATGAATCTTCCATAAAAATTGCCACATTTCAGGAAAGCAGGTTTGGACCCAAATACAGAATGAATTGAAGAGGTGGCAGAAGCTGCCATGCAAGGTGCCAACTTTGCCCATCAGGATCTAAATACTCATTCACACATCGATGGCTATGCCTTCAGGAGCATTTTGGGGTTAAGTCTCGTGCTCAAGGACACATCGAAATGTGACCGGAGCAGCCGGGGATCGAACCAACGACTTTCCGATTGGTGGACGACCTACTCTAACCTCTGAGCCACAGTCGCCCAACTTGTCTCAAAACTGTGTGTGTAAAATGCGAATCTGCATTGAGATCCACAAATGCCTTTTCAATACACAAATAAAAACTGGATTCACAAATGTCTGTTTGAAAGTTTTAAATGTTAGGTCAGGTTCACAAATGCTTTTCATTCATTTATAAATTGATTTAATGTATTCACAGATATTTTTTAATGTGTGGAATTGTTTGTGTATTTGCAGATCTGTTTTATATTTGCAAACTATTTTTGTGAGTTTACAAATTATTTACAAATTATTTGTGGAAGGTGTTTCATATTTACAGATTACACATTTACACACCAAGTACTAACTTCTGCCAACCGTGAGCAAATGACGACAACAGTAGCTGACGAAGAGCAAAACATATTGCAGTCGGGCAACAGTCAATCAGCTTTGAGCATGCAAGCCAAGCATATTTAAAACACCATTTTAAAACTATTATATGCAGCCATTGACCTTAAATGGTATAATAATGATAAATATCAGCAGCAAGGATTTTCTATGTCATTAATCCAGAATTATAATAATTTCTAAGTTACTCAGTAACTGAAGTCACACTGTGTTCTGATGCCAGCAGGTGGTGCTTTGCCAGGAACAGGACATTCCTGTAAACAGTGATATAATCTCCCTCTTTGCTGCACATTTAATGCACTAGTCTGGGATAGGGCTACTTGGATTCAAATTATAATTGCATGGTGTCAAATATATTGTAAAAATGTGGGCTTAGTCTTACTGGTTACAACTTTAGATTGCAACCAAATGTGGATACTTTTCTACATATTTGACAATATGTACAAAAAGTGTTGGAGTTGTAACCCTTCCCACATAACCCATATGCTCTGACCCCATGACACACATTGAGTGACAGCACACTCATTTGCATAAGGAGGCAGAAATGCATAAAGAAATGTATAAAGAAAAGAAAATAGAAATAAATAAGTTTGGGGAAATAAAATAAGGGGTGAAATGCAAATGGAAATGTGTGCATAAATAAAGGAATGAATAAATAAATAAAAGTATTTAAAAATAAATAAATAAATACAAAAATAAATAAATAAATAAAAATAAATGCAAAAATTAAGATAAATAAATTTCAAAATGTACAAAATAAATACATGAATAAATAAAAGGGAAAATTAAACAGAAAAGTAAATAAATAAGGGAATTAATACAAAGATAAATAAATAAAGAAGCAAATTAAAACAGAAATATCAATTTTGCTACATTTAATGGCATATTTATTTATTTATTTATTTATCGAGTCATTTATTTATTTATTCATTCATTTTTTTATTTTGGCAGGTTCCGTCCTCCATATGAAGTATCCTATGAAGGTGATAAAACAATGTTAAGTATGTTTTTTGTGCCGGTAAAGAAGGCCTGGGGTCCCCAGGGATTAAATGCTGATAACAAGTTCATTACAGTTTCCAGATCAAACTGGCTAATTAAAGTCTATAGATTAGACTTTTTTAACAACCTGAAATAAATTCTTAAGTAGAAGTTGAGCTTGGTTGTCTGCTCCTATGAGCAAATGATATCCATATGAACCTCCATTGGTCCAGGCGGTAGCATATGCAATAGTTTGATATTGAAAACTATTTAGAATGGATTTTTGTCTCATAGTTTTAGTCCTCAGTTTTACCAGACAGACACCCACACAAGGGTCAAATAGCAAAGTCTCAATAAATTCTTGTCTTGCAATAAAATGCTCCTCTCTGTCAGTGTGTCCTGACATGATGAGAAACATCCCTGTCCACACACCTCCACATCTCCGGGTTTTACCTCAGTCTCCTCTCTCATCCTCTCAGCCTGCACACTGTTCAGGCCATAGAGACAAGCTGCGTCAATCCACAGAAAAACAACCACAATAAGACCGGAAAAGCAAGGACAGCCCTAAAAAATAAAAGCTTCGGTCGTGCAGACTGAGTGTGAAACGATATTTATATAGTTGTAAATGTTAGGTCAGGTTTACAAATGCTTTTCATTCATTTATAAATTAATTTAATGTATTCACATATTTTTTTATGTGTGGAATTATTTGTGTATTTGCAGATCTGTTTTATATTTGCAAAATATTTTTGTGAGTTTACAAATCTTTTTTTTATTTGTGGAAAGTGTTTCATATTTACAGATTACACATTTACACACCAAGTACTAACTTCTGCCAACCGTGAGCAAATGACGACAACAGTAGCTGACGAAGAGCAAAACATATTGCAGTCGGGCAACAGTCAATCAGCTTTGAGCATGCAAGCCAAGCACATTTAAAACACCATTTTAAAACTATTATATGCAGCCATTGACCTTAAATTGTATAATAATGATAAATAGCAGCAGCGAGGATTTTCTATGTCATTAATCCAGAATTATAGTAATTTCTAAGTTACTCAGTAACTGAAGTCACACTGTGTTCTAATGCCAGCAGGTGGTGCTTTGCCAGGAACAGGACATTCCTGTAAACAGTGATATAATCTCCCTCTTTGCTGCACATTTAATGCACTAGTCTGGGATAGGCCTACTTGGATTCAAATTATAATTGCATTGTAAAAAATGTGGTCTTAGTCTTACTGGTTACAACTTTGCAAGATTGCAACCCAATGTGGATACCTTTCTACATATTTGACAATATGTACAACAAGTGTTGAAGTTGGAACCCTTCTCACATAACCCATATTCTCTGACCCCATGACACACGTTGAGTGACAGCCCCCTCATTTGCATAATGAGGCAGAAATGCATAAAGAAATGTATAAAGAAATGAAAATAGAAATAAATGAGTTTGGGGAAATAAATAAGGGGGGAAATGCAAAGGGAAATTTGTGCATAAATAGAGGAATGAATAAATAAATAAATGCATTTAAAAATAAATACAAAAATAAATGCAAAATGAAGATAAATAAATTCCAAAATGTATAAAATAAATACATAAATAAATAAAATGGAAAATTAAACAAAATGATGTTCGTATATATAAATGTGGGCCTTTTCGATATATTCTTTATGGTGTCATTTTAGGATTTATCAATGCCTATGTTTTGTGTATTTTTTCTCAATTGTGCAGACCCTCCCCTCTTCATCATTGCTTAGGATTCCCATATACCTCGGCTCTTATTTTGACAGGTTTTCGAGGTGTTTCCTTTACGCTTGTGGCTGGTTTGACGCACGGAGGCAACCCATGATCACAGACTCAACACGCATCCTCACACCACTGACTGACCTGGGCTTAGCTGTGTCCTGCATGTGTGTGCATGTGTGTGCGTGTGTGTGAGAGCGGGGAGTGTGAGTGATCCCCCAGAAACCAGCAGCAGGATGGAGGATCTCAAGGAGAATCTGGGAACTTTGGATTGACGCCCGGGGATCCGGGGAAATAACGCGCGGGTCGGCCCAGAAACGAACCTCCTCATCAGGGGTTTCTCGTGGATTTATAGATCTGGATGTTGTCTTGTTCCCTACCTTTTTTCCCCCCTTTTTCTTCTTCTAGGCGGGTGGGAATTTACACTTTACTCTTATTTCTGGCGTGCATAATAAATAATGCCATTCGCCAAAAGGATTGTGGAGCCGCAGCTTCTGTGCAGGCACCAGATCCCCGATGAAGGTGTGATGTTCGAGGACCTGTGTGCCATCAGTAACGTGGTTCTGTCCCGGACCTTGCGACAGCTGTCCGACCTGGCCCGGCACGCCTGCTCCTTATTTCAGGAGCTGGAGAACGACATCATCAGCACCAACCAGCGGGTCTGGGTCCTCCAGAACAAAATAGGCCAGATCCAGCAGACTGCCAGTGCCCTAGACCCTAAAAAGGAGGCAGTGCGTAAGTAGACCACCACCAAGTCTATGTGTGCCACCTTACTAAAAAAAAAAAAAATCCCTCTCATGATGTACACCTGAGCAATGTGTGATCTTATTCATTCATATAATACATGTTCATGCATCGAAGAGGAGCCCACCTCACAATGTATTTTTACCCAGCTGCACGCACGCACGCACGCACGCGGCCACGCTCTCATCCCCCCCACCACCCCCCATTGAAATGTGTCACACGGCTGCGTTTGCACATTTGACCATCCAGCAACATCTAGATGCATTTTCACAGCAGCAGGATGTGTTGACTGCTCATTCATTTGGCGGTTCCAGACTCGGATGTGTGTGTCCGTCGACGACGAGTGTGTGTGTGTGTGTGTGTGTGTGTGTGTGTGGAGGGGCGTGTGTTGCCGCTGCATTGGCTCAGCATCGCAGTCTCGTTACTGCGGGTAGCAGCACACCTGAAGCATGTTCAGACGCTGTTTTTCAGATGCCATAAAAAAAAAAAAGGTTGCCTCTTCTAATTCCGGATGTGAATATAATCAAGCTCGAGAATGTGTTATAAAAGGGTTTTGAGATGTGTGCATAAATGTGTGTGTGTGTGTGTGTGTGTGAGTGTGTTTTCAGAGGCGACTCCCCGTGCGTCAAAAAACCCACCCTTTCCACATGCAGCGGCACCAACACAGCATCAATAATGAATCCAGATGTGCATGTTGCAGGGTAAACATGACCTGATCATGACTAGATAGATGTTCAGGTGTCGGCTGTGGACGGATCGCATTAATAAAAACCAGCCTGATCGGCATCAATGAGAGTGTCTGAGATTCAATGTAACAGCGTGTTCTGTACAGGGTATTATTTATGTCCTCTGCAGTCCCTTCACTATGAGGCTTTTGAATTTTACACGATCCCGTTCGGTGATTTTTAGTCCAATTCTGTGCGGCAGGGATTCATCTCTGCTGTATAGGTTATCATAATCTGGGACAAACCAAAGAGCATTTTGGGGCCTAAAGCTAGTGTAGGCTCATGAACTCCCTCTTTTAGATTTACCCCCCCAACCCCCAACCACATATGTGTCAGGGAGGATGTCTTACATAAAACAGTCTTACTGTATCGCTCTGTTTACGGTGGATCTGAATGAATGAGGCTCTGGTGTAGAAGACTATACGCCGTCTCTTGGAATTAAACTGTGTGAGATAAGATGTCTAGCAGAAAGGGACAGACATTTGAATTTCTACGCTGAAGTCCTTGTGCAGAACAACACTCCCCAAAAGTCTCCGTCCACACAACTCGACTCACATCTCACTATTCTGAGCTCCTTAAATTTGCCAGCAACGCTAAAAAACCCAGAGACCGGTCTGTCTGTTACACCTGTTGTGCTCAGAAAACCTGCCTGTAATATTGATTTGTTGAGTGGATTGTGCTTCGATGTCCCTGCAGCCAGTCAAGACATACAAGATGAGTGTCACTTAGTACATGCTTTTCCAAGAGTTTTGTGAATCTCAAACCCGAGAATGTCATCGTGCGGCTCACGCAAGAACTTGTGAGATAAATCTGGTGGGTTGCAGGGGTAGGAAATAAAAAAATAAAAAATTCTGATACAAAATTATTTTTAAGAATTTTCTTCTGAAATGCTGTAGTTTTACCATTTCAAGCCTCTAAATATTAGGCTATTCAAATGAAACCATCTGAGAGGTTTAAAATCCCCCTTAGACTGTGTGATTCTGGGCTGTCCCAGGCAAAAGTTGAAACCCCTGAGAAAAATGCGTCAATCAAAAAGGAGGTGGTCTTAGAACATGCCGTTAGACAAATCCACTTTTGGCCAATTTAAATCTTTGTTGACCCAAAACTCAGGCAGTGTCACAAATGTAGAACTCACAATGTGACCTGTGACTACAAACAGAATAAAGCTTAAAATGATGCAGAAAACACACTGGCGGGCTAAATAATGCTAGTGGTAAAAATGTACCACAAACTCCCTTTTAAAAACAGGAATTTTATGTCGCCCTCTTCTCCCTTACTTCAACTGGCTGCACAATCTCCTCCTCTTCCTCTTTTGAGTTTTTTGGTGCCGGCAGTATATGGCGTTTTTTTTTTTTTTTTCTATTTAGGTCGTAACCATAGACTGTAATGATGGACCCAAAAGTGAAGCCAAAGCATCTCAATCGCCCCCTGGTGGCTGGCTGCAGTATAGGTCATAAAACCCGCCTCCTCTATGTTAGCGGATGGGATATGAAGAACGAAACTAAAAAGTCAAATAATTTTTTCCCAAAGATGTTTCTGTTATTTTAGGTAGTTCTTATCACGCTGATGTATTTTCATTGTTCCTTCATGTTCGAGTTCATTTTTCTGATAAATTTGGTTTTAATTAGTTATTTGATGCTATGAAAAGGGGGTGAAATGTCATGATTGACAGCTGTGATTGACAGCTGCTCTGAGTGAAGTAGTCGGGCAGCCAGAGGCTCTGGATTTACGAGAGAGGAGATGCAACTTTAACTTTCCATAATACGTCACAAGTCTGTGTAATAGCACATATGTCAATCTGATCCTAAATGTAGTTATAGAGATATTATGGTTAGTTGTTGTGTCTTTTAGTTACAAACAGCTACCGTGGTGCTAGGTGGCTCACGCTAGCAAGCCGCGGCCGTGCTTGGCTTGTGATTGGCTTGGGCGGGTGTGTGGGCGGGACCTAGATACCGCAGCTCCAGCCACCCGATAATGACTGCGCAGACTCTGGCTCCAAATTACGTCAAATTCTCAAGAAGGCAGCTCCCGTATTGCGGATATTTTGGCTTCACTTTTGTACAGTGGTAGGAAGTGGAGACGCGTCGTCCATCTATATATACAGTCTATGGTCATAACAGTACCAAGTACCAAATATCCATCACACAAACCGAGGTCTGACACAGATTGTGACCAAGACTCTGATGAACACAGTCTATAGCCTTTATAGACATGCTATCATTGTTTGGCTTTGTTGTGTTTCACAGTGAATCTCAACATTTGTTCTTGTCAGTCAAGTTACCAGCATAATCATTTGGTAAATCAAAATCTGGGATCTTCATTCATCCTTCATCTCTATTTCGGACATTAGATATTTCATTCACCACATTGTCGAGAAAAAATGACTGAGTAAGCTGAGAAAACACTCTTCGGCTGTCTGTGCGGGACTCCATCGTGGTTGCAGGGAGAGTTTGAGTCCTCTGTAGACCAATGCTCACACTTGGATGCCCACCAAAGTTTTGCTATTTTTATGCAGCTTTCAAAAGGGCTATTATCTTCCCTCTTGCTCTCAAACGGCAGCAATAACCCTGAGGAGCTGAATATCTCTGTGTGTACACACACAGACTGATATTGAATGTCAGTGACAACAGAGTTTCCTCGCTTCATCGTAGAGTGTATCAAGATTCAAGGCAGTCAATATGGTGCTAACTTGGATTGATCCCGATCGTGGCAGTAGGCAGTGTTCAGATGGTGTTGAGACAGTTTGTGTCGGTCACATTCATGGAAAACAATGTGTTGTGTTGGACATTTATCAAAACTGGTTCAAACAGTCTGTTCTAGTAGTCATCTGTTGGCACTAGCAGTAGTGACAATAGTAGCTATCCATTGACACATGGCGGTAACTGTCAACACCTTTCAGTTTTGAATGACACAAATGCTGATATAAGTCCCAAACTGTATTGCAGTGGTACAGAGAAATATATATAATGATCATTTATTTTACCTGGCAACCAGTCTCTTTTTTTGGACCTAATACTTGAGGGTAAACCAAACATGCGGTGGGATCCCATACCACAAAACTAAATCAAATATTGATATCTTGGTTGTGCCTCTATAATTTGATTTGGGGCTGAAGCTGATGATTATTTTCATTGTTGATTAATTGTCATTAATTGTTTGGCTCGTGGGATTTCGAAGGGAAGTGAGGAATGCTGTTTGTAGTTTCCCAAAGCCAAAAGATAAGTACACTATAAGTATTGATATTTGGGGGGCTGAAGCCAGAGAACGTCTGGCATTTTTTACTTTTAAGGTGACAATGATGATTAATTGTTTGTCAAAATATTGTCAGATTGTTTTTCTGTATATCAACTGGTTGACTGGTCGACTAATTGTTTCAGCAACTTTCTTTAGAAAGCTGTGCTACCATTACTTTTTCCTATATATTATTTTTTTTCGTGGTTAGTGTTATATACAGTGCAGATATTGATGCTGTCATGTATTGCTAAAAGCAAATGCTGACATAAATGCCACCACACCGCAAAAAACAAATAAAAAACTGAAGTATTAAGTATCTAATCCCACGCACTTTGATGTAGAGCTCTTGGCAAACCAGCCACTGACAGAAGCCAATCTCTTCCTATTTTCAGAAAATAAAAGACTAAAACATAAATAAGTGCAGTACTTATATGTTGTAATTCTCCCCAACTTGCCCGGCAACTAAGCAGTTAATGGAGAGTCGGTCAATTTGCGGTGGAACCACACACACACACTCCCGTCCAACTGAGACAAGCATAGAATATGTGTTATTTTGAGGCTTTAACCATCTAAATGGGTTCGAGAATAAAGACCTTTAGGCTTAGACACTATGGCAGAGGTCTCTGACACACCATGAGGATTCAACAAGAACAACAAGCGGCATAACAAACTGACCATCGCCTTCTGTTAAAAGTTGCACTTGATGACACTGAGGGGACAACAGCAGACAGCCATCTGACCACCGACATGCACATACGCTGGTGTACTTCACAACATATATGGCAGAGATATTAACAAAATCAAACAAAGCCTCGTCATACAGACGAAGAATATGTCTGATATATATACAGATAAATATAGTAAGGGTGGACCATATATCATATATAATGACTGAATGACGAGAAAGCAGCCAAACACAGTAAAAAGGCACTGTACATGAAGACATACAGTAATGATGGACAAGATGCTTCGAACACATGAGCGGGTGTAGGCAGCATGGCAAAATGTCACATCTTTAAACCTCTACCAATCAATATGTTTTACATTTACAAGAAATCAAATGACTGTGTAACGTGAGGGGGGTCGCTCACAGCTTGCATGAACCCACAGGGAATTATCAGCCAGATCTAAGCAGATTTTTAGCCTCTTTTAGCTCACTGGTTTTTCAGTCTTACTGCTCTCATCAATCATATCTCCAGCAGAAGCAGAAAGCTCTGATAAATCCCCTCTGTACGCAAGTTGTTGGTCAAGAAGTGAACGTGACTGCTCCTAAAAGTGCCAATAAAAACCAACAGCTGTTTGTTTTGTGTGCATCCTCTCATCAGCGGTCCAAACTTTCAATCTTACTCCCGGTCTTGTTATCATGAAAGCATAAAAGTTAAAGCATAAAGTTTGAAAAAGCCCTTAAAGGAACAGTGTGTAACATTTAGGGGGAACTATTGGCAGAAATGGAATATAATATTAATAAGTATGTTTTCTTTAGTGTATAATCACATGAAAATAAGGTACCTTAGAATGAGCCGTTTATATCTTCATAGGGAGCGGGTCCTCTCCACGGAGTCCGCCATGTTTTAACTGTAACCCAGAACAGACAAACCAAACACGGTTAGCTTTTCCTGCTTGGGCCGGAGTCGATAACATTACTCGCCCCCCTCGCAGCCGCTCTCTCTCTCTTGCTTCACCAC
Organism: Sebastes fasciatus; assembly: GCF_043250625.1. Taxonomy (NCBI): domain Eukaryota; kingdom Metazoa; phylum Chordata; class Actinopteri; order Perciformes; family Sebastidae; genus Sebastes; species Sebastes fasciatus. The sequence goes on from NC_133796.1 coordinate 31,587,333, forward strand.
TCACTTCCCACATACACACAGACTGCACACTCTACTCTTACAACAACTGGCTCTAGAAAGGGCCATTCGCGTTTTTCGCGTCGACAACCATAGCAATCCTATACGCTCTGCAATCTCACCGCTAAATACTAAAAATAAGGACTTTCTCATCAGCCTCTGTAGTGTTTCATGCTTATTAGCAAACGCTAACTAATATGGTGAACATACATGGTTAATATTATACCTGCTTAACATCATCATGTTAGCATTATTATTGTGAGCATGTGAGCATGCTGACAGCACTGTACAGCCTCAAAGAGCCACTAGCATGGCTGCAGTCTCTTAGTCTTGTTTTCCTGTCTCCATTGATTGTTCTAAGCTGAGCTTATGTCGTGTTCATGTCATGTTGTACAGACCGACCTCTTAACTGTCAAATACAGGTACAGAGGTATCAACAAATTTGTAGCAAAATGACTGCAATCATCCAAATAATATCAATACAGACATACACAAACACAATCTACTCAGCTAATTGTAAAGGAGCTATATACGGTTTGTTATTTTCACTTGTTATGAATGAACCACAAAAAATATACACAATATGCTCGACCCAAGATACAAATAGCAAATTTAGGCCTAATTTCCCTTATGTCTGGTGTGACTACAAGGCTAGCAATGGGGGGTAACCAACTTGTAATAACGTGTGAATGCTCCCAAGTCAGTATAACAGTTTACATAGCATCCATCAGTTTTATCATTTGGGCTTGTTATTTATTATATCATTATGTTTAGCTGCGTAAATGAGGCTACAATTAATTACTCACGTATAAAACTCTGCTAACACTCATCGTACTGTGACAGGTTTGCGTTCAGGAGCAGAATCAGTACTAAACCGCAGCACACACCAACTCTCCTGGTGCTGAACACACACACACACACACACACACACACACACACACACACACACACACACACACACACACACACACACACACACACACACACACACACACACACACACACACACACACACACACACACACACACACACGGTGGAAGGGATTTTAATGTGAAAATATTGGTCTGTAGCAAATATATTGTACTGCTCTGCTGCTCTGGCAACACTGGTTTCTTCCTGGTTTGCCATTAAAGCAAATTTGACTTTGAATTTGAGAGAGTATGGCCTGTGGCAGCGGGGGACTGCTCTATCTCGCTAGTCTGCATAGTAACAAGAGAGAGTGAGGCCTGCTTTAACCTTTCAGCTGAGTCAATCTCTCTGTCTCTCTCTCTCTCTCTCTCTCTCTTGCTGGTCATACATTTTTACTATTTCTTGTAGTACAACTAGCATCAATTCTGTAGCACGCCTCATATTGTTGAAACGGTTTGTTATGGACAAAATGAGAAGAGAGAAGGATAGAGAAAGAGAGCTAGTGTGTAGTCTGGAATTAAATGTGTTTTGTTTCTGTCTCTCACTCGCAGACACACAAAAACTCCTACAGTAAAAGCAGAAATAGAGACATATTTACCAACTTTATATTGTGAAACTGGCCAGCAGGTTTAATCTGTTCAGTGTGCGTTTCTGTGTGTGGTTCAGGGATCTGATTTCAGCCACACGAGGCAGGTTAGGATACACTCTGTCCAGGCACGTCTCGTCCGTCTCACACCTAACCACACACACACACACACACACTCCTCACACCAAGATGTTTTCCAAATCCAATATGTGTGATTATTTATGTGCTCTTGTGTCTCTCTCACAGCTTCTTCAGTGTCTCTGTCTCCATCTGTCTTCCCCTCCATCTTTGCATATCCGTGTCCATTCTCCTTCTCCTCCTCCTCTCCATCCATACCTCTTCCCTCACTGCCCTACTTTCCCCGTCATCATCAGCATGGAGAGACTTCTGCCTCTTGACAGCATATTTAATGTTTAATGCACTTTGATTTCCACCCAGACACTTACAAGCCTGAGAGGAGAGGAGAGGAGAGGAGAGGAGAGGAGAGGAGAGGAGAGGAGAGGAGAGGAGAGGAGAGGAGAGAGGAGAGAGGAGAAGAGAGGAGAGGAGAAGAGAGGAGAGGAGAGGAGAGGAGAGGAGAGGAGAGGAGAGGAGAGGAGAGGAGAGGAGAGGAGAGGGAAAGATAAAGGAAGCCCCTGGTAGTTTAGGGCTTTTGATGTGAAAGGAGAGGACAAATATAATTCTGAAAATGGTATAAAAAATATCAAGAAATATGTCAGAATATTGAAGAATATAAAAACAACATTACTTATAGTTTAACCACTAAAGCCACTTCACATATTCAAACAAAACAGTCGACAGGCATGCTAGCAGCTCTGTGAGGCTGTGGTGCTTTGAGCTAAATGCTAATGTCAACATGCTACCATGCTGCTATTTAACAGGTAATGTTTACCATATTCACAACATTCGCCAACCAGTGATAAACACAAAGTACAGCTGAGGCCGATAGGAATGTCATCAGTTTTGCAGGAATTTGGACAGAAACCAAAGTATGGTGGCACTAAAGAAACTACAGGTTACAAACTGTGGGCAGCTCTGGTGTCTTTAAAGTGAAGCCAGTGTGAAAGCGCCTTAAGGCCCTGACACACCAAGCCGACATCAAAGAACTAGCGGCGATGAAGGCCGACGGTTGCGTTGCTTACCGTTGCCTTTGTCTTGGCCGACAAGTCGCATCTGAACACACTGCAAAGACTACAGCCAACAGCCAATTAGTACTTACGTACGTACGTTCTGCGCCTGCGTGAGAGGAATAAACTCCAAACCGCAGGCAGCGGTAGTCTGTATTCATCATTGAAAAAGGGAAACCGGAAAACCGAGGACAGCGGATAAGCCGTTGTTATGATACGTACATGAAACAAAGTGGCGTTTGCCGACCATTTTCACACCACTCTCACTCACCGCTTAGCTTCATCCCAGACGGCCATGTTGTTGTGAAAATATCTGTATTTTGGAGTGGTCAGATGAGTTTAAGATGAAAAATGAGAAGAGGCTTGTGTTTTTCCCCTTGACTTTACTCGCTGGCTTGCTTTCCTCACTTCCATTTCTCTACTTGTGCACCGATTTGCCTTAGCTGAACAGCCAATCAAAGCAACTTCTTTCAACGACGAGCTCTGCTGTCGAATTGGCCGAAAAGCCTCCGACACGGGCAGACTAGAGCGACACCACAAAAACTAGGCCGACAGACGCTCACCGACGGCCCCAAACTGTCTGACGGCTGACCGTCGGCCTGGTGTGTCAGGGCCTTTAAACTTCCATTCTTTCCAAACCAGGAGGGGGACGACTCCTCTGGTTGCAAAAGGCAGCCAGATTGTATAGAAGTCTATCAGAAAATGAGCCTACTTCTCACTCTATTTATTACCTCAGTAAACATTGTAAACATGAGTTTATGCTCTCAATCACTAGTTTCAAGTCTTCTTCAATACAGCATGATGTTCATTTAGTAATTTGTGGTCCCATTTAGAGTCAAAAAGACCATAAAGCAGAGTATGCTTTGGAGCGTGGCTACCTTGTGATTGACAGGTCACTACCACAGCGTTGTCCAGTCTGGGAGTTCTTAGAACTTTAACCCTTTCACAGTGTGTTTTCAGTTCCAGAAAGTTAATTTTGATTTCCTAAAAATGTCTTATTTAGTGTTCGATTGTACTTTGCTCCACCCTCTTGTGTCACTTCTTTTACAAAGAACCAAGATGGGGATGGCCGAAAAAAACAAGATGGCGACAGCCAAAATGCTGGACTCGAGGCTTCAAAACGGCAGTCCACAAAGCAATGAGTGACATCACGGTGACTATGTCCACTTCTTATATAAAGTCAATGGTAAGGGGATAGGACCTGAACAAATCGGGTTACCGGTACCTGGCATGAGCATGGAGGCCTGGCTAATCCTCGCACTTGAATGCTACGCATTGCCAAGAATAGCAGTGGGATTCATAATAACGCGGCGGTGCCGTATCCAGCTCTCTTAATACATCCCTACCACAGACAGCAAAGACAGTTTACTGTTTGCCAAGTGGACCTTTGATTCTGACCAACATTAGCTTGAAGGTGAGGTTTAAGAAAATGTTTATAGAAGATACAAGCCCTTAGGAACTATTTTGATATAGTGGCCACCATCTAAACTGCAGGGTCATGTGATGTGCTCATTCAAAACATACTCTTGAAGCCTTCACAATTAGAACCATTAGTCCAAATATACATATAAGAGAGACCATTCATTCATGCGGGCAGTCAGCCAATCAGTGCCACTAGAAGACACTGATCTGTGTGTGTGCTGGGTGAGCAGCTTGAACTGAAATGAACAGGCCACTTCATTTAATGTTTTAGGTATTCATGGAAGTATCCATGTGAAAACGGCTCATCCTCCAGTGAGAATGAACGTCCTCATTTAATGTTTAAACAATTGCACAGCACATTAGTTTTGATAATTTTGTATACAAGGGAAATTTTGAGACAAAAACATGTCCATCATCAGTGTGGAGGTCAGTAAGGAGGGTGAAGGCAGTAGTGGAGAGGCTCAGGGAAGGGAGGACTTCAATCATACATAATTTTTTTAATTATTACATTTGGATCAAGAAGAATATAGTTGATGCAATCTCTCCTTCAATCTCTGTCTTCCTTTCTCCCTATATTGTGTCTCTTTTTGTTGTGTTTATATTTGTGTGTGAGTCAGAAAGAAAGTCCACACAACTAAATCAAAACATATGGTCAGCATATGCCCACTTATGTTACTGCAGAAACATGTGGGCAAGACATGTGGGGAGGTCAGGAGAGAGAGAGAGATGTGATGGCATCGCGTGAGCAGGGGTGTAAACTTACTCTGTAATACACTTTGTTATTATTATGTGCACTAGACAGCAAAGCACCCAGCTGCAGCTCTGCTTGACTTACAGTACACACAGTTTATTTTATTCAGCTCCTCAGAGTCTCTTGTGTCATGGTGAGTAAAAATCCTCACGACACATTTTCTCTTCTCATGGCCCAATTACCTCTACGCTAATTTTGGCTAAAGTGATTCCACTGCCTCATATACAGTACCACACACACGCACACACACACAGCGTTGGCATGCTTTCAGATCAGCCTTCCCACACCAGCAGGGCAACACTAACATACCACCTCACACAAACACACTTGCACATGAGAATACACACAGAGGCATCACACGCACGCAACCCGCTGAACTCTGCGAGCCTCTTCTCTCCGTCTCTCATGTTATCATTTGAAATTCCGCTTTAAGTGCCCCTGTCTCTGTTGCTGTTGCAGCCTGCAATAAAACATGCATGCAGAACCTCTTGGTCTGTACATCACAGCACTCGGCCGGCTGGATGGCTGGCATGCTCTCTTTTCTGGAGACGATTCCTCGTTTGTGCAAACTGGCCTCTGGCTTTTTCATGTTGTTGTAGTTCTGCTATAGCTGAGCAGCTATGCCAAAAAATAAACAAAACTCCAAGAACCCAAACTGGGTCTTTGGCTCGTATCATCAAGGAGAGAATATTGGCTCTATAAAGCACAGCTGTTAAGTGTGTGGTAAAATACACATGTAAACAAAGGTAGTTACAAAACATATTTTTACGTATTCATGTTTTACCAACCCGTTCTCACTCCCAACTCGTCGAATACCACCGTTTGGTAAGTGCCCCTTGGCATCGGAACAGTACGTGAAGAACCGGGCTTTCAACTAACTCCAATATAAACCCACCCGCGGCATTATTCGACGGTCTGATCAAGTGAAGTAGTATTAATAGCGTTCAGGATGGGAGGGAGGGAAGGGAGGTGGATGGGTCAAACAAACACAAGGCTTTCAACCAGGAGACAACTGTTCGTATCCCGTGTGAAACTAAAAGTATTGTTGACTTATTTTGTCACATCAGTCTTTAGTCACGTGACTCATCAGTATCGTTAGTCCCGTGAGTCAAATGAGTCGTTAGTCAGTGAAGTTAACGTCAACCACGACCGTTTCCTAACCCTAACTAAGTGGTTGTGTTGCCTAAACCTAATTTCTTGTGAAAATAGAAGTTTATTTTGAAAGGACATTATGCATGTAATGCCTGTATAGTGACACGTCGTCCCTGACAACAAGGGGTACCCCGTGTGTCAGTCTCCGATGCCGAGGAGCACTGACCAAGCGGTGGTATTTGATGAGTTGGGAGTGAGAATGTGTCGGTTTTACAGATGAATTATTATTATTCATATGTTGATATTTCATCACAATTACTAGTACATAGGAAATCTGCCACTGAGACTTTCGCCATCTGCCCAACAGGTGATTTTTGTCTTTTGTAGTGTGTAACGGACAGAGCCTCTTGAGCTGTTTCCCCGTTTACAGTGTTTAAGCTAAGCTAAGCTAATTGTCCCCTTGCCTGTAGCTTCATATTTAACAGGCAGATAGGAGAGTATTATTGATCTTCTCTTCCGATTCAAGAAAGCGAATAAGCGCATTTCCCGAAATGTCAAACTATTTCTTTAACCTTTACTCTGGTGACATGGATACATGTTGCAATTTCAAACAGTATGAGTGTGTACCTGATATACCATACAGAGACTTTCAAGGGAACTGAAAACATAACACTTCATTACCTGATTATTATAAGTATTGGCCTGAATCACATAATCTTTGCCCGTGGATACGACAGACACAACAAATTAGCCCGTTCTCATTCCCAGGGTGTCAAATACTGACTGCCGTTGGCGAGTGAAACCGCCGCACAAGGCAACCTTTAACATCGCGCTTTCCATGAACTACAATGTAAACCCATCTGCGTCAACAGCAAATGCTCAGAAAAGGCGCCGAAAGTGTGGTGATTTAGTTTAAAGAGCTAAAAGACACACACATGGCGGGCCGGAGGGGAGGTGGATGTGTCCAACAAAGACGAGGCTTTCATCCAGGAGACCGCTGTTTCATTTTCACGTTACATTCAACTGTTCGTTCGTGTCCGGTGTTCACAACGTACAGGTTCATTTTCACTTCACAAACGCAGTTTTAAAGTTAACTTAAACTTTATTCGATTCGTCATATACATCAATGAAATTTGACCTCTGCATTTAACCCATTCTAAGTATTTAGGAGCAGTGAGCTGCTGTAAAGCGCCTGAGGAGCAACTTGGGGTTCAGTGTCTCGCTCAAGGACACTTTGACATACCCACGGGGCTTTAGCCACCCAAATAGCATTTTAAGCCATGTCGTTTTTTAAACCTAACTAGGTGGTTTTGTTGCCTAAACCTAAAGTGACGCCATGGGGGCGTGACAAAGCGGCAGTATGTGACAAGTTGGGATGAGAACATGTTGAACAAATAGACAGTGACAACCTCGTTGCATTACAGCTCTGCGAGTAAAACTTGACACTGCAGCTCAGTGTGTTGCTCCTTTTTGTGTCTGTGTGTGTGTATCCAATATGTCTGTCCATGCATAAATGCCTCTCCGCCGTGTGTGTGTGTGCACATTTGTGTGTCAGCCTCCTGTGACATGTTAAACTGAACTGTCCTGAACTGCTGTCATCTGTGTCAGGAGACCCCATCATCATCACCATTCCCCCAAAAACCTTTGACAGATGGCTGGGGACCAAAAAAAAATGCACATACTCAGCATTCTCTCTGGGTCAGTGTGTGTGTGTGTGTGTGTGTGTTTGTGTGTGTGTGTGTGTGTGTGTGTGTGTGTGTGTGTGTGTGTGTGTGTGTGTGTGTGTGTGTGTGTGTGTGTGGTGTGTGTGTGTGTCCGTCAGTGTCTGCACACTGAGTGGACGTCTCTGTAATCTAGTGAATCCAGCATACAGCAGTGTGTTTACTGCTGTAATTCCACGAGCACCAATGAGTAACTTTTTTTCCTTGTCTGAAGTCACCGCACCAAGAAGCAAAGAAGCTATCAGACGGACACAGATGTTGTTGGTTCTTTAGGAAATGTTACATTAACAGAATCACTAATCGTTTGCAACAAGTGACAGTGGAAAGGAAACATGCAGTATTTAGTGTGTAAATAATGTAAATAAGCCCTTCAATGGCTGCAAACTTTGTTCAAAGTTGGCAAACGAGTCAAACCGCTTGCGATCTTCACAACTTCTAAGTTAGCAATTTGATGTATAGCTTTACGAGAATTATAAACAAGGTTTACCCACATCTCGTAGTGAGAAATAGCATTAATTAAAGCTGAAGCGATCAACAGAAAATTAATCAGTGACTATTTTTGTTAATCGTTAATTCGTTTTTAGTCATTTTCATCATTTCTAAACAGATATCTTTGGATTTTCCTACGGTTCAATGAATTCTAGGGGACGGTCAGATAGGGCTGTAGTCAAGACCAACTTAATCGAGTCTCAGTCAAGTCCAAGACCAGGTCCAAAGGCAGTCGAGACCAAGTCAAGATCGAGTCCAGAGCAAATGGAGTCTTTCCAATGCTAATATAGTGATTAAGGAGTTAGGATGGACAGAAACATTCTATTGATCTTAGGGATGTTCATAATTAACCGTTTAACCGTTAACCGACATTAAGCATTTTAACCGATTAACGCTATCGGTTAAAACGGGTAAAAACAAATATTTATAATTAATTAAAAAGCTGAGCGGCTCGTCACTTTAAGGAGAAAAGCTAGTCCACCTTAACAGCCCACCTTAAGAGGCGGAGGCCGGTCTCTCCGGCTCACTTGAGCAGAGCGGAGGAGTTGTAGTTTCATAGCATTTATTCACCGACAAATAAACTGTACACACTCTGCTACACCTACGTTCACAGCTATAACGCCACCAACAACCCCACACTCACCACCAACACACACACGGGCACTCGTTAAAGTTACTTTGCGCTGACAGACTGTAGGCGGCGGCGGCGAGCAAGAAGCCTCCGGCAATGCTAGAGCTGCTAACGTAGCACAAATACACACACTGTTTATCGGGAAATCGCTATCGTTAATCCAGGCAGACAGAGTGTCGTTACGCCGGGCAGACACACAGCTGACAACCTGCTAAACTAAACTAAATGTGCACTAGAGACTTTTACTGGGAAAGTGGCTGCATGTCCGCGACACTACACGCAGCATCGTAGCTGCTAAGTTAACGCTCCCGAATGGGTGAACTGGGTTCTCAGTTGTCTGTTGTGCTCATACACTGCAGCTGGCGTGAGGCACAAATCTTGTCAGTTAACGGTTAATAATCGGTTAACGAGGGTTGGTTATCGGTTAAGAACATTTTCAAAATGAGCATCCCTAATTGATCTATAATTTAACATCAAGCAACTTTGTGTACAACTGATCCAGGATCAGCAGCCAGGATCAACTTGACCAGCTGGTCAATAGCCGAGCCTGAGACCAAGACAATTCAGAGTCCAGCAAGGCATGAGACCAAGACAAGTGCAACACTTCTTAAAAGTCTGCACTTGAGACCGGACTCGAGTACTACAGCCCTGCGGTCAGATATTATACCTAAACTGTAAAACGTCTAAAAACAGGTGAAATGCGTCCGTTTATACAAGGGGAGAAATACTATAGAGAAACAGTGGAGGTGGAGGTGGAGGTGGAGGTGGAGGTGGAGGTGTCAGCGACCATGGAGTATCACAGGGGGGCTGGATTCACAATGCAGGGGGCATTCAACCTCAAACGGGGTGTTAACTTCCTCTTTAACACTTCATAAATAAGGATTACAAACCTGTTTAGATGGACATTAAATATTGTAGTTAAAGGTCTTATTGATAACATTTTTATGTAGACGAATATTAAAAAATATAGATATACTGTATATCCACAAAGTCTTTAGAAGGGTGCCGAATAAAAGTATGGCTTTTCCTGAAAGATTAGGATTCTGAATGAATCATTTAAAAAATGTTGGCGGGTCCAAAATGAATGTTTTGTTTATCTCTGTGGAAGATATCTGACGTTTGGTTCCCACTTCTAACAAGGCTTGTGAGCCAACAGTAAAGTGACATTGGTATCAAACGGTATTTCTGTGTCGTCAGTTAGTGTAGAAAAAAAACAGATAAATGGCTGAGATTGACGGTAAGTTCCTGTCAACGACTTGTTGTGAAGTAAATGCAATGGAACGGTGGAGGGAGAATGCAACATCTAGTGGCTGAATGTTATCAATAGCACCTTTAAATTGAAATTAAAATGAAAGTCAGTGACAGCTAATCACTTTGACACGACTGTTACAGACACAACTGTTTGTAGACACAGTAACGGTTTGTCGCAGGTTTAGCTTTAAACTCAAACTTCATACAGCAGAAAGATGATACCTGTCTTCTGTATTAAAAAGTGCATCATGTTTGAATTGAGGTTCATTTACAGTATTTCGGAGGGCCAAACAGACAGATACTCACACTTCACTCTCTCTCTCTCTCCCTCATTCCCTCGCTCACTCAGTGGTTTCCTCACAGCATCACAAGAAAGTCCCACGCAGAGGCTCACACAGACGGACGTTTTTGTACTTCGCAGGGGTGCTGTTGGCAAAGAGCAGTCATGTTAAAACAGACAGAGATAAAAGAGAGATGCAGAAGAAAATAAGAGTGTGTGGGAAACTGTAATTAATAATGAGTGAGCTCACAAAAGAACATGCACACTAATTTTGACACTACTGAGATCACTTTAACCATTCCTTGAATTAAGGCAGATTATCTCTGTTTCTTTATGCCAGATTACTTACATTCACATATACTGGAAGCTGCAGGTTTTGGAGACGTGGTAGCTGGGCAGGGCTGTTAATACTACCCTATAGCTGGAATGACCAGCGCTGTCAGTTGTTGTAGCCTGGTATTAGCAGATGACAAAAATAGGATGGGAAGCCAATTATATCAATAATGTTGTGACCATGTGCTTGAACAGGGTTCAGAATATGGACAGCAGAGATTATGAGTATCAACTGGGGATTTAGGGGCAAAGCATGGACGGTTGAGATGATTTTCAACGGAAGAGCTTCTGGATGGACTTAGTAAACCAGCAACATAAGATGGAAACAGATGGAGTCAGAAAAAAAGATTAGGAGAGGTTGTCTGCTGCTTGTTTTAAGGACTGAGCTGCTCCTAAGGAGTCCCTTAGAAACAGATTGTCTTTGTAAGAACCTTAGGACGCCGTAAAGAAGATCCAACCTAATTGGACTACTAGCAAGAAGTCAACATGCTCACCATACTGTGCAGGCATGTGTGTGTGTGTGAGAAAGAGAGGAGGCATGCTGCGGTACAGTTTTCAACAACATTAAAATATGTGAACACACATTGTAGATTAAACAAAATTTTAAACAAGCTTCTTTCCAAATTAGCAACAAATCTGTGCTCATTAAAGGAACTTGCTATTGGTTGAATTCCACGGCTGATACAGTGTATTAAGGCGAGGTAAATTAATCCAATTTCACAGCAGGCTGGTGAGAGGTGAGGACAGCCGAGCCAAGGCTGCACTAATTAGCCATATATCTGTCACTATCAATTGTATCAGTGAGCCTACCAAAGCCAACCACTTTCTTCTGCATCACACACAAACACATGTATATATGTACGCACACACACACATGCACTCCTCATAACCGTTTTTTTCTTCAGAAACAGGCACTCCCTTTTTTTAGGAAGCTCTGATATCAGGATTCCCGTACCTGAGCCACACAAAAGGTGCACAGTGAGGAGTGACACTATGAGCATAATAGTGTGAGTATGTACTGTGTGTAGGCTTAGCATGCGTGTTGTATGTTCTGTGTTCGGCTTGATGAGTGCGCTAATGTACCTCTGGATGACAGGCCAGAGATGCGTTAGCTAAACGCTGCAGGCAACCACAGCTGTTACAGAGGAGAAGAGAAGAGAGGAGAGGAGAGGAGAGAGGTGAGGATATAAGGAGGGGGAAATGATAAATTGGAAGAAATTGTTGAGCTGTGCAGTAACAAGACGAAGAGTCTACAGATATGCTAGCAGCTCTGTGAGGTTGTACTTAGGCAGTGGTGCTCTAAGCTAAATGCTAGCAGGTACTGTATATCTATCTATGTATGTATGCATATGTTTACCATGTTCACCATCTTAGATTGCATTAGATGAAAGGGTTAGGGAATCACCACAGTTATTACCAGCCTGTTCTCATTCCCAGTGTGTCAGATACTGGCGCTTTGTCACGGCAGTCGGGGTTCGATACCGTCGCACAAGGCACCCTTTAGTGCCTGTATGAGATGCACCGGGCTTTCCATTAACTCCAATGTAAACCCAGTAAACGCTCAGAAAAAGCGGCAGGAGTGTGGTGACGTAGACGCGAAAAGACACACACCTAAGGTAGATGGGTCCTTCAAACCCACGGCTTTCATCCAGGAGACCGCTGTTCATGTCCCGTGCATTTCACTTTCACGTTACGTTCAGCTGTTCATTCGTGTCCCGTGTTCACAACGTTCAGTTTCATTTTCACTTTACAAAAGTAGTTTCAAGCCCAACATTGTTGTTTTTTCCTAAACCTAACTAAGTGGTTTTGTTGCCAAAACCTAAAGTGACACCAATGGGCAAGACGCTAAGGGGCGGGGTGTGACAAAGCGACAGTATGTGATGAGTTGGGATGAGAACGTGTTGTTATTACAATTCATCCTGAGTGAAGCATGAATGTCCAAAACCAAATTTGATGACAATTCATCTTATAGTTTTCATGAAATGTCACCAGAAAGCCCAATGTCTCCCTGGTGGTGGCACAAGAAGAAACGTTGTGGTGATCGACAAAATTCATTAGGATTAATCCTCTGGGAACCATCAATGTCTGTACCAAATGTTATGGCAATCCATTTAATGAATACTGAGATAGTTCACTGGATAAAAGAAAACTTTGACCTGTTGGTGGCGCTAGAGATCACCATCATAAAGTCAGGATTCATCCTTTGGGGCACTATGAATGAATGTCTGTACAAAAGGTCATTACAATCCGTCCAATAGCTTTTGAGATATTTCAATCCGGACCAAAGAGGTGGACCAACTAACAGACAAAACTGCTGCTAAAAAAAAATGGGAGAATTACATCCGAGGTGAGGAGAGGAGGGGGAAAGAGTTGTTTATCCAATATTATACTGTACTAATACTCCAAATACAACATGTGTAAAATAATTACAGTATCCTGACAGATTCTGCTCCCATTCTATGGTCTAGTAATTATCACCACACAGTCGAATAATTACAGTAGCAAGAAATTACAATTAACCGATTGTGTGACTTACTGGGGACTTCCCAGCACTATTGTGCGTGTGTGTGTGTGTGTGTGTGTGTGTGTGTGTGTGTGTGTGTGTGTGTGTGTGTGTGTGTGTGCCTTACCCAGCAGATTACTCCACTGAGGCCAAGTCCCTACAGATGACATGTGATAGCAGATTAATAGCCTAACATAATAAAGTCACAATCCCTATTATTTCCCCTTGTATCAGTGCTTAATCAGTTAATATCTCACAGCTGAGGACTTCTTCGCCACTCAGAGCTCCTCTGCGTCACCTTCAGCACAATCTAAAATTAATCACAGTAAATTGGCATATGGTTCATTTTTTTTTAATGTACAATTGTTTTCCAGTTAACTGTATTATGTAATTAAATTTGATTTAAAACCTTACTATTAAGGCAAGTTTATTTGTGTAGCATATTTCATACAAAATTCGTAAGACTAGAAATGGTCACATCCTTATTAAAAGCCTGTTTGCCATATTTAAAAAAAATAATAATAAAGAGCTGCATATACAGCGACAGATTTAAACCAAGTGTCCGCGGACGGGCAAACCAGACCTTTAATCCATGCGTGTTAAAGTGAAGCGGAGCCATATGGTTCTGCAGTGGATCAGAAGCACTGATCCTGAGGATGATACGGCCCCAGCTGAACCTTTGTGCAGCGCATTTACACCATCTGATGTTTATCGTTGCAGCGTGGTCACAGCCCTGATAGCACTGATCTCACACAATCACATCGCTCATTATCACATTTGGTAAACGGCTTATGCATGTTAATGTAGCTTTGACATTTCGGTGCCTGCACCGTGCACAACACTGAGGGAAATTTGAGAACATTTCAGTATCAAGAAAACGAAAATTATAAGGTTATTTATTCTCTTTTCCTTTCCTCCTTTCACAAGGTGAGATCTCTCACAAGAGGAGACCAGATGCTGTCTTCTCTGCACACATAATAAATACACCACGTGCATACACATACACACAAACGCCCGTACGACACACTCAGACAAAAACACACAGACGCACAAATCAATGACCAACACTTGGACGTCCCACAGAAACTCGCCCTCCTCTCATCCTCAGGATAAAAGGGGAGATAATGCATTATACATTTTCTCCTCTCTTCAACTGCTCGTTATAGTACAGTCAGAGCTTCTGCCTCAAAACAGGTCGTTTCTAATGAGATGAAGCTTGCTACATAACGCCAGACTCAAGTGTAACTCTGAGAAGATTTTCTGGGTATGTTGTCTCCTGCTTGTCCCATCTCGTCTAGATGGCGATGATGTTCAGTCCCAGTGACCAAGTGGTTTATTGCAGTTTGTTTGAGTGCAATTTTTTTTTTTTTCTGAATTTTGCTTCTGTAATTTCAGATTAATATTTATGACTGCAGCGAGCAGCGCGCTCATTATTTATACCACTTTACAGTTGAGTATATAGGCTGTCAGGATCTCTTTCTCGTTCCATGAAATGCACTGATGAGGTGAATCCAGGTAAAAGTCATTAATCCTCACTGATTTATTACAGTAAGTCTATACCCATCACCGACGCAGATAAAGAGAAGTTGATGAATCGGGGAAGGATTTTTAAACTTTAGGGATTATTAAAATTAACGTTATGCAAAAGGACTTCTGCTCAGTATCAGGGATGTATGATTCAGTTCAAGTAGAACTCAATACTGAGTTCACTTTTCAGAACATTTCATACGCTTGCAGGAGCACAACTGCATACTCAGATCAAATTCAAACCAAGTTTTCCATTGGTGTGACATGAAATGCATTCACCCCCTTGAGAAATTCTATGAATCAGCCTATCATAATAACATATTAAGGCTGGCTAACACCATCGTCTCTGACCCCAACCATGTTTTGAACAGTGAATATCAATTGTTACCATCAAATCGGAGATACAGGGTTCCACGATTTAATAAGGTTAGACTGAAGCACTCTTTTGTGCACCAGTCAATCCTAAAACTACATATGGGGCCTAATCCCAGATCACATGTACGTTGAAGGGTTCTGAATATCGTCTTCTGTGATTGTAATGTTTAAATGTATGTATCTTTGTTTCGTGGCTTTTATCCTTTTTGTGATGTTGCAAATGGAGCTGCTGTGATGCAAAACAAATTTCAGACAAGTGGCTGCTAGATTTGCTTCACCCACCAGCCAAGAAAAACAATATTGAGTGGCTGGTAGATTTTTGAACCCACTAGCCACTAGTGGCAGGTGGACAAAAAAAGTTAATTTCCAACACTGGTCTTTACCCAGTGGTGGAAAGTAACTTTAGTAGAAAGTAGATTTACTAGTACTGTACTGATAAAGTACCCGAGTACAATTTTGAGGTACTTGTGCTTAAGTATTTACATGTTATGCAACTTTATACAATATAGAAATATTGAATTTTAACTCCACTTCGTTAATTTGACAGATATAATTATTAGTTACACTTTACCTGAGTATTTCCATTTTCTGCTACTTTATACTTTTACTCCACTACAATTCAGAGGCTCCACAACCTTTATTTTAGAGATGTCACGAGAAACGATATTTCGGTACCAAAATTGCCAAAATTCTAAAAATGTGACGGTACTTGTTTTTCTACTCTACTGGTGCATTTTCACAATAAGTCAATGCAAAGATTCAAACAGCCGCAAATTTGGGCCTGGTGACGCAAATGATTCGGTGACAATCTGTCATATGAAAATCTATCATATGTGTATAAACAATAATGTTACTGCCGTACATATGCCTAATTTAGATGACGTTACTTTGAGTTTTGATGGAGCAGCTACAATGTTAGCAGAGCATAACCCTGATCGATCCGATCCGTTTATTAGTCCATACAAAATCTTCTCACTATGATTCACCATAACAGGGAATTACTGGCAGACATCTTGAATCATGGCGCTTCAGTTATACGTGTGATTTTCGTTGTACTCAATCATCTTGTCCCTCCAAGACGTTGATGAGGTGCAGAGAGAGTCCGACTATCGGTTCATACATTGCAACTGTATGTTTGATGGTTTTGAGAAGTTGCGTCTGAAATCAACTTTTGCCACTTGCAGACTGTTAGAACAACACTTCCTAGAAGTTTATACAAATGTCTATTATAATAGTCCACTGCATTATACAGCTGCTAGCGTGCACATTTCAAAGTTGAAACAGGAAGTTGTTTAAGAAATGCAAACAAACGATGGAAATTCATTTTTCTGTGCATGGAAAAATTCTTTGAAACTGCCGTATTTCTGTTGGTAATGACTCTCTTTACTCTTATGTGATCCCATAGTACAGTCAGCCCTCCTTAATGCAGTTTAGTAAAAGAAGCATCTCAGCTGTCCATACAACCTCTGTTGTTGGAGTGCACTGAGTAGCCACGGTCCTAAGCAGAGCCGTGGGTTCAAAGCCTTTGAACAGATTTGGCCGGTAAATACCTTGCTTAACTCCACAGTAAACAGATAGATTGGATAGGGCTGACACTGATCTCGTTATGTTGTGTCCTTTTGTAGGAGAAGCAGGATGAGAGCAGGATTGAGTTTAGAGCTCGTTAATAGAGCTGCATGAAAGCCTACTGCGGGAGGTCAGACAGTTTTCCTTTTCCTTTACTTTTGAGTCATAGCACAACATTTTATACTTTGATGTTTGAACTGAAACTGGTAGTCATTTCCATTTGATAGTATTAATGCTTGTTGTGACACAGGTCTTAAAAGGTGCAGAGGCGTATGGTGTTATTTGCACGTTACAAGCTGTTGAGGTCTATTCAATGAATGGCACTGTGAGTTTTATTTCTCTGTGAGTGTTGGTGATTTTGATGTAACGCAAAGACCATTTTAACATCTTCCTTATTTATTTTTTTAAAGGGAATGAATTCGAAACAGTTTAGTTAGTACACCCCTTTTATTTGTGAGAATTTTATAAAATCTGGGAGTTCTGTACAAACTTTTCTTTTTGAGTTTTTGCAACAAATGAAGTTGAATTCCACGTTATGCCTGTTAGCAAAGGAAGCACTGCATTTGGAGCAGAATGGAGCAGATGGTAATGGTTTTATAACCTGTAACCTCACAATTTTGACCCCATTTACACTTATTGAATCATGCATCTTTGGCAGATCGGATAGCTATCTGATCTAAAAAAAAGCTAAATGTAAATGCATGCAAGACGGATTGAAATCTGGAGGTGGTTTGAGATGCATTCTAGCCACATGTTAAAATGGTGTGACGATATCCGTCCCTCCAAGACGTATGCGTAATCTTTACTCCTCCCATAGTGTAACTACGTCAGTCAGTAGTCTGTGGAAATATCCACTCACTGTCTGATTGTCTTAACTGTCTCTGCTGTCACGGCACTTAAAAATTACAACAGAATTACACTGAAATCGTCTCCAAGAAGATGAAGAGGGTTAGAAAATCAGTGGTGGTGTGTTTCATATTGAATACACAGGATGAATAAATTAATTAATAAATACCATACATATACAGTAAATAACCAAGATGTGCGCAGTAAAAGGATATATCCTCACTCTTTCTAACTTCTGATCTCCTAAAGGTCATGCTAACCTCAGCTGCCCTTGTGCCTGATGCTTTTTCGACTCTTATTACCTTAATCAAACTGTACGTTTTTGAGTAAGTATGAATGCACTTGAATATTTTTTAGATTGAAAGTTTATTCTTGCCCTGGCGAGCAGTAGTTTATAAAATAATCTCACCACAAGATCCATTTAGTAGCTGTTCTGGAGCTTTCAAATCGTATCACACAATGTTCTTCCTCAGCAGATTGAGTTTGCTCTGTTGTCATGAAAATGTATTTGTTTAAATTTCCATTTTTTCGAGCACTTTAAAGCCCTCCTCCAGTGTATTTTGTCATTTCTATGACATTTCATATTTATTTGTGTCATTTCCTGACTAAGTTGAGTAGCCACACTGTTTGCCATTTTTTTGACAAATAACTTAATTTTGTGCTCAGAGTAAAAAAAGGTTTTTGGTAAAATGGGAATATGGCGTATGATTATAGTAGAAGCTGCAGGTCCTACGTCCTCCTCCAAGCTGCAGGCACACTCATGCCCGTTTGCGTCTTAGCAGCGGTCAGTTTGTCTTTCTATTTAGTGAAAACAATAGAAAAGTCCTTTAAGAGAAATAAACAATCACAGTACATCCCGGTGCTGGTGGACTGTGCACCTCCAAGACGTTCCAAAACTGCATTTTAAACGGCGGACCACGGCAACATGAGTATCCGTCCTCCTGTGCGTTGTGGCTGCAGTGCGGTGGTGCGGCTCCTCGGTGCAGCAGCAGCCAGCAAACAGCCGCCTCGCCAGGAGCAGACGGTAAAGAAGAGCGCGAGTGAGAGAGAGTCAGCGTGTTATGCTAATTCTTGCCTCATTTTTGGTCTGATAATCAGTAAATTAATGTAAACTGGGTTGAAAAACAATGCAATCATGGTAATGAATTATGTCTGACTATTAACCACACTACCATTCTGTGTTTGAGAAAGAATGTTAACCAATAAACAGGAAGTAACACTGGCTGGAGGGGGGGCTTTAAGGACTTCTCATCCATGTTGCCTAACATTTTAAGACCGAAAGTTGAAATGGTTCTTTGGAAGTTTGGATGCAATTCTTCCTTGTCAAAATATAGAGCCTACATTACCCAATATGCATCTCCAACACTAACAGCTCTGTTGGAGATTCAGGTGTGTTATGCTGTAGTACAGAGGTCTGGTAACCTCACTTCTTTTTAACTCCTCACCTCCCGATCTTTTTCATTTTCAAACTTGTAGTCTTCAGCCCCAACCGACACTGACTCAAGTCATTTATCAGACTTCACGCAGCTCTCTCTGGAGCCACAAAAGGCTTTATACAACTTTTTTCCACATATATAGTAGTACTCCCTAAGACCTGTAAACAGTGTAAAATCAGCCGATTTCCCATTTAAAGCCAACATGGACAAGAAGTCTGCAAAAAAAATTAAATCTACAATGCAATGACAACTGGGCAACTTCCTCTGCTGAGGAGGATTTTGTGATATGATCAACAGCTACTAAATGGACCTTGTAGTGAGATTGTTCTGTCAAACACTTGAGGACTTTCAGAGCTGTGTTATTATCCCTCAGAGCAGCCCGATGCATTCCTCAACATTATGGATATTTTCACATGTACACACGCACACACACATTTTGCTCGACTGAAATCTACTTGAACTCTGAGGGGATTAAATGCAAGTGAAATCCCCTGGCGGGGTTTAAAATCTGTGTTTGTATCTCCAACTCCTTCTTAGCTGTCAGAATGGTTCAGTAGATTCGGGAGGTGATTATCCATGCGGCCATCCTCTGCCACCTCTTCCCAGACTCAAACTGCTCACTTTGTTTTCATCTGAACTCGGAGGGGTTGTGTTGTCATTTTTATGTAACAACAAAACTTTATTCAGTGAGATTTGACATGGATGAAACATTGATGGCCCATTTAAAAGGGGTTTCAGACATTAAGTGCTTTTTGTTTCAACAACCACTGTATTATCCACTGTTCCATGTGCTCCCTCATCTTCTTCTGTTTCTCTGGACTTCTGTTAGTTCACTAGCCAGTCAGCTAAATTTGCTAAAAAGCTACAGTGTCGGAAAAGACATCTGCTAATCCTGTCACTATGTCTCTGTAACCCACTTAACTGGACCTTGATCTTGATTCTTGATTTACACATTAAAAAACATACAGTATATTGTACTGTATAATCACAGCTAGTTGCTTGGAGAACAGCTACAGCAAGCCTACACATTTTAGGGACAGATAGATTTATTAAAGGGTTGGTTCACCTCAAAACAAACAAAAAAAGACATTTCCTTCCACTTAAGGGGGATTTATAGTTTTACGTTAAGGGGTTACGGCGTAGCCACAGAGCCCACACATGTAGCCGGTGTAGGCTACGCCACAGCTAACCTGCACCTCCTCAACAATATAACTACACATCAGAGTGACATCATCTACGAAAATTAAGGCGATAATAATGCGTTGAAGCAAATTTGTTTTAACGCCATATATTTCTTTAACGTAACTTCAGATTTTTAGGTTGTAGCAGGTTAAGGTTTGAAACTAGAGTGAAGATACTGGCATCATATGAAACTACAAAAACCTAAGGAATCTATTGGAACCCAACCATGTCATACTAGCTTGTCAAGTAGGAGGTTACATAATGTTCCAAACTTGCGCTAAATTTTGGGAGGAAAAACTGGCATGGCTATTTTCAAGGGGTCCCTTGACCCCCGACTTCAAGATATGTGAATGAAAATGGGTTCTATGGGTACCCACGAGTCTCCCCTTTACAGACATGCCCACTTTATGATAATCACATGATGTTTGGGGCAAGTCATAGTCAAGTCAGCACACTGACACACTGACAGCTGTTGTTGCCTGTTGGGCTGCAGTTTGTCCTGTTATGATTTGAGCATATTTTTTATGCTTAATGCAGTACCTGTGAGGGTTTCTGGACAATATTCGTCATTGTTTTGTGTTGTTAATTGAGTTCCAATAATAAATATATACATACATTTGCATAAAGCCAGCATATTTGCCCACTCCCATGTTGATAAGAGTATTAAATACTTGACAATCTCCCTTTGAGGTACATTTTGAAGAGATGAAAAATATAAGTTTAATTTGCGATTAACTATGGACAATCATGCCATTAATCATGATTAAATATTTTAATCGATTGACAGCCCTAACAAAAATACAACGTGAAGACAGCAAGAACTGTGATTGGTCATCTTAGTTTGCTTATGTTTTCTCCTACAAGTTTCTAATGCCAGTGGAGAGTTTGGATAGTAAATACAACATTAATCAAGATGTCTTTCGGCTCAATTACCTGCTCCTCTTCCACTGCTAGAAGCCGAAATCTCACACATAGATACAGTATCTCACAACAAATCAACCAAAAATGATCTGTGAAGCTACAATAGATCCCACTAAAGACAAATAAGAAGGAAAGGCAGAAAGAAAGCTATGCCATTTCTTGGCGCTGCTCTGCTCACACCGGACCTTTTAGTCTGTTCCAAACGTTTTAAAATTCATTCAGAATTTCTTGAAGTGACTATAATCGATATTATTTTCATAATAACACTGCATCAAATGACAATGTGGGAACAATGTGACAATAGCCAGGCTTTCATTTAAATGTAGCACAATGTTTTAGAAAAAGAAAATGAGAATTTCTGTGCGTTTCCATCCTCTGTTGTTATGCGAATATTGTTGGTTCATCGAGATGAGCAGTAGCGCATCAGTATTTTGTATATCAACTAATTACTATTCGCCTAATTTATCTCGATCATCTACCTGTTTCAGCTGTACTTTCGACAGTATCGCATGGCTTTCTTCAGCGAATGAAACTTGCACAGGTGTCACCATGTGAGCTAAGAACTGAGACAGAGGTAACAATCTCCCCAGCCATATACGACCATCTGTTATCACATGACCCAAGAACTTCACTTGATGAAACCTGAGCTAGTATCATTCGCTGACAGTTGAAATCTCCGGGAAAAGCTACTAAATGAGTTTAGAGTATTTTATCACACGAGCATTACAGTTATCATCAACAACTTCTGCGTTTCTGTGATTTGAGTTTCCCTCCTGTTTGATCTCCTTCAGTAAAGGTTGTGATGGTTTAGATGCTGATTGGCTAAGGTGGAGTGGAGACAATGAGATCACTACAACTGGTTGGCCTCTGGGATGCAGAGAGAAGAAGAAGAAGAAGAAGAAGAAGAAGAAGAAGAAGAAGAAGAAGAAGAAGAAGAAGAAGAAGAGCGGGCGAAGGAGTAAAGAAGGAGTGGTGAAAGGAACAAGAGATAAAAGGACGACGGGAGGGAAGACAGACGGAGATAGAAGGGAAGGAAACTGTAGCTATTGTACAGTGTGCGTGTGTGCGTGTGTGCGTGTGTGCGTGCGCGTGTGTGTGTGTGTGTGTGTGTGTGTCCGTGAGAGACAGAGTATGTGTTGTGTGTGAGGGGGGCAGTGTGTAAGAGAAGAGCAATAAGGCCGGGGTTCTTCGAGGAGACTCACTCTCACTGTCACATCGATCAGACTACAGCATCACACACACACATACACACACTCACGCACCAAACACCCCTCCTGCTCTTTCTGTGCTCTCATTAGTGCCGTTCTGGAAAATAAAGCATGGAAGTAAAGCAATGAGGCTGTTCTTATTTAATAAACTGTTTTCAGAATAGTTTTGGGAGAGTTAGATGAGAAGATCGATACCACCCTTGTGTCTGTACGATTAATATGAAGCTACAGCCAGAAGCTGGTTAGCTTAGCTTAGCATAAAGACTGGAAACAGGGGATATCAGCTTTCCTAGCTCTGTTCAAAAGTTTAAAAAAAAAACACCCACCTGCACCTCTAATGCTCTCTATTTAACACATTACATCCTGTTTCTTTAATTTGGAAGTGTTCAGTACAAACAAATCTTTAACATAGATTCTTCCAACCGAATCAGTAGCTTTTAACAGTGGAGTAGAGCTGAACCATTTTGAAAAAATATGTAATTGCGATTATTTTGACTGATATTGCGATTGCGATATGAATTGCGATATTAGAGGGAATGATCATTTTTACATCATTATACTCATTTTCATTGAAAAGCATATTAAAATAATCGTAGTGTGATGTTTGCTGGGATCTGTACCAAACAAAAATGTTTTCTTCAGTCTGTAGAATATGATGTGTAGGTCAGGACGTCTCTGCAGCACCACAATATCTCATTTAAAATGGTATTTTGACACACATTTCACCTTTAACAAATATTGATTAAGTATTTCAAATCTTGCGATTTAAAAATTTGCAGTAGGCCATATTGCCATTTCCATCAAATTGTGATTAATTGTGCAGAACTACAGTGGAGCTCAACACACTGGTGATACAGACAGTAGCCTAAAAGACAGCAAAAGCCTCAAAATACTCGTAATGTGATAACACTGTCACAAATACTTGATTGCTGAGTTATTAATCTTATAAACAGTGAATTCATGGGCCTAGTCTGGTACTGAACTGAACGTGACAGCTTGAACCAGCAACAGAGTCTACTGAATGTATACTGAAGACGGTTGCAGCGGTATGAACGGTGATGCGTTCACCACAGTTGTACATACTGAAGTTCATTTGAACGGTGATGCAATTTAGAAGTTTAGAAGTTTCTAGAAGTTTAGAAGCTTAGTTTAGAAAAAAAATGAACTAAATATAAAATCAGTGATTACAAATCTTTAAACTGAACAAAACGATTCAAATCAGTCAATTTCGACAGAGACAGGCCAGCCGGTCCCTCTCCTTCCAGTTTTTATCTTTAAGCTAAGCTATCTGGCTGCTGGCTCCAACTTCATATTTAGTGGCTTCAATCTTCTCATCCAACTCTTAGCAAGAGAGCAAATAAGTGTGTCCAGAAAGGTCTAAATATTCCTTTTGAACTAGATAATTTGGCCCTTAAAGCCTGAATCGTCTGCTGCAGCTCGCAAACTCTTAAAAAATAGACTAAGTAGGAAATTCAGAAATAACAGCGTCAAATTTAAAGATTCACACAGGTACACGGGCTTATGCAAAAAAACTGCAGAGGTAGGTACGAGCGTTATTTATAATGCAATGACAATATGGGTACAGAATATATTACGGTTGTTGTCTTTGTTCTGCATCAGCTCCTGGGAGGAGATTTAAAAAGGGGGCAGGGTAGATGTAAAATAAAGGAGGCTGGTATTTTCAGTTGAAAGGAAATGTCTTGTCTCTCAAACGTGCACAAAATATTTAAATAATCACAAACTTACATACACATTCATTTTATGGGCGTACACACACACACACACACACACACAGAGGCCTACAGGGTGTGCCCAGCATCAGCGAGAGCACTCTGTGCCTGCTCTCTTCCTCCTGGTGCCCTTATTGGTTCCTGCCCAATCCGGCCATCCAATCACATCAGGCAGAGCGAGTCTGTGCATAGACTTGCAAATAATCTGCAGTTTTACAATAACACCACCACCATTATCTCGGTTTCTTTCTACGTTTGTATCGCACTCTGTTATCCTCCCAAAAAGTGGTTAATGTAAATTTTTCTGCCAACATCTTACAAGTAACTTAAATCATTGTACCCTTCCTTTTGTATACTACACAGTATATATCTACATACAGTACACCCTATATCATATGTACACATTATTCTATTTATGTAGTTTGGCAAAAATGCATCTGTAAAAACTGTTGTTGTTTTCCTGAGCCTGTCATTTAGTAGAGTAGAGGCTTATAAAGCTGTAGTGAATTATTAAGCAGGGTGAATTATGGGGCTGGAGCGAGTGAGCGAGAGAGGGAGACAGAAAGAGAGAGAGGTCTGGACAAAAATAGGTCAACCTAGCAGTGGCAACCCAGGGAAGTAGAAATGATTCTCTCTCTGAGGAGGAGCTTTATGTGTGTGTGTGTGTGTGCGTGTGTGTGTGTGTGTGTGTCAGGGGAGGCTGCGTATTTGTCAGCAGCTCATGGTGTAATGCTAATTCACATCCTACAACAAAGCAATTTAAGAAGAAAGGTCCCCCCGCAAGCCATGAAGGAGAGCTAAATGTCAATACACAAGTATTGTCCGAAAATTAAGTATACTCTGGAGACATCAGCACGCACAAATAATTTGAGGTGTGACACAATTTGCATTAATGTAGTTATGATATTTAGGTCGTTTTTACAACTTCCATCAACCTCAGTGGTGGAAAGTAACCAAGTACATTTATTATATTTATTATATAAGTTCTTTACTTAAAGGACCAGTGTGTAACAATTAAGGGGATCTATTGGCAGAAACGGAATTCAATATTAATAACTATGTTTTCTTCGGTGTATAATCACCTGAAAATGAGAATCGTTGTGTTTTTGTTAGCCTAGAATGAGCCGTTTATATCTACATAGGGAGCGGGTCCTCTCTTCACGCAGTCCGCCATGTTGCACCGCCATGTTTCTACAGTAGCCCAGAACGCACAAACCAAACTGTTAACCTTTCCTGCTTGGGCCAGAGTCGATAACGTTACTCGCTCCTGTTGTGTGGCCGCCGCTCTCTCTTTCTTGCTGCGAATAGATCCCACGAAATGTTACACACTGACCTTTTAGGTAAAAATTTGAGGTACTTGCATCTGACTAAAGTATCTACTTTATACGTCTACTCCACTACATTTATTTGACAGGTATAGTTACTAGTTACTTTTCAGATCAAGATTTTACATTAAAGATTCAACCAGTGGTTTCCCAGTCTTTTTGATTTGTGACTCCTATCAAAAATCTGTGTGTAGTCGGGGTTCCTTGTCACACTTCACATGTCTATGAGTTGATAGCAGTTCCATCAAAGAGAAATTTCCCCTCTAAACTTCCCAGAGGATTTCATTTAACCAACCATTCAAGGCCCAAAGAGGTTAAATTATCCAAAAATTTTAAAAAAAAAAGAGCAAAGATTACAGAAAAGTCCAACAAATGTAAACAGATTAACGTAGCAGAACTGTGTTTGATCTTCTTTCCAAATCATCTTACAACCAGTCAGATTTATCTTGTGACTCTTAGAAGGGGCCTGAACCCTAGGTTGGGAACCACTGGATCAAACTACCAAACTGTTTATAAAGTAGTTCAAACTTTCTCCACCTCAACCAGCTACAACAGGAAAATGCTACCTACACATTGATGCATCAGCATTATCAATCTAATCATGTGATATATGTCATAGGGGCCCTTTTTCTTTGGAACAAGTACTTTTACTTTTGATACTTAAAGGCAGAATGAGTAGGATTTTCCTAAAAAAAAAACTAATTTATAGACTGATACAAAAAGAATCCCTCTCAGTTATCACTTATGACCCACTAGAAGTGTGTGTCTGTATCTGCAGAGACCCTGCAGCCCTCTGCCTGTATTGTCTTTTGTTTTCTTTTCATTTTGCTGTGTTCGGGATGTTTAGCCTGGGCATGTAGCCCCCAGCCACAGAGCACAGAGCGCAGGGTGCGAGGGCTGGACTCTACTATAAAAACGTAGTAACCAAGTGCCAGATCGTAAGCACGCATCCTAGAGGAAGCTACGAAAATGGAGGACGCGGCGCAGAAAATTGCAAGGTGAAACACCATGCGAACAAAGCTTGTTCCA
This sequence comes from Sebastes fasciatus, assembly GCF_043250625.1. Taxonomy (NCBI): domain Eukaryota; kingdom Metazoa; phylum Chordata; class Actinopteri; order Perciformes; family Sebastidae; genus Sebastes; species Sebastes fasciatus. Next base: position 31,613,571 of record NC_133796.1, read on the forward strand.
AAACGAGAGTTCATCTGGGGTTGGCTTTCACCCGCTGGCGAGCACCGTAACCCTCATTGAGCCGAGGCGGGTTTGCAAACCGCACCAGACAAATCCTACACATTCTATCTTTAAAATATATTTAGCAGATAAACGGGACATGCAGGACTTTTATATGTAATGGAGGACTTTTAGAATATCTGAGTACTTCATACACCGCTGCCAACCCCATGGACACAGTATACTGTATATACTGTATACAAAATATACCGGTCTTGCTCTTGACATAGAAGGTGTGATGTGTATGTGAAGGTTTATACTGTCAATTAAAAACACAGAATTCGATAGATACAGATAAGTAGAATGATATGCTTTAAACCTAGATTTAAACTTCATTCTTTTTGATGCAGTGTTCATTGAAAATAGTTTCTATTTTGTAGGACTACTCAGGCAGATGGAGCTGCTCCAAGTTGCTCTAATCATCCCTCAATTCAATGAGGAACTAACAATTCAGCATTTTAATCAGAAACAGCTGAAGTGGTAAAGTTGAACCAGACGTTTTCAGATATCCAGATCTTCTGATTCTTCAGCGATTTAGAATTAGTAACATGTGAGTATTCAGTGTAGATAACTAAATCAGATAATATGAGCCATAAAGAGCACTGCTCCAGTACTACTGTAAGAGATGGCAAATCACAGAGTTTAAAAACTCTGTTGCCTGTGCTACTAACGGCAGGCTGAATGTTAGATGTTATAAAACATAAAATGATTTATTTTGTATTATTTTGTATTTTGAATCGGTACAGCACCACAGTGCAGTGTGTGATCCTAACTGCCAGCTTTAGATGGTATTTTAATTGAAGTAACAGTTTATGAGGCTCATGTAGGATTTTGTGACTTTCAACACATCTAGAGAAGGAGGATGTGAAGTACAGAAGGAAACACAGGAGGAAAGAGGGTGTATGACATGACATAACATGTATAGGATGTATATGGTTAATCTTTTTAGGTTGTTTTAAACTTTTTAGATAATGACAAAACTTTGAAGTACACTCTTGTATAAAATCATTGAATGCAGTAACATTAAGATTTCCCTTAACTGGAGCTTTGCCTGGCCTTAAACATGAAAAACAGCCCCAGGCCAAAAGTACACAAACGTATGTGACCATACTTTTGAATATATCATATAGTGTGATTTTATAGTGAGAAAAAAATACCTCCAGAACAAGTGACACCTCATGAGCTCCCAAAGGGAAAAAAGCTCACCTGCATTCACCTTATCAGCAAGGCTGCAGCTTCCATTGAGGACATCGAGGTCAGTAATATCTCTGGAAATTTGGAAGGTTGATAATGGCATGAAATTCATATTTTACAAATGTTGGATTTTCATATATTTTTTAGAATGAACTTGACAGCAGGTCATAATGTAGGCAGATAACATTTACAGAAAGTTTAACTGAACAGTTATATGAATAGATAAACTGTGTAATTCTTTTAAATCCTCAGGAAAAGTTACAAAGTTTGGTTGGTAGAGAGTCAAAACATTCTCAGGTGGGTGGAGTTGTGCTGGAAAATTTGGACTGATGACCTCAGTAACCTTGGCTACAGCCCTGCTCATTCATGTACCAGTACTTCATATAAATAAGAGATCTTCTGATACCATTTTTTCCTTCCCGATACCGATTCCGATACCTGAACTTGCAGTATCGGCCGATACTGAGAACTGATGCGATACCAGCGTGATAAAAAAAATATATAGTTGTCTCTAGTAGTTTGGGGACAGACGATTCAGAGATGAATTTGCGACCTGTGCCTCGGCTCCAAATGCTCCATTTAGCAGCGAAATCCCACGTTTTTGACCACCGATGGGTTGGTCGCCCAGAACAATGAATTCCACAATTTTGTCGGTTATTTTCGTCGCTTTTGGGCTATCTTTGTGGAACTTATCTTGTCGTTGGAATGCGGTTTCCTATGTTTGCCGCTGCGGTTCATCCTTTTTTCTTCCCTTTACCTTGGTGAAGTCGTCGCGCTTTTTCTCGTGATGCGTCTTGAAATGTTTTATAAGATTGCTGGTGTTGAAATTGGCAACACTAGTGTCCCCCCTCAAGACAGAAGCCTTACATACTGTACATATCACCGTTTTACTCGTTGGATTTTTCACTGTGAAATATTGCCAAATGGCTGACATTTTCCTCGCTCTGACTATTACACTCTCCACTAGCACCGCATGGTACTGGATCCCGAATTTCTGCCAGTATCGGACGCATTTTCGATACTGGTATCATTAGCGGAGTAACTCTAATAAAAATACATGCATTTCTGTAATATAACATACATTCATTGCATTATTTTCCAAATCCAGTCATACTGCTCGGTTCAGGTCTCTGATTTACCGTCTATATATAATCTGCTGGCTCCTATAGCTGCTGCTCACATCATAATCCTGCTTGTGCTATACTGCAGCACAGACAGAAGCAGTTCAACGGGAGTTCAGGAGAAGACAGGAGTAGTTTTTTTAGTTTCATACTGTGATTTTACTCTGTTATCAATTTTTTATCATCAGTGGAAAAATTGTCCGTAGAGGAAGAATCCGAACGTCTTATGAGCCGTCCGTCCTGTGGGGAACAGATCCACCAGTTGTTACCAAACATCTGAGGGTGTTGCCACCGAGCAGAGTGTCACCCCGCCCTGTGTGAGACCGAGTGTGTGTGGAGGGATGAATTCTGTGTGTTTGCATGTGTGTGTTTTTATGAACACACCTTTGTGTGTCTGCGGCTATGTGTGTGCGTGTACTTATGCGATGAAAACACACACTTCCTTATCTGTTTTCTGTGAATGTGTGTGTGTCTGTGAAGGGGTGAAGAGGTTTTGTGTGTACGTGTGTGTGTGTATGTGTGTGTGTGTGTGTGTGTGTGTGTGTGTGTGTGTGTGTAAAAGTGAGAGAGAGAGGGAGAGAGAGAGAGAGAGAGAGAGGAGAAGCATGACCTACATTTGGCAAAGCTCATCGTATGAGCATGAAACTGCCTAACATCACCCCAGAGCTCCTCAGCACAGAGCCACGCGATTGGCTGCTTTCAGCTCCAGCCTGACAACAGCACTGGCATCACCCAGGGGGAGGGGGAGGGGAGGGAGAGAGAGAGAGAGAGAGAGAGAGAGAGAGAGAGAGAGAGAGAGAGGACATAGGGAGGAGGCACATACATTAAATCCAAAAGAAGAAAAGATGCAAATAGATGATTGGATGGAGAGAGAAAAGAGACAGAGAGTGTGAGAGTGAGGTAAAGGATCCAATTAGAGACAGCGATGCTTATGAAGGTGTGTGTGCGTGTGTGCTCTTGTATTACTCATATTTTAGGGACAAAATGCTGTACATAGTCACGTATGTTTTGTCACCACCCGTTTGGCGACAAAGAGCTGGTTAGGACTTGTTTTTAGCCAGGCAAGCAGCATGGCTCTAGGGATGGCAATGTCGGACGGTCGGTGGGTCGGTCCACCACTTTTGTCCAGACTGAATATCTCAACAACTGTCTGATGGATTGCGTTGAAATTTAGTACACAGATTCATGTTCCCCACAGGATGAATCTTAGACCCCCTTTACCCCTGGCATTACAATGTGTCTCTTATTCAGATTGTATCTAGATACAATTTAACCTGATAACATTTACACCTGTCATTTAACGTCCCGGACCATCTCCGGAGGCGGTTTGCCAATCGGATCACAATCTGTCCTCAGTGCGTTTTGGGTGCATTTACTTCCATGTGATCAAGCACTATCCAATTGCATCGTATCACCCGAAATGTATTTTTAATGCCAGGTGACTTTTCCACTGCTACCATGAAGTTCACATTTGTGGTTTTGGGTGAAATGTCTCAACAGCTATTGTACCGGTTTGCCATGAAAATTGGTGCACACATTTATAATTTCTTTAATGCATTAACGCGTCTTGCGATTTTTAGGTTGTAGTGGGATTTAAAGCTAAAGTGAAGATACTGTCATCATATGAAACAAGACAACCTAAGGAATCCATTGATACCAACCATGTCATACTATCTTGTCGCAAAGGAGTCTAAATAATGCTCCAAAGTTACGCTAAATTTTGGCGAGGAAAAACTGGCATGGCCATTTTTAATGGGGTGCCTTGTTCTCTGACCTCAAGACATGTGAATGTAAATGGGTTCTATGGGTACCCACGAGTCTCCCCTTTACAGATACGCCCACTTTATTATAATCACATGCAGTTTGGGGCAAGTCATAGTCAAGTCAGCACACTGACACACTGACAGCTGTTGTTGCCTGTTGGGCTGCAGTTTGCCATGTTATGATTTGAGCATATTTTTTATACTAAATGCAGTACCTGTGAGGGTTTCTGGACAATATTTGTCATTGTTTTGTGTTGGTAATTGATTTCCAATCATAAATATATACATACATTTGCATAAAGCAAGCATATTTGCTTACTCCCATGTTGATAAGAGTATTAAATACTTACTTACTACAAATCTCCCTTTAAGGTACATTTTGAACAGATAAAAAATGTGTGATTAATGTGCAATTAATAGCGGTTAACTATGGAAAATCTTGCGATAAATCGCGATTAAATATTTTAATCGATTGACAGCCCTAATGCTGACGTTAGCATGGCTGTAGTCTGTTAGACATGCATTCATGCCAGATCAGGTGGGACGGCGAAAACGCAAGTCTTCCCATTCATTTTGAATGTGGGTAGTGTGTTTGGGCTGCGGCGGCCGCAGGGAGTGCCAAAAAAATGCAGCGGCCTGTGGAAGAAAAGTAGAAACAGAATCAACGCAACCTGGCGTCACACTGCGGTGGCCAATCACGTAGCCGGCGATCCAGAGCTGTACAACCCAGCCATGAGGGAACAAAAGACGTTAATCGTTACAGTTAATGGGCCATTAAAGTGACTCTCCCACACCACCGCACAAACCTGCGGCGAATTGCTGCAACGCCTGATCTGGTGTGAACGCAGCCTTAGGTAGGCTGGGGGTAGGCATATAGTTTCCAGGGAATAAATGTAAGTCCATGTAATGTCCTCCTAAATGACAAAAACAAGTTTTATGTGTGTGTGCACTCAGTCCTATATTTGTGTGTTTGTGCGTAGATGCTGAGTTTGGCGTCTTTGGTCATGTGAGCTGTCACAATAGAAAGGGGATTTGTAGCACGGCATCTCTAGAGCTGACACACACACACACACACACACGCACACACGCACACACGCACACACACACACATACTCCCTCTTCTGCCTCTGTGTCCCACTGTCTGTCTGTCTCTCTCTCTCTCTCTGAGATCCCCAGGCACAAGGCATTATGGGAATCACTCTGGCATGGCTCTCGCTCTTCACAGCTTTAATCTTTAAGTTGTTTCCATAGAAACGACTTCGTTCAGTCAGTTGATAACTGTTGGAAGGTTTCTAAAGCTATAGAAGAATGTCCTCACCCAACATAAACCTCCCCCACAACCCGACAACAGAGCAACGTCTTAGTCACTGTAGACTCATTGATCCATTAATTATAAATAATGAAGAGTCAGTATTGATGATGCCAGGCACGCAGGACCAAAATAACTGCATCCAGTTGATTTTTTTTTTTATTCCCGGGGTGAGGATTATCTACCGTTCACTACAAATTACATTAATGTGTCACCACAGCTATTAGTTGGTAAACGGTGTTATATTTTAAGAAAGGAGGCTTAGAGTTTATAAAATGATAGCTAAGTCACAGCTCACCTGCTTCAAGGAGACAAAGCAGGTGACATTTGGTCGGTGATGTGTTTAGTGAACTCACAGCCCAGCTTGGGTTATTTCAGGTTGAGGTAGCAGCAGCCGACCGCCTCCTGTCGTCAGGTACAGCGTGTTGGTGTTTCCTCAGTTGCCTCAGAAGCCCTTTCCCCTCCCTTTCCTTCACTCCCTGTCTCTCTCTTACCCTGTCTTTCTCTCTATATATATATATAAATACACTATCTATCACTGTCTGTCTCTCTCTCTCACAGGCTGACATGTCTATACACACACACACACACACACACACACACACACACACACACACACACAAACACCGCTCAGAAACGGAAACATACTAATGTAAAAACACATGCTTTTAATTTGAAAGGCTGGATTAACAATTATACACACACACACACACACACACACACACACACACACAGGCACATATATGCATGTACCTGAACACGCGCACACACACACACACACACACACTCACACACTATGACCAGCGGTAGGAGTCTTCCTCAACACACGCACAGCAGGAGATCGCCCCATCCCTGCATATGTGCCGGTTTCCATGGAGACACGCAGTTAAAAATAACATGGGCGATGGCTTGTCTCGTGCCATTCCACCAACATGGCTGAAGCATTCATAAACACACACACACACACACACACACACACACACACACACACATGCAGTGGCACAGAATAATGCTGGCTGAAGTGTGTTTGACAAGCACACACACACACACACACACACACACACAGAGAACAATATGAAAACACACACACACTCATCATTGTTGTCATGATAGTGGCGTTTATTCCCGCCCTCCTGCCGCTGGTCTATACAGAGATGATATCAGATGTTATGTTATGAGATGAAAACAAAACGCCTCCTGTAGTGCTGTAAACTAAACGGCTATAGACTACTTTATGTTGAGTTATCTTAGTTAGTTGAGAACATTATTTGTGGGCTTTAAAGACTACACTGGCATGATTATGTATTTTCATTATTGAAAGCAAAGACAAAAACCAACAATAAACAATATTTTTTTATCTGTTAAAATGGTCACTGTGTCAGATTATGTGATTATAGAGTCATACATTCTTGCTGTGACTTGGCCGACGTTGGCCCGTGACTAATCTTGCCGTCTTTCATAACTATAGACCGTATTTAAAGATGGACGACGCGTCTCTACTTCCTCCCACTGTACAGAAGTGAAGCCAAAATATCCTGGATACGGGGGCTGTCATCTTGAGATTTTGACGTCATTTGGAGCCAGAGTGTGCACAGTAGTGATCGGGCGGTGGAGCCGCGGTATCGAGGTCACCCGCCCGAACCAATCGCGAGCCGAGCACGGCCGCAGCTCGTCAGCGAGAGAGACTCACAGCCACCAATCATGACGTCTCACCCCCTTTTTACAGCATCAAATAACTAATTAAAACCAAACTTATCAGAAAAATGAACACTTGAACATACATCAGCATGATGAGAACTACCTAAAATGACAGTAACCATTTTTGGGAAAATCTTTGATGTGTTCTTTTACTTTTCAGTTTGGCCCATGTCCCATCCACTAACATGGAGGAGGCGGGCTTTATGACCTATACAGCAGCCAGCCACCAGGGGGCGATCAAGATGTCATGTCGTTCATCTTTATATACAGTCTACGTTCACAACATACAAAAACTCTGACACACTACTCTTTTTGCCGGGACGTCATGAGGCGTCAGTCTTCCAACCACTCAATGTCAGCATTCACACACACACACATTCATACACTGATAGCAGAGGCTGCCATGCAAGGTGCCAACCTGCCCATCAGGATCTAATCTAAATACTCATTCACACACCGATGGCACAGCCTTCGGAAGCAAATTTGGGGTTCAGTATCTTGCCCAACGACACTTCGACATGCTGACCAGAGTAGCCGGGGATTGAACCGCCGATCATCCCATTAGTGGATGACCCGCTCTACCTCACAGCCGTCCCACCCCAGTAGTAGACTATGATACGGGATACAACGACGCCCATTTTCAATGCCGGTGCACTACACCTGTCAGGTTGGGCTATTATCAGGCTGATGTTGTATAGTCTGAACCTGGTATTAGTCTGTTTCTCAACACTTAGTAACTTCCCTACTGTCTGTGGCTTTCAGCCCTGAGCCCATTCATTTCTACTGAAGATGTTAATCTAGACTCACAAATACAATTTCATCTTTTAAAAGACTCAGTATGTCCCTAAAACAGCTGGGCACTGTAGTTTTTAACAAATGGAGTAAAGGACAAATTGCATGTGGATGATCTGTTCCCCACTCTGCCTCATGAAGGCTACTGTATGTCACACAGCTATTACAGCATGAAAGTATTATGATGTTTTGAAGGGTCAACGGACAAAAAGAACCTCTGATTCAGAGTAGTGTCTGTTTATCAAACAGAAAGAAAGAAACAGAAGCTAAAGACAGCAGGTCGAACGCTGGGAGCTGACATATGGAGTCTCAAACCGAGAGAGGAAACCAGCTCCTGTATAGTATCAGTCTAAACGTCACACAACAGTCAAAAGATGTCTTTTGTCTGATTTGTGATTTGAAGTAGTTGTTAGGGAAGCTAGAAGCAGAGGAGGGGATTTGTTTGTTCTATTCTAGAGATTGAGCTATTCACTAAAATCCATGTTAACTAACTTATGCAAGCAGACAAATGTACAGCGTGTCACTTACCAGTCATAACAGTTAATCCAAACCCAAAGACCCCATGTGACACTGGCTGTGTTTGAAATCACATACTAACATACTGCTCATACTAAGTATGACATAAAATTCAGTATGTAGTGCGTTCCTACTGCATAGTATGTGGATTTTTTGTAGGTGAGAAATGCCCGGGTGTACACTAGATTAGCAGGAATTTATGAGTATGAGACAATAAGAATTTTGACCAATTAAGGCTAACAGTTAAACGGTTAAAAGAAATATTAAAAAGGAAATAAAAAGCTGAGCTAAATTCAGAGGAGCGGCTTGTCACTTAAAGGAGAAAAGCTGGTTCACTGAAAAATAAACTGTACACACACTGCACTGTATATTTTCACAGCTATAACGTTACTGATAACTTCATATTCGTCATCACACACACACAAGTTCTGTCTCTCGACCGGACACTCGCTTACGTTACGCTGGGCTTGCAATACACGGATAGACACCCTGACAGAGTACGCCAGGCAGACACACAGCTGACAGACTTGCAGCTAAACTAAATGATGCAGCGGAGACTTTTACTGAGAAAGTGGCTGCATGTGTCGACAACAATACACGCAGCATCATGGCTGCTACAGTAACTCAAGTGAACTGGGGACTCAGATGTCTGTTTTGCGCATACTCTGCAGCTGCCGATAAACATATTTGCCAACCTTCCCATTTTCCCGGGAGATTCACGTTTTTCATTGCCCTCTCCCAGTTTCCTCCCGGGTTCACAATTCTCCCGTATTTCTTCCGATTTATGGCAAATTTTCACACTTTTTTTTCCTTTTTGTTATCTTTGCCTGTTTCTGGAAGTGAACAGTGTGTATAATCCATACTGTTTCCACCCGGACGACAATAGAGATACACCAACTGTCGTTTCCCGGCGGCAGAGAGCAGTCTATGCTCGCGACACAGCTCAGTTTGAGCTCATGTTTAAGCTGCGCTCGCCACAGCGTGCAGCGCTCGAAGTTGGGCTTTGCTCGATGCAGCGAAAAGCAGTCGTGGTATGGCGCAAGCCATTGGAAATAATAGGTTTCAGAGCGCAGTGGTGCCGTTGTCGCGTTGTCTGAAAGGACCTTCAGTGAGTGAGAGAAGGAGAGAGAAATGGAGAGTACTGAGAGAATGAAATACTCAATACATGAAAATGGATTAATATAAGTTTATGCTAGAGATTCACGTGCCAAGTTCACACCGGAGGGGAAAATTATTCAGTTTTCTTCACCGGGAGTTAAAGGTTAAATCAAAAGTTTAACATAAAAAATGTTGCAGTGAAGTTATTATTTTGTTATTTTCACTCTTTTAAAGTCACCAGGATGCAGGAAAAAGGGTCTCTGAAACTCAATTTTATTGGTTTTGAAATCCTCCCTTTTTTAAGGTCTCAAGGTTGGCAAGTATGGCGATAAATGATAAACCTGTTTGTGCATTTATCATTGCCGCTGGGTGGCTTGTTAGGCACTTCAACCGTACAGCACTAATGCAAGGCACTAATCTTGTCAGTTAACGGTTAATGAGTGTCGGCTATTGGTCAGAAAAAAAATTCTAAATCGGCATCCCACCTGGACATATTCAACCGCCCCAACATGCTCTGCAGCTCTTCAGACTGTGAGGCAGAGAATATTGCTCGACTACAGTGTGAACAGTCTACTGGTAATGGCATACTTAAGCGTCTTAATAGGAAGTATGCAGGACATACTGATTGAGTATGTAAGTATGTGATTTTGAACACAGTCAATGTATGTGTTTGAGACCGTGTGTGTGTGTGTGTGTGTGTGTGTGTAAATTCATGCTAATTTGTCTGCATGTTTCCAAACAAATACACTGTTCAGACAAAAGACACAGGAATTACTATCGACCAATTAGGATAGAATAGAAACTGTTTTCCTGTAGTTTACGCTACTCTATTATTCTCTCCATATTTCCTTCCCTGATTACTGCCTCTTTAGGAACAATTCTGCAATATTGATGAGGATTGGGGAAATACAGAAGCCTCACAAAGGGTTGAGCAAGGAGAGGAGGCCCTACAACAACATGAGATGATAAAACATTGATCTGCTGCTGCTGCTTTTCTCCACCGACAGAAATGTGGGATTTGGACTTGTTCTGATGTTTTTGTGCCTCACATTGAGTGCAAAATATATAGGTTTAAACTATTCTCTTCCAAACAGAGACAAAATATCTTTCTTTTGTCAAATTGTTTGTGTATATTCGACTAAGCACTACTACGTGTGCAACTGAGCCAAAAACTTAGAATTTACTGAGGTTAAAGACTAAAGTTAACAGAACATATACAGACTTGGTAACCAATTACACTTAATATTTACTTCTCCCCTTTGTAATTTCATTATTGCTACTTCCACATCTTGGTAAATACACCTATTGGCCTTTCGACACCAATCTCATGACTCTGTGCTAAAGGAATGGTTTGACATTTTGGGCTTATTCACTATCTTGCAGAGATTTATATGACAAGATCGATATAACTCTCAGATCTGTCTGGTAAATATGGAGCTACAGCCAGCAGGCAGTTGTCTCTGTCCAAAGTTAAAAAAAATCCACCTACCAAGACATTTAAAGTTCTATTTAACATTTTATATCTTGTTTACAACACATGATATTGTTACACCTGTTGTATAGAGTTGTCTTTAAGAGGACCTATTAGGCTTATTTTCAGGTGCATACTTGTATTTTGGGTTTCTACTAGAACATGTTTACGTGGTTTAATGTTCAAAAAGCACTTTATTTTTCTCATAAGAATCTGGAGATGCGATACGTATCATGATACCGAGGTAACAATTCATTATATTGAGATATATTGCGGTACTGTAAGCAAGGCAATATATTGCTATTTTTTTCAAATCTAATTTTGGGAAAACTATCATAGTATAAAGACACACCACCATATGTACTGTATAAAACCTGAGTTAAAAAAGTCACTGTGAAATGACTAACATCATCACACATGAATACTGTTGGACTCATTGGATCCACAAGAGCCTCAACTTTACTGTGATACCCAATTTATGTAATTCAAAGACTGTTTAGGGACCCCTGTATGCAGACATATTCAAACACATCATTTTATGTATAGGTGAAAGTAACACATTTGTACTGCAAGCAAAATAAACTACATGGTTTTTGCCCAAAACTGCATTTGATTATCATAAAGTGGGCATGTCTGTAAAGGGGAGACTCGTGGGTACCCATACAACCCATTTTCGCAACATGCAAGTATGACATGGTTGGTACCAATGGTACAGGTCTGTAAAAGTGTATTTCAAGTGACTTAAAAGATGATACTGATTAAGTGATTTGGCCTAAGCTCCCCAGACAGGACAACCACTATCCAAGAGGCTCTGATGCAGCTCATAAGCGGTTGAAAGGTCTGTGATCCGGCCGTGATGTTTCATACATCACTCAATACCACGACTGACAAACAACCCCAGGGACGACGAGCTATTAAAGGCCTCCCAGCAGTCCTGTTTAGACAAACTGCTGCAAATAACTGAGACAAGCCACAAGGAACATCTGCACATCTAATATTCACGATTCCTTAGGCTTTCTAGTTTCATATGATACCAGTATCTTCACTCTGGCTTTAAAACTGAGCCTCCTGAAACCTCCGAAAGTCAGAATAGCGACCAGGTCCGCTGGCGGGCTGTCAGATTTTTAAGAGGTTAATTAAAAATCAATACAGCGTTTTGGAGAATCTATACAGTATCGCAAAACATAATATCTCAATATTTTCTTACACAGCTAATACTGGCTGTGCTGCAGCACCAGCTGGCCCGCTCTGTTGTGATTGGTCAACCAAACCAAACTCTTCGGACTCTACTCCAGCTCCGCTCTAACTAGCTTTGTTCGAGGGCGTGCCAAACTATCCGCTAGTCAGGTATTATGCAAAAATGTTACTTGGTGACATCACCAGGCAAGGCAGTGTTACTGTGGGGGAGAGTATCTCCCTTTGGTGTGGACTTTGGGCTTTGTTACTTTGCAGACCGTTTACAAGCACAATAAAACTATTTAACACACTAAAGGAAAGAGAAAAAGCACAAAAGCATAATAGGTCCTCTTTAACACTGTTGTACAAAAACGGAAGTGTAAAAACAACACGTTGTGGTGTTACGGGGGTATTGTGCCGGTCATTTCTTGGCTAGGCCGAGTAACCGTGGTCAAGCTAGTTGTTTCCCCCTGTTGCCAGCCTTTGTGCTAAGCTAAGCTAACCAGCTGCTGGCAGTATACAGTATTTACTGTACAGATCTGAGAGTGGTAACAGTCTTATCATTTAACTCCAACTGTAAGTCCTTTTTCCCAAAATGTTGAATTCTTTTTTTAAGTATGGAGCTGGAGCCAGGAGACAATTAGCTTATCTTAAGACTGGAGGCTAGAGGAAAGTTAACCTGTCTCACCCCAAAGTTAAACAAAAGCAACATACTGATTAGTAAGCTTTAAAAATGTGTTGGTACATGACATGAGAGACAGTGATATTGACTGCCTCATCTAACTTGCAAAAAAAAAGCAAATAAACTTATTTTCCAAAATGTCAAACTATGCCTTTAACGAAAATCAGAGAATGGATGAGAAGTCCACTACAATGGCAGTGCAGCATTTCCAGCCGTTAATTAACAAAATGCTGCTTTGTTCCACAGAATAGTGACCTTATTTTCTCCATCAAGATGTTTACTGCAGTATGTACACTTTGGTTGACTTGTTTTTCAGTTGGATCATCCCTTCTTTCAGTCTTAACATATAGAAACTATGTGATAAACACATGGCAGCACTCACAAATCCACTGAGCACTTACAGTCCACACATACATACAGCGTTGTCTCTGAATCTGTGTAGTGTTCATGCTGGGCCACTAAGGGGCAGCACAGGAGCACTATCACTGGAGTCTGGTAATATTGAGTAAACAGCATGTGCAGAGCCAGGAAATAATCCCTTGAACATTTAACCTGCTGTTATGTTGTTGATATTTTCTCTGGCTCGTCGGGCTCACTGTGACGTGGTGGCTGCTATAAATAAGACTTTTGGATTTATTGTCAGACACTGTGACTCACTTCTGCTCACCGTTACAGAAAGCCCTCAAACCCTTATAGAAATGTGCACACTGTCACACACACACACACAGACTTGTTATAACATGAATGTTGCGTAGGTCAGAGGGGCCAGAACAGAGGGATTGAGGAGGGAGGCTGAACAATAGTGCAGGTGTGCAGCTGGGTAAAGGGAATGGGGGTAGTATGATTTATTCATTTTGTGTGAAAGGAGGACACGGACAAAAATATAGAGACAAATATAGAGAGGAACAGAGGGGGGCAGGAATAGATGTATTTTATACAAATCTAAAAAAGATTCCTACATAAAAACAAGCCTGTAAAAGTGTGTTTTAAGTGACTTAAAAGATGATACTGATTAAGTGATTTGGCCTAAGCTCCCCAGGCAGGACAAGCCACTATCCAAGAGGCTCCGACGCAGCTCATGTGCGGTTGAAAGGTCTATGATCCGGCCGTGATGTTTCATACATCACTCAATACCACGACTGACGACGAGCTATTAAAGGCCTACCAGCAGTCCTGTTTAGACAAACTGCTGCAAATAACTGATACAAGCCACAAGGAACGTCTGCACATTTAATATTCACGACCCTCCCGTTTGTGCTGATGTTGACTACTGCGGTGAAGCGCGTGCAGACACGTGGAGGCTTCGGTTCGCATGTGTGTGCGCAGATATTTTTCGGTGTGTCTGTGTCGTTCCCGGCCACGGCGGGAGGCTGAAAGCTCCTCGAGCAGACTGCCAGCTCCGCCAGCTCTACTCCAAAATCAGTGAACTGCCAGAGCTCCAGATTACAGCAGATTACCGGGCAGGGTGCTCGTACACTCTCTCTGTCTGTGTGTGTGTGTGTGTGCGTGTGTCATGCTGTTTATTTTGCAACCGCATGGGAATGTTGACAAAGACAAAGTTTCCTTGATGAGGACTCTGAATGATATTGAGAATAATTTGCTTTCAGATTTCCGTCCAATTTCGGCCTCATTGTTTTTAAGGATTATTTGACTGTAGAAATAAATGCTTTTACACCAACGCGGTCAGGTGTTCTCACACACACACACACACACTTAGATCATCACTCTTTGGTGGCAGCAATAGAAAGATTGAACACGTGATACATATTCCCAGCATGTGGTGGATTAATACATTAATACTTTGTGGCTGAACCCCCCTCCCTCCACATATTACTGCATCATAAAGAGATTACGGTCAGGGACAGGCCATGCTCAGGCAGGACCCTACCATCTCATACCGGCGGACGGGGGTGACTCAGAGAGACAACAGAGACGGGACAGAGAAATGTTTTGAGTTTGTGATGAAGCATAGGTGCATCATTCCTCGCGAGTGCCATGTAGCTCTCGGAGAGGCCAAAGTGAAACGTCCACATGACAGGTGGACAAAAGGAGAAATATTTCTTTACCGTGACGTGTTGGGTCGGCTGAAGGGAGGAGAGAGCAGGGACAGCAGGTGGGTGGGTGAGGAGGTGGAGGGGGGAGGGCCTGTGTCTGCAGATGTTGCTAGTCTGGATGTTGGACTTGCACAGGAATGTTTCAGGAAGGTCTGCAGGAGTAAATAAGGAGGCATTATTGACAGACAGATGACAAGGAGTCTGCAGGAGGAAGGGAGGAGCGACACAGAAAGACAAAAAAGAGGAGAAGAAGAAGAGAGAGTAGACAGCTGCTGACCATGGCTTTGGCTTGTCTCGGTCTAGGCTGCGTCCCTGTGCGATCCAAAGGTACTGTCTCCTCTGTAGCATCAGTGTGTTCATTACCTGTTTAGTTCCTGTCATTAGTGTTTATACTGTGAAATTACTTTTAATTAAGACAGGAATGTGACTATAGTGTCACTGTGATGATGACGACACTGTGGCAGTGTTATAATATCAGCTCACTGTCATTCTGTCTGTTACATTGCAACAAATCCTAATACAACAGTTATGTATGATATCGTACGAAAAGTTATTCCTCATTTTTGGAGCATTTTCCTACGAATGTCCAGCAACACGTGTCAATTTCTGCTCGTTACATGCATTAAGTCCTTTCAAAATACACTTCTGTCTTCACAGGAAACAACTTGGTTAGGTTTAGGCAACAAAACTACTTAGTTAGGTTTAGGAAAAGATCGTGGTTTGGCTTAAAATAACACCAGAAGTGGCATAACTTGAGTACGGAAGTTACGTGACAAATCAACGTTGACTTTTGGTTTAGCATGGGGTGTGTCTGGTGTTTTTTGATCCACCTATCCACCCCGACCTCCTCGGCGTTTGTCGCTCTTTATACTCCTAGTTCGTCATTATGTGGATTACATACAAACTTATTTTGTGGGATATATACAAATTACATTGCATTACTTTTCGTAGGTATAGCCATGAACGGTGTATGAGAACACTGTACATTGTGCTAAGCTTAATCACAACAGTCATACAGTCAACAGTGCATTTTAAATGAGATGCTATTTTAGCTAACTATTTTAGCTAACTGTCAGTGTATGTGCACACTACAGTGTTGTGGGCACGAGGTCATTTTACTATGAACTTTTTTATGAAATTATGTGAGATGAAAAGTGTCAAAGCCAATACCAAAGTTGTCAACGATATCAACAAAAGTCATCTAGAATATTTTCATTTGATGGAACGGTGCATCCATAAAAAAAAGGTCTTGAGATTGAGTATTTCACTAATAGTTTGAATATTGTATTTCACAGTGTAAACATCTCTAGCTGAAATGAATAGTCAATTAATGGATACGTTCAGAGCAGACAGAAAATTAACCTGCAACAATTTCATAATTTTTTGCAGTTTTCTTAATCGTTTTGTCATTTTTTAATCGTGTCAACAATTTATTGGCTAGACCCTCCTGAGAATATTTGAAGGTTTTCTTAGTCTTCTAGTAGTAAACTGAACAGTATTTTGGACTGTTGTGGGAACCCGTGATGGGCTTTTATCAATATTTTATGCCAATTTATTGATCGATTAACCAAGAAAGTAATCTGTAGCTTCAATGAAGAGTTAACAAGATGATACAGAATATACTGTACATGAAACTGTCAGTCAGTGTGGAATAAGGTCATATATTTAGGGGAGAAGTGGATGTTAAGCTTTGATTATGTGTTTTGTTGTGTGCTCAGCCAGGGGCGAGTTAATGTAAAACTACTATTCCTGAATTAATGTGTTGTTCCTGCAAAAGTTGCAACAGTTTGAAACACTGTGGCTGAAACTACATGCTGATATCAATGTAGTACTGGTGGAGGTGTGACTGCTGAGCTGTTGCAGGCCGACTAACAGTGCACAGTTTTCCCTCTGCAGAACTGGCCAGCTAGTGTTTCTTATATAACAGCTGTCTACTATGACAAGATTCTGCAGCTACTGCCATAGGGAGTGTGCTGCCTGACCCAGATACACCCTAATACATTCTCCACTAATGACTTACATTCACTCACATCTGGACCAGAGAGAGAGAGAGACGGATACAAAATTATATAGCTCTGCCAGGAAGAGAAAGAGCAATATTAAAGCAGTGACATGTGGAGAAGTCAGTGCAAATGTCATGGACGGTGATGTTTTTTTATAGTGTGTTGTTTTACACTACAGTGTGTCCTCTGTGCATATCAAAAGAGTCGGAGCTGTTCACTGGCTTTCTGCGTTCTGCAACTGAACTTCATACCATTATTTTATCTATTGTATTTTTATTATAGCTCTTGTTTTCTGTCTCCTTCTTCTTTCTCTTCTTCCTTAAAAGTTGAATCTCGGAAACCATACACATCAACCAAGACTTCCAGATAAAACTCATTCACTACTAGGGTAAAATTAGACTCATTGGCCAGATGAGACTGAAGTGGTGCCATAAAAAACACTTTTTTTAGCCAATAACTCACCAACTGAAAATCACACACCTAAAATAGTTGTTAGTAGAGATGGCTGTCCTGACACACACCACATCAAATTCCACACATTTTGGCCCATTAAGCTTTCTTGATTTTGCAGTGCTTCAGTAGAAAAATACTTGTAACTAATAAGATGTAGCTCTGTATGTTTTCCTGTGCTACGATATGTTACCAGTGAATTTCCTACGCTTGTGTGTCGTGGGTCAGGTTGATCGACATAAATGCCTGCCCACTATCATCCAGCCAGCTCGTAAAGGCTGATGTGTATGGTAAATCTTCTTGAAACTCCCTATAGGCAGTAGGAGTAGGAGTTTCCATCCGTCTATTGATTCATCCATATGTCAATCTATCCCTCTATTTTCAAGTCAAGAGCGAGCAGAGCAGCATAAATGTCCTTTTCCATTGAACAGGGCATCCCCAAGCCCTCCCACTCCTCCTGCCAGCTGGCCATGCGTTGAACTCCTGCAATGTGGAGGGAGGGACATTCTCACCATGTGTCCAAACCACCTCCAAAATGCAGTAGTTCGACACAAATGTCCTTGGTGTTGCTGTTCTTTAGATAGTCAGGCTGGTTGTAACTGTTAACACATTGTGTTCTGTTCTGGCACAGGACAACCAAGTTTACACCTGCAGTCTTGGGCTGATGCGGGCTGAGAATCAGCCACTGTCAGCAGCTCTTGGTCTAGTTTCGGTCCTCTGGTCTGGTTTGATCATTTTCTTCCTAAATCTCTGGGAAAGGCTTCCCCAAGTAGGCTGAGTAGTGTGACTCAATGACAGTTTGAACACACCTTCCTGCTCTTCTACTCGGGGTATGCTCGACAAGAACTAGTACTATCACATGTAGTCCGATAATGTCGAAAGGCAAAAGCGTCTGATTGTTCCAAACGGCCACACTCGAAGGTGGAGAGAAAAGCCGGCCGTCATAGAGAGGAGTGAGACATGAAGATAGTCTAAATATGAAGGAAATGGCGTACATTTTCAGACAGTCTCTCCTGGAAGACATTCGTCAAAAGTAACGGAAATAGTTGTGTAAAGAATGAAAAAAAAAGAGAGCTTGAGAGAGAAGTTCAAATGCTGCCTACTTTCTCAGAACCACCTGGTCGATCACAGCGTGAAGTGGCAACACGTTCTCATCCAAACTCGTCACATCCTGACGCTTTGTCAGACCCCTCTGCGTCATTTTTTGCTTGCAGTTAACACATGATTAATGTTGTGAATTATACAAAAACATTTACTTAGGATTAGGCAACAAAACCACATTGTTAGGTTTAGGAAAAAACAACATGGTTGGATTTAAAATGACTATGTTTGTACAGTGAAAATGTGACTTGACGTGGTGAACACGGGACATGAACCACCAGTTGATTGTAACGTGAAGTTGAAACGTAACATACGGGACACGAACAGCGGGCTCCTGGATAAAAGCTTTGTGTTTGTTGGACCCGTCCACCTCCCCTCACGCCCGCCTTGTTTGCCTTTTTTCGCTCTTTAAACTACATCACCACAGTCATTCCCGGCGCACTTTCCCTGAGCATTTTACTGTTGCTGCAGATGGGTTTACATTAGGGATGCACCTATACCACTTTTTTCAGACTGAGTACAAGTACAAGTACTTACATTTGGGTATTCGCCGATACCGAGTACCGATACGAGTACTTCTCTGTGCCAAAAGACCCTCGTTAACAGCCAGCTGGAGGGTGTGAGCGACACACGTCAGGCTGGAGAGTCCTGCGTACGAGGCGGTGCAAAGTGTCACCGGCGCGGACTGTCCTTAGTGCGCCCCAGCCGCATCATGCCCCCAGAGTGGGGCTCGGCCCACGTAAAAGGTGCTAGGGGTCTGCGGCGATGTCTGCAACCCACCCGACTCGTCTTGAAACACGGACCAAGGAGTTTAACGCACGCGCAAGTCAGAGGGTACAAGCAAAACCCCGTGGCACAATGAAAGTAAGGGCCGGCGCACGCCGGCTGAGGTGGGATCCCGGCCCCGTGGGGTCGGGCACACCACTGGTCCGTCTCGCCCGCACCGTCGGGGAGGTGGAGCGGGAGCGCGTGCGATAGGACCCAAAAGATGGTGACGAGAGGTTAACGTAACGCTGCTGTAAACTGGTATCGGTGCCGTTGTATCGGAGCCGTTTTGCGTACATGAGCACAGTATCAGACCCGATACCCGATACTGGTATCGGTATCGGTGCATCCCTAGTTTACATTGCAGTTAATGGAAAGCTCGGGGCATCTCATACACAAGGGTGCCTTGTGCGGCGGTATCAAGCGCCGACGGCCGTGACAAAGTGTCGGTATTTGACGCCCTGGGAATGAGAACGGGCTGGAAGTGGGCATGAATGTCAGAGTGACGGTTTCTGAAAGTTAGAAAGGTGAAAAGTGTGGGTGTGTGTGTGTCAGAAAGGTGTGGCTGGAGGGGGTTTAAAACGCTTCGGTTGGAGCACACGGGCACCTTTAGTCTCCTCACCACAAGTGTCTGCTTTTAAACTTTGATGATGATTCACAGGGGGCACTACAACATATTATAGATGCATTCTTCCTTTTTCCCATCCCTGTTTATTTCCATCGCTCCTCTCATTCATAATGTTCAGCAACTATGTTGCTTTCTCTCTTTTCTTCCTCTTTTCTATCTACAAATATTTATCACATTTAATTTGACTCTCAGACATCTCTTTGTTTTGGTAACGATGGAGACAGAAGTTTATCATTCCTAGTGTAGCCTTTGTAGCTAAACACTTGTGTTGATTAGTGCTTTTCTGTTATTAGATCCATAATCAAACATTTTTCAGCACTAAATCCAAATTGCACCAAAGTTCAAACAGAACTTAACCATTCATTTGCATCGCTGCTGTTTGAACCACTGCTTTTAGAGTGTTCGACCCCTGTGAATTGCTGCATTACTCTCTGTACTGCATTTCTTTATTAAACAGTGTTTCCTACCTTCTTTTTTTACTGTAGCTCCTCTCCTCCCCTCTCTTGGTGCTGTTGGCATGCAAGTCCTGATGATGACACTGCAAGTTGCTGACACTGCACCTGCAGATTTCAGGATGAGGGGAAGCAGAGATGGGGGCATACAGTAAGAAGGAGAGGGATGATGGGTAAAAGACAGAAAGAGAGCGAGACAGACAGACAGAGTGTGTGTTAGAGGAGTGCTCAGCCATGTCTGCTCCTGGACGTTAGCGATGGGTAACTCCCAGCATAAGCTTCATTACAATCGAATGCAGATGAAGAGGAAGAGGAGCAGGACAGCAAGAGTGAGGCGGGACAATGCAGGTAGGCAGGAGAGGTGAAACTCTAAAAGACGCTGAATAAAAGCATTTAGAGTTTGTTACATGCTACTGATTATTTATTTTGGGATATGATTTGTATTCCTGGTGGATTCTCTGAGATATTCACTTTGAATCCAGCACTGCATTGTTCATGTTTTTAGTCTTTTTAGGGCTACGTGAGTTGGCGCCAGAGGGAAGGTTATCGAGGTGCTGGACCGAGTGGTCAAGAGGGAAACACTGAGACACCCTGTGTGGAACAGTCTGATGTTAAATACTATTTATTTTACATGTTCGTTTAGTGAAGTTGTTGCTGCGGCAATGGACTGTAAAGCTACATGTAATGGAACTTTGCTGATGTTCTGTTCGCTATTCATTTATCTCTGCTTACATACACATTCACATGGATGTTCAGGCTTCACAGTGCAGAATGATTTATGTCCAGAGTTTGACAGTAGAAGGCTGTTTTCACATGAATCTGCTGAAACTTCTCTGCGCTCACCTTAAATATTTGCATCTTCTTATATTCTTGATTTTTCTATGCGGCAGAAGGACTAGATGTGATTTTAAGATTATTTTTAACCAATAGAACTTTTTTGTGTAAAAAAACAAACACAAATTATCATTCAGAGGTTTTCCTAAACACGTCTAGAGGGGATTTTTAAGTAAAAATCTTTTTTTGATGACATACAGAATAAAGCAGCAGGGAACTTTTAGCTGAGTAGTGCAGTTTTAGCACTACAACTTGATGATAATGATGAGGAGACACCTTCATTGCTGCAGCAAGAGAGCAAGAAAAAATAAGTAGGGAAGGAAGGGACAATGAGAAGAAAGATGAGGGAAACAAGTGGGTTGGCAGGCAGTAAAGCCAAAGTAACAAATCCACTAATTTAACTGTCACAACAACTAGGTCAGCACCTTGTACAGAGAAACACGTTTGGTTCCAATATTCTACTCCTCTGTCCCTCCTCTATCGAAGGTAATAACCACTCACAACCAGGTATAATAAAGTATCGAGGCATGTTTTTTGCAGATTTTGCAGATCTGTCAGTTTAATGAGCAGACTGGCTCTATGCAACTAACACGAGGATCTCCCAGAATCACATTAAACAGCCCAGAATTTCAGCTTTTAGAGCTTAAATTTATTTCAAGTTACTGTTTTCCCTCTAATGCATACAGTTTCATCTGCCAAGTGTGTTTGTATAGCTGAAGAGTCTTTTAGTTGTATTTTACAATCATTATCGTCACAATTGTTTAAGACGCAAAGTGTGACGTGCAAAACAAGGCAATAACGTTATCTGTATGTGACGGTCTTTGGGGCAGAACGCTGTGTAATTGTAGTGTGAATAAGCTGGCCTCCTGTGCTTCTTTAACCTTGTAGTTTAAATCGGCCGGATGCTGCTGATGTGAGCTCGCTGATTTAATTGCAGGCAAATACGAGCCTTGATGAGCAATGAAAGGTTGCCTGGCTACTGATGTACAGTGTGGCTTTCAAGGGCACAATTGCATTTTGAATTCTGAGTTAAAAGAGGGGAAATTGATTTCATAATAAAAGCGAAAGGGTCTCTGAGAGCAGATAAGAGAGATGGATAATCACAGTCCTTCTCTCTCTCGCTCTCTCTCCTCGTCTGTAAATCAACCGTTTTAATCTTTGGAAATGAAAGTTAGAGATTCTCAGGTGTACATCATTCATGATGGGGTTTGTTGTGTTTTCTGATGATAATAAATTGTGTTGGATGTGCTGGTGTATGCAGAGTTGCAGTGGTGAGGCGTGTTTAGCTGCCACCTGCTGGCATGTCTCGGCCTTGTCTCATGTTTGAATGCACAATATAGAAAGAGGATTCTGACATGCCTCGCATCAAACTTTATAATTTTTTTTGTGTATCAACTTATAACATCATTGTCCTTATTTTCCTTTTTTTTTTGTATGTTCATGTGGTGACTGACTTTAGTGTGAGGCCTCTGCCTTTAGCTGGTACATTGTAAAGCCTGGCCTGGATCTCAGCTTAATGCTGTTTCCTCTCTGATGCTGGTGGACCAGACATGATGTTGGCAGACAAATGCCATATTTCAAGAACCATGTCTTAGAGCAACAATAACATCTTTGGTATTTTCTTTCCAGAACTACTATAACGCTATTTTAAGACTTCATATTTTATATTTAAGACCTAAACAGAACTGGATATAAATAAATGTGTTTAATCAAAATACCTCAAACTAATTGACATCCAGCCTACCTGGCAACAAGCAGTGTTCTAATACAGAAGTACTGGTTGGTTTGTGGGTCTGTAGGCTAAATCTTAGTTGACAATTGTAGTCTGCTGTGTGCTCTGTACTTGCTGTGTTCTTGAGGGTTGTTATAGGAAGTGGAGAGCAGGAAGAATGGGGATTCAGCTCATTTTTTGCCCCCAGACCTGCTAGTTGGTCATATGGCCGCGGGTCTATAATAGGGCTGAAACGTTTCGTAAACGTAACTCGATAACTAAAAATCATTGATGCAAATTCAAAATGAGTATTGGGCGAAGGTAAATTATAACGTTATCATCATGCATTCAAATGTAATCTTGTAAAATGTAGTTTTTGGTGAGAAACTTGTATAAATACAGTTGTTTGAAGGAATATAATGAATCAATATATTGATTTATACGTATAAGAAGTTACAAACAGTCCCTTTAACTAAAAATACAATAATTTATTTCCTAATAATTGACTACTATACATGATGACAATAACACGGTAAAAGGATTTTTGAGAATTTTTTGATTGGTTTACACTGACGTCAGGATGGTGGATGAAATAATCTTTCGGGATGGTTCTGGAATGGTGCTGAAAGATTTTAGTCTGGAGCCTTGAAACCCAGAATGTAATATGGTACTTAAATGCACTAAATGGGTTTGGTTTTGACAGATATTATTATTGTGTAAGCAA
The DNA here is from genome assembly GCF_043250625.1 of Sebastes fasciatus. NCBI lineage: Eukaryota > Metazoa > Chordata > Actinopteri > Perciformes > Sebastidae > Sebastes > Sebastes fasciatus. Next base: position 31,637,152 of record NC_133796.1, read on the forward strand.
TACAAATAAAAAGTAAACCCATTAGTTGTTCTGTCTTATTTTCGTTTTTGTATATTTACTATTGCTCCTTAATAAAGCAAAAGTATTTTTTATCCGATTACTCGATTAATCGATGGAATACTTGATTACTAAATTAATCGAGAGCTGCAGCCCTAGTCTATGAGGTTAAAAGATACAGTATGTTCTCATGTTCCTTTGATTGGATAAAATCACACAAAGGTCAAGGGTCAAAAAATAACAACACAGAACCAACTTTGTATATGAGCAGACCAGTTGTATATATGTATATATGTATATATATATATATATATATTCTTTTTTTTTTTTATCTGAGTCATCATAGAGATTGCCTTGAACATGTTCTGTCTGTCTGTCTGTCTCCTCTCTCGTCTTAGCGGTCTCCAACCTGGATATAGAGAGCAAGCTGTCGCTTCACTATCAGGCTCCATGGCACCAGCAACACAACGTGTTTCATCCTTGTACCCGACCGCCATGTCTGGAGGAGCTGCACAGAAGCGCTCAGCTCAGTCTCAGAGCGCTGCACCGAGGTGAGAGAGGCTGATCCCATCTCCACAGCTGCATTATGTTGTGTACAAATGACACGGATTGTGAGTTTTTATGTGTGTGTGTGTGTGTGTGTGTGTTTGGGTTTCACAGACGACACACAGCACCACCGCTCCACAAGTCGGGAGAGAAACAGGGTGACCATCTCTATCTCAGTGGCGCCCCCTATGCCCACCTTCCCCTCGCCACACAGTATCCGCCGGCAACAGAGGAGTCGCCTGGCACGAGCGGTAAGGATGACGTATATCTCACATCAACCAACCAGGGGGGGCGGTTATCCAGAAATAGTTTACTTTAAATAGCAGGAACTATATTATGCGATTGTACTTCTTATCAAGCAGTTCACACTTGTACGCCAATAAATTCTGGGATTATGTGTAGGGGATGAGTCTCAGTATAGTAGCAAAAATCTCAAACATGCAAACAAAGTTAACCACTGAACTGGACAGTTTGTACATGTTGAGTGAGGTATGGGAAAGTGAGGAAGACATTAAAGGTCCAGTGTGTAGGATCTGGTGGCATCTAGTGGTGAGGTTGAGATTGTAACCAATTGAAGCCTCTCCCGTGTGCCGTGTGTATTGGGAGAGCTACAGTGGCAGACGTGAAAACGCGAATGCCCCTATCTAGAGCCAGTTGTTGTAAGAGTAACGTAGGTCATTTGGAGCATTGAAGCAAGAGAGAGAGAGAGAGAGCGGCAGCAACCGGAGTGATTAACGTTATCGACTCTGGCCCAAGCCGTTCTGGGCTACTGTAGAAACATGACGATTCAACATGGCGGATTTCGGCATTGCATGGCATTTTCGTATTCTTATGTTTTGTGTTTATTGACACCTTTAATTCTTATTAAATATATGTTACAACAAACTGACACACTATCTCATTCTGATGTTGCCATGCAGAAAGAGAGAGCAGAGAGGGAGCGAGAGTTAGACTATCAACCCAGGAAGGTAAAACAGAAATGTGTCTGTGTGTTCATGTCTGTTAATGTCTAAAACATGTAGACGCCTGCTGTAACATTTGTGTTATATGCACCTGTGTGTGTCTGGGGTTTCATGTAACATCGCACTACAGCGCTACATTTGATTCCTCTTTTATTATGGGGTGGTATTGGTACCTGTTTAATGTATATCGGTATACATTACAGGTATTTTTTGTTTAGAATTTTTTTTATCACACTATTCATTTTATTCCTTCTGCATCTCTTGAAGGAGAGGACCGTGAGAGAAACAGAGATACAGACCATACAGAGAAAAGTGAGGAAATTCACTGACACATCTCTAATTTCATTAGTTCAATTTTACCTGCACACTCACAAATAATTGTGTGTATATGTTACAGGAGAGGCCAGGGAGAGAAGCCGATATTCAGACGATCCAAAGAAAGGTAGGAAAGATGTTTGAATGGCAAATTATCAACCATACCAGGCTTGCAGTAGTTTATAGTTAGACAGGGTAAACAAGATTTCAACATAGTGAAGATTTTTTTTAAGACTGTTAGAGAGAACAAACTGGAAAAATGAAACAATGCTGTACATCGTCTGTCTCATTCATCCTTCACCTTTTGACTTTCCTTTAATCTTTTCATTTAATATGATTTCATCTTTTGGATTACTCATGTCATGTCATCTATTCTTTTGTTTTTCTTTTGTCTTTTCTTTATTTGTGTTAATAGTTTGAGTGCTTTTACTCACTTCACCCTATTGAAGGTTGCATCTTCATTCCTTGGAACAGAAAGGTATCATGTATTTGTGTTGTTTTTACCTTCTAATCAAATGTTGTGTTTACTTCTTGATAGCTTCACTCTGCACTACCTTTGGTATTGTTTTTGCCAGTACATATTAGGGCTACACAATTAATCAAAATCTTATCGTAATCACAATATGGCCTACTGCAACTTTCAAATCGCAGGATGAGGAGGAAATCGCAATATTTGTTAAAGGTGAAATGTGTTTCAAAATACCATTTTAAATTAAATATTGTTGTACTGCAGCGATGTTGCATCCTGGCCTACTCGTCATATTCTACAGAATTAAGAAAACTTTGTTTGGTACAGATCCCTGCAAAAATCACACCATAATCATTTTAATTTTTTTCAATGAAAAGTATGTATCATACCCTCTTATATCACAATTGCAATATTAGTCCAAATAAATGCAATTAGATATTTTTATATATCTTTTGATGTTGGAGAAATTGTACAATAGTGGCTCTGTCATTCTACACATCACCATTGTAAATAATTAATTTTAGTCTGTCCAACTAAGTAACATATATATTAAAACTGTAAGACTGTATCAGCACCTACCATGTATATAATGTTGCTGCTGTCCGTCTGTTCCCTCCAGACTGTCTCGACAGGGGAAGGCGAATGTGGAGAGGTCCAGGGAGGCCACAGAGCCAAGGCCGGAGCCCCCAAAGCCCCCTCGACCCAGGATAAACAGACAAACTGGTCCAAGGAAAACCTCTCACCATCAGATCAGAAGTCAACTGCCGATTCGAACTCCATCTCCTCCTGCATCATCCCCATTAACGTCACAGGTAAGACAAAGAAGACAAAAAGGAAATTTAAGAAAGAGCAAGGTTGGCCCTAGTGAGGATCAATCAGGGACTTTGTTATTGTGAGACAACAGTGCTAACAAGTGACCAAACAGCAACTGTTCCCAAATCAGGAATCAAACCCAGACTGCCTGCATGAAAACCAGGAATCTAATTGAATATATTAAACTTTAGCTTTCTTTTATGGCTTATGGCTTCTGTGTTGTTATTGCAGGAGTTGGGTTTGACAGGGAAGCAAGTGCTCGTTGCTCTCTAGTCCATTCCCAGTCGGTTCTTCAGAGGAGAAGGAAGCTGAGGAGGAGGAAGACTATCACAGGAATACCCAAAAGAGTACAACAGGACATGGGTATGTTATAGAGCACACCTGGAAAATTTAGGGTGATAATACTGTACGGGACTTAATCTTGTAGGTTTGGCAAATTGCTATTGGTTTTATTCATATTTTTCCAATTTAATTGCTTAAATCTGGGAATGAGGTGACCTTGCTAATACAGCCATGAGTTCATGAGGGCAAGCTAAATGAGCAGCAACAATCACGTGCAAACAAAAATACTAGGCAGTCCATTAAAACTGCTACCCAAACTGTACCTACTTATGAGCTACTTCCTGGTTCAACTTTGACTAATTTACCTGTAGTTGTGCATGCATGCAGTTTCATAATGCAATTGTCATGTACATTTCAGTTTTTGTTTTTGCATCCAAATAATGTGGTTTTAAGAAAATGGCTCAACTTGATTTGTTTACAATCTGATCATGAATATGGGAGGTCCTGATTCTCAGCAATAAAGCTAGTGTGTAAAATGTCACCATTACCTGTAAGACTGACACTCTACATGCTCTGTCTCTTTGCTTTCAGACTCAGATGAATCACCCGTAGCAAGAGAGCGCACAGTGATTGTCCATGCCAACCCGCACCAACTCTCTCTCTGTCAGGAAGACCTCTTAATCAGTGGTCGCCTCCATCACACTCGTGACTCTGGCTGCCAGACAGATGATTTCCTTATAGCATGTAAGTGTCTGAGAATGGACAAGTATATTTGGTTCTTTATTCTGGCTCCCAAATTTGTGCTACAGCCTAATACCTAGTTCACACTACACAACCTTAGCCCTGGTCTTCCATTCGGCAACAGCTTTTGGAGCTCCCCAACAAAAGCCTCAGTTCAGAGGCAAATCCGCGTTGGCTCGGCACTCGCACATCGGTGCTCGAGCGCTATGTGTGAACTGTACAAGGACCAGGCTCGCTGATGCGTCGCAGACACATTCCGGATATCTAGCATGCTAAATATCTGGACCTGACAGCGAGTCTGTGGAGGTCCGGACGAGTCACTTTAAAGTCTCTTTAACTGCGACGATTAACGTCTTTTGTTCCCTCATGGCTGGGTTGTTCAGCTCTGGATTGCCGGTTATGTGATTGGCCACCGCAGTGTGACGTTGGTTTGCGTTTCTCAAAAAGGTGGTTCTGTTTCTACTTTTCCCCCTGCGGCCGCCACAGCCTCAGCCTCAGCCTCAGCCCAAACACACTACCCCCATTCAAAATGAATAGAAACATTTGCATTTTTGCCTGATCTCGTGTGAATGCAGCCTCAGGCCTATGTGAACACTTGCAGCAACAACAACATTAACAAGCATGACTACGCCCGTGTCACTCACTTCACGTGTGTTTTCGTGACAAAACGTAGTTTGGAGACCTCATCTGGGATTCCTCCCGGTGAAAGATCTTATAGTGTGTGTGACCCCCTGTCCCCAGTCAGTCATGTAGTGTGAAAACCAATATGACTTAAAGACTCCCTATTAAAAGACAGCAAGTTGTGTAGTGCGAACAGTACAGCGATCTGACAACTTTGAAAGTTGTGTAGAGTGAACTTGGCTTAAGGCGAGGAATTTGCTTAAGTCATTCCTGTTAAGAATTAAATTACAAAATGTTTGACTTTGCAGTTATGGCTGTGATGATGATGATGATGATGATGTCAGCTCAGATAGCTACCATTGCTACATTTGAACAGGATTACATCTGAAGGCTGCCAATAATATCAACATCAAACTAGAATTCAAATTACCATACTATATATTAAGTGTGGAACGGTTTGTGTATTTGACCCGAACCGTTCGGTTCAGGACGTTCGGTTCGGTCCGCGACATCCTTACGGTTCGCCGTTATACCCAAACAGCTGTTTATGTTTACCACTCGCACACACGGAACAGAAACTCTGGAGCGTGAGTTTTACCCGGAAAGTTTGGGCAGCGCACCAGGAATGTTAGCAGCGCTGTAGCGCCCAGTAGTTCATGATAGTCAAGCTAAACTGACAACGATCTGTGTCAGACTGTACGCCGACACTGTTATATGTGGACACTTGAAACATTAAATTAGGACGGCATCACCCGAATGTGTTGATTAGCGGAGCGAAAAACAAAAGCAGCCTGGACGGAGAGTCCGTTCCCCCGCAGAGTGTTTATCGCTGCATATACGACCACACTCCATCGTAAACAATACAGAATTAAAGCATATGGTCAAAGTACGTGAGCCTTCACGTGAGATTTTTAGTCTGTTGTGCCTGCCCTGTATAAACTAGCATAAGCAGCAGTTGAGGATTTACCAACAGCCTTAAGATGAAACATTACATTTACATTACAGACATTTATGATTTTATTTTTTTAATGTCAGTATTTGAGTGCCATTAACTGTTATAGTAAGAATTATGACCAATGAGCCACTGTTGAATGAGTGGGAGATAAAAAGCTATAAGTTTTTTAGCATAGTTCTGGTTGAGTTTATGCTTCAATGTATAGCCTTAGTTTATAATTTCATCATATTTATACGAAAATAACAAAGCTGCATTTTTTGTTTGTGCTAATTTCTGTAGACCTCTTCTTTCAATTAACATTTGACAATAAAGAAGTGTTTATGTTCTTTATGTAAGCCATACTTTTGTTAAGGCAAACATTTGTTAACTTATTTTTGCCAAATAAATGAAAAGCATGTTGAAATCAGAAATTGACCTCCTTGCTGTAACATAAATGTACCGAACCGAACCCAAAACCGTGATATGAACCAAACCGTGAGTTTTGTGAACCGTTCCATCCCTACTATATATGGTAACTTGGTATAGCCCATGTGGTCGACATCCAAGACATTAAGAAATGTGTCCCTCTCTCTGTTTTGTCTTTCCCTCTTTAGGTACAGCTGCTCCCTCCAGAAGGCGCATCAGAGCCCAACGTGGCCATCAGGGAATCCCTGCCTCTCTCTCCCATTCAACAGGCAACATTTCTTCCCTGGGTGACCAGTCAGATTCCACATACACCAGTGCTGCTGCCCACGGTGGACGCTTGCGCTCTCGTAGCCTTCCTCGAGAGGGTGGACGTCTGATGGACAGTGATGACGATGACGATGACAATTATGATGATGATGATGACGAAGATGAGGACTTGTCACCATACGAAGCGGAGGACTTTATTCCACCTGGCCCTAGTCCAAGAATGAAGATGATGATGATGAAGGATGAAGAAGAGAGCACAGATGACCAGGCTGCTCCTGAGCCACTGCAACTTGGAAGTCTAAAAAGGTTGCAGCGATCTGGTGAGAGAGACCGAGGGGGTGGAGGAGGAGGGAGCCCAGAGCACAGCTGGATGGAGAGGGGCCGTTCTCGCTTGCCCCGCAAGGCTGATATGGGCAGCTGTGAGATCTCATCGAGTTCAGATACTTTCAGCAGCCCTATTCACTCAGTGTCTAACACAGGAGTCCTAGGCAGCCATGTGGACCACAAGGAGGACCACCAGTCCTCGAGCGGGAACTGGAGTGGTTCCAGCTCCACCTGCCCTTCGCAGACATCTGAAACCATCCCCCCGCCTTCTTCTCCACCACTGACAGGCTCATCCCACTGCGACTCAGAGCTGTCACTCAACACTGTGCCCAATGCCATTGATGAGGGATTCTCTCTGGATGCCTCATACCACTCGGACCTCAGACCTCAGGGCCAGGGCCACAGGTCAAGCTCGTTCACATCCTCAGCCACAGACCAGCTGGACGATGCAGGAGTCAGTACAGCCAGTGAGGGGGAGTGGACATACCCTCCAGATCAAGACCAGACTGATCCGGACCAAGACCTTGACCATTCCCAAAATCTGAGCCGGAGCCATGGATTAGCGCAGGAGTACAGCTCCACACACAGTCTACAAGACCAAACCTGTTTCGGTGACAACAAGACCAGCAACACTGAAAAAGATTCTGGCTCTCATTACTCATCTGATACAGAGAGTTTCTACTCCTCTTCTGTGCATTTTGGGGAGTGTAATCAGAGTTACAGAGGATACATGTATAACTATGCAGACCCAGGGCCTGACTGTGGCCAATCCAACACTGTGGCAGCACCACTATCCCATGGAGTTTACCCCCAGCCCTCAGCTAACTTCAGAGCAGGTACTATGACCCTGGGGAGAACCTGTCGTCCGCTGAGGAAACCAAAAGTCAAACCTCCACCACCCAAACGGACCTCCTCGCTGAAGGACACCTGTAGTGGTGTTGATGTTGGAACGGACACACAGGCAGATCAGGATCAACCAAAGACGGTTAGTGAACAAGAGCTTACCTTGTCTTCCACAGATATGAAGCTGGAACTGGAGCTAGAGATTGGAGGTGCTCCAGAACCATTACAGACATCCTGTCTAGTGGCAGAACCTTTGGGAACTTGGGGAAGGGGACTGGGTGAAACTGTGGATATAGTAGAGCCCATGTCCTTCAGCTCTGCAGATACACACTCATTTAAGGATGAAGGTGCGGTGCAATCTGACTATGCAGACCTGTGGCTTCACAACAGTGAGCTGAAGTCCAACAATGGTGAGTACACATCCATGTCCAACTCAAGCACAGCCACAGGCACTACTGTCATGGAGTGTATCAAGTCACCAGACAGCTCTTCCTCCTCCACAGAAACCCAAACCCAGGCACTTGCTCAGGCTTCAGAGACTAGGGCAACTAGTCCGCCTCTCCCACCTGAAGACTTCAAACTTGGGTCACCTGAGAAGCTGGCTGGCCTTGCCTCCCCATCAAGTGGTTATTCCAGCCAATCAGAGACTCCAACGTCAACCTTGCCCTCATCTTCGGCAGCGTTCTTCCCAGGACCACTGTCTCCCTCAACTGGCAAGAGAAAGCCCAAAGTGCCCGAGAGGAAGTCTTCTCTCTCTTCCCTGCAGCACTTCCCCAGAGATGGAGCTTCCATTTCCTCTGGCTATAAGAGAGACCCAGACTTCCCACCTCCACCTTCTCAACTTGATCTCAATGTTCTTCATGGTGGTTATGTCAGACACACGCTATCTCACCGAACGCATCACATGCACACGCTCCACCACAGCAAACACAGAGTTGCAAGTGTTTTAGCCACTGGAACAAAGTTGATGGCTCCTGAGGCATCAAATACCAACCCACCATCAAGTTCAAACTCTGCTCTAACAATTCCCAGCTGCAATCTATTGGTGATAACTCCATCAGCTCTTCGTTCAGTGAAGCTTCATTCTATTAGCCAATCTAAACATAGAGCTACCACTGTTGACCAGGAAACAGCAAGTGGAGCAGAGACTGCAACAAGACCCAAATGTCCTCCTAGTGGTTCTACTCTGGCTCCACCACCTATTAACACAAGGCCTCTCCCTCCTCGCAGACCACCTCCCAGACCCCCAGTTCATGACATCTCCTCCCCTGAACACTTGCAACCACCTTTCCCTGGCCGCCACCCTGATGGACCTCCATCCTATGAAAGCCTGCTACTCAGACAGGACCGCTACGGACCTGGAACCTTCTGGGCTATGACAGCCTTTAGAACCCGGATGGACCCAACATCAGAACTCTCCGAGGACAGCTCACCCCTGCATCGGCCCGTGCCACGTGCCCCCCACCCTTCGCCTGTGGATCTACACACACATATCCACTCGCACACAGAATTCAGAGGGCTCACGCACTCAGCTCATGCACACCCTGAGTTTAGGGTTTTGGGGGAGCGCTCGTTCTCCCAGGATGATGATGATGATGAAGACGATGAGGAGGAAGAGGAAGAGCAGGTGAAAGAGCCACCGAGGGCTGCATGTTCCAGAGGAGGCATGCGATCGACCCACCTTCCACCCCCAGCGTATGAATTTGCCGGGTTATCCCACTCAGACTCAGGGCCCTGGGCTAGTCCAGTCAAAGTGCCTGGTACCACAATGGAGACATCGCATCCTTACCTAATCAGCGATGCAAGGAGAGGAGGACATGAAGAGCAGGAAGAAGAGGAGGAAGTGACATCAGGTGCTACCAGAAGTGCCCATCAGCAGCAGCCACATGAGAGCAAAGATGACTCCACCACTCCTGACACTGAGGATTACTTCAGTAAAGGTAAGCTAAATTCTTCTGATGGAAGGAGTACTCTTTTATAAAGATTACAGCAATTTTACAGACTACCACTTAAGGGCTGTGGGAGGTGGGTCGCCCACCTCTGAGTAGAGGACGTTAGATCTGTTTTATATAAAATTCATGACATATTTAAGTCCCAACCGGGCGACACTAGCATCAGGATTGGCCTTGCAAGGTTCAGGGTTGATTTAAAACAGTACATGGCGTTTTTTGAGCCATTTCCAACCAATGAAATGCAGATTTTTATAAATGTGGATCGAAATGTCAATAATAACACCAACATTGCTGTGTTTCATCAAAGGGCAGTCATATAATTTAGTTTACAGCTCACATTTAAGTGTGCAGTACCTCTTTAATCATGTAGTAACCTTTACAGGTTCATAAACAGGTTTAAAGGATGGTTACTTCACCAATTGTATACTAAATGATCAGACAACCAGATGACATGTGATAGGTATGTCTTGGACTACAGATTCCACACCCAGTGATAATTCACTCTCCCCTCTGATGGATGACGCCAAAGTGGATGATGACATCATTCTCACATCACCCAACAAGACCCGTACAACGGAGGACCTGTTTGCCATGATACACAGGTGCTGTAAATTTTGTATTGGTGGTCAATCTATTTGATTCTCTGTCTACAGTGTACTGCATCTATTTGTCAGATTTTAGTGGTGATCCAGCTACTTCATAGTCTTTTTTTTATGTGTTTGTCATTTTCTCCATCCCTGTATATATTCATCCACTGTTTAAATCTTAATTAGGATTGTCCTGTTATTTCCTCATTCAGATCCAAGAGAAAGGTCCTGGGCCGTAAAGATTCAGGAGACTTAAACGCGAAGTCTCGTCTCTGCCCTGCAGTACCAGTGACCCCTGTCACCACCGTCATTATCCCGCCAGCCCCTCCTCTCAACATCCCAGCCACCTTAGCCACTGCTGCCGGGTCACAACGAGCCCCTGTGCCAATCTACCGCAGCGCCAAGAAATCCAGCACGTCCAACGAGGAGTTTAAACTCCTGTTGCTGAAGAAAGGTAGCAGGTCTGATTCCAGCTACCGCATGTCAGCCACAGAGATTCTGAAGAGCCCTATCACCCCGAAAAGCCCAGGGGACCCCCTTCAGGAAGGGGCCATTAGACAGGCTGAGGAGCTACACTTTACACTCCAAGAGCCACACCTTTCTGGTCTGGACCCAATCCAGATACCAGGCCTTTTTCCCAGAGGTCTGAACTCTGAGAGTTTCACCCCCAAAACCCTGCCTATGTCAGCTGCATCTCGACAGGGACGTTCTCGGATCCCCCCTGTAGCCAACAGCAGTCGCTACAGTACACGCAGCCGCCTCTACACGGCCCCCATGCAAGCCATTTCCGAAGGGGAGACAGAGAACTCAGATGGGAGCCCCCATGATGACAGATCATCCTAAAACCACCTGATGAGAGATGTCCTCTATTCTTAGCTCTGTCCTACATTTGAAATTGCCCCTTCTACTTTTCTAATCTTGGATAGGTGTGTCATCAAGGCCAACAGCGTAATTCCTCCGACACACAAAATCTGACTGTTGCTGAAATGCACCCAGTTTTGGATCTACTATTCTATTTAAGGGTGTCAGACAGAGTGTTGTGAGATACTGAATCATAAAGGGATGAAAACTTTGAGGATATACCTAAATATTGTACTATCAAAAGAATAGCTCCCTTGTAGTTAAAAGAGCCAGACTTGAGACCTATTTTGATTGAACTGTCTTTTTAAAAAAAATAATTTTAAAAACAGTCCCAAATGTTTGGTAAATTATAAGAAAAGAAGTTTTGTGGAGTATGGACAAAGTGTGTGTGCATGAACGAGCACATGCAACACCCACTGATATTTCTACTTCTTGTGTTTTGAATGGCGTGGGTGTGCGTGTGTCGCTGAGGAACTGCTTTCATAATAAAATTTAAAATTCTTATGAAATTTAATATTCTTTCAACTATTGGTGCCCAAAGCATTGGCCAGACTTCCCAGAGTCCATCCTCAATATTCCTGCCAATAAGCAAGGGTTGTCTCCTTGTGGAAGTTACTAACAACACAGCACCAACTTATCTATTATATTTCCATCTGCAGACCTGGCATAGAGAGTATATCACACAGAGCCAATCATATATTTCTTCACATTAATTATATCCAAAAAGATAACATGATGCATGTATTTTTGTAAAATTGCGCCTCAGAACATGATGATAAAGTTTCACCATGTTGCATGACCCTCTATGGAAACATCCCCTGGATCCTGGTTTCTGTCGACATTTTTGTGGTTCCTTTGTATTATAATAATAATTAATCTTTCACTGTGAAAGGTTTTAGTGACATTTGTATTACATTGCCAGTGATCTAAATTGATTTGTCTTGGATTTGAGTGTCTAACAAGAAGGAGCAAGGGCTTGCGCCTAGATGGGGCCCATTTGTCAAAGATACAGGCTAATTTTGGACAATCGCACAGTGGCCTTTCTCTACTAGAGGTGGTTGTAAGCAGGGCATTTATAAGTCCCTGCACATATACATGGACCTGCGCCATGTTCCACCAGAATTCAATCACATACTTACTTAATCCCAACCTTGAAATCTAGTATGTTTAGACTGATTAAAGCTTTCCCAGCTGCTGGCCAGTCTTGCTGTGCTGACTTGAAGTGAAAAAGGTGCATTTCAAAGCAGTTTCAAAGATATTTTGAGTGCAGAGACGGTGAAAATGCTTTAGATGGTCCTCAATCGGTTTGACTAGAGGTTAATTTGGAATGCTTTCCAAGAACCAACCTCGCTTTTGCACTTCATGATTCTTCAAGAATATTCCTTGAAAAGAAAATATATCTTATAAATGAAATTGCATATGTATATTTGTACTGAATATAAAAAGTCATATCTATATAAAACAACAAGCAGAAATTTTATAGGGAATCAACCTGAGTGTAGCATAGAAGAACAGGTCTCACTGACAACATCACACATGAATCTTAACAATATACACTGTTCTCCTCTCCTTGTTGCCTCTCCTTCATTTGCACTGACCCAGTAGCATTAGACAGGTGAAAAAGCTCAACCCAGTGGCTGGTGTACACCATTTTGTCTTATCCTCCAAACTTCATATCACAATATCTGAAAGAGAGGAGACAAGAGGAGGAAAGGACTAGCACATACCACCAATATTTAACAGCAAGCAATGCATTCATTGCATTGCTGCAGCCTTTTCTATCCAACACCAGGGCTAGAGTATAACATCTTTCTCATCCTTCCAATAAATGTTACACATGTAGAGCATCCAGTGTGTTACAGAAGCAGACTATCATCAGTGGAAAGTTTGAACTCTCACCTGCCTATCACAGCAAACACAACACACGTACTTCTTACATTCAGAGACCGTACTTCAGTAGAAACCATTCACTGTATTCTGTGAATACCTCAGCAAGCATATTACTGTTTTATTGTAAATGCTACAGATAGATAGATAGATAGATAGATAGATAGATAGATAGATAGATAGATAGATAGATAGATAGACAGATAGATAGATAGATAGATAGATAGATAGATAGATAGATGGCAAAACCACAACTGTTTGATACTCAGCGAATCTGAATTGCAGAACTGACACTGTGTAAGATGGAGAGGGTAAAAAGCTGTGAAATGACTATTAGAATTTTACATTCATCATACCCGTATTGCTGAAGCGCACTTGTTCCTGTTCATTGTTTTATTTGTTGTGTTTTCTATCGCATGCAATAAGTAAAGAAAAAAAAAGAAGAAGAAAAGAAAAGGACACCACCATATCATTATTTTTATCTGAGGGATGTCTCCATACCACGAGAAAAGATTTTGTATTTTCCGTTCAAATGTTCAAGTTCAATAGTGTGTTCTATAGATGTACAAACTGTCTGGCTAATTCTGTTCTGTATAGTCGTGATCACAAACAGGGGTTTATCTTGTACTGTATATCTACTCACTGGACAATCATACGTATAAGAGACTGTAAAGAAAATAATGATATAGAATCTGTCGGGATGGAGAATCTGAACACTTCTGGTGCTGGGTCCTAGTCTTGTTGGAGCTGTGGAAGTTGGGAGTGAGAGAAATATCTTCCAGGACAAACTGCTGATTCAGTTTTAAAGTGCATATCTGGACAAGTCGCTTTGGATACAAAATGTATAAATAAAAAAACATAGAAATGGGAAAAAATATATCCATTCATAGACCCAAAAACTTTTTTGATCTGATCAGAAAGTCATTGTCTTTAATTTTGACTCATTGCTGAATCTTTTGATCCCCACAAAACATTATTACTGAATAATTAAAAGAAATGAATCAGTAAAGTTGATACAGTATTACATGAAAAATGCAATGTGACAAAACTAAACTCAAAAGTATTTGACAATTTGTTTAGTGTGATTTTTCCGTACTGTACCTGGCACTGATGCTATGGAGGTATTTCAAGACTGTTTCCTTTATTTGTAAAAGCAGTGGATAGATGATTGACTGACACAATTGGAAAGACAAACTGTGAGGTTGCCATGCAGACTCTCGTTAACATTCATTTAGCCGTCTCAATCCTCAGTCCTCAATAGCTTGGGAACAAAACAAAAATCTATAACTTTTATAGATTCTTTGTCCCAACTTGTTTTCAAATGTCTGCACACAATTTTACGCTAAAGGGAAGTGTGACAACAACCACTGGGTAATTTCTCTCAAAGTGTACAGTATGGAATAACACTAAACAGACTTTAAAATATGTGACAGAGAACTGAAAAAATGCAGACGTTGAAGACACAGTGTAACTATCTATTTAAAAGAGGCTCCATGTTTAAAACTAGCTAGGACTTAACAGATTTGAATCACTTTTGTATTTTTGTATAAACCTGTAAATAAGTTTTTAAAGAAAAAAATGTTTCAAATTCTTTCTTTTGTAAAATAAATCAATAAAATAATAAAAAGAAAAAAGTTTTTTTTTTTCAAAGTTTACATGATTATTTCCAAGCCTTTGTATATTTTGGAGCTGTGCAACACCTTCAGTCTTGTATTTATTTTTGGGGGAGGGCGGGGGGTTACAACATTGTGAAAATACCATTATTCTATATCTAATTCATTTTAACAGCTCATCAGGCTGCTTAGTAACTGTGCATAGAAAAAAAGCCAATAAATGTGATTGCGTTGAAACGGAAGGCCTTTTGTGTGACACTTTATTTCCTCCCCATCAGAACAAAGTGCACTGAGAGAATCTCACCACTAGATGACAGTGTTTTAATGTTGTCCAGTTTCAGTCTCAACTACAGGATTTCTCCTTGAACTGGAGCTATTGGTCACATTCAGTCTACAAACTAAGGATCCAAAATGTGACTAAATACAAACCAGATTCACTCTGATTGAATTGACAAATACTGCCAACAGAACCCCCTGTTTCTCGTAAAGTTATTACTTTATTCTCGTAATATTACGACTTTTTTTTTTCTTGAAATAGTATGACTTTATTCTCATTAAATTACAACTTTTTTTCTCGTAATATTATGACTTTATTCTCGAAATCTCAGATTTTTCCTCCCTCAATATGGCCCTAATACTCCTGTCGTATACTTGAGACTTGGCTCACTAAAAACTAAAAATGAGAGGAAACAAACAAAACTTAAGTTTTGAGATTTAAAAAAAAAAAGTATTTGGCAGGCTTTGAATAATTAATTAGCATTAAATTGACTTAAAGGGGTCAGCAATATTGTGGATTTTTTTAAAAATGAGTGGAAATGAATAACTGTTTTTTGTTTACATTTTCAATTTGATTCATCAAATGTTGTCGGTCTAATGTACGACACCATATTAAGGAAAAAAAATAAATCTGAGATTTCGTGAATAAAGTCATAATATTACGAGAATAAAGTCAGAAGTTTACGAGAAAAAAAAGTCGTAATATTATAAAAATAAAGTCAGAAGTTTATAAAGTAGTAATTTTACCTGTTATTTTCTTTTTTCTCGTAATATTACGACTTTTTTTCTCATAAAGTTATGACTTTATTCTCGTTATATTATGACTTTATTCTGTAAATCTCAGATGTTTTCTCCCTCAATGTGGCCCTAATACTCCGTAGTACATTTGCACTGTGGCCCTCACTGCATTAGACTTAATACCTAGACTATAAACTGTGTTACCTTCATCACAATGATCAAATGCTTTTTATTTTTTTGCCTAATATGGCTCTTTGATAGTAAAGATTGCTGACCCCTGGAGTAGGGACATGAGAGACTTGCTTTGACAAGGAGACTTAACTAGCCTTGGTAGTTTGAAAAAGAAAAAGCTTAACTCAAGGTCCATTTAGTTTTTCCCGGAGCTTTCAACTACGTCTTGCGGTCTTCCTCCGCTCACTGAAGTTTCACGCTTATGATTATGTGAAGAAAACTAAGCTTGTTGACAATTGAGCAAACTACGCCCAGTTGAATTAAACTCCTGAAAAAGCTAGTAAATAGACCATAAATTAAGATTAACATTATTTATTTTATTTTTTCAGTAAAATTTAAATTTTCAAAGAAATAATGACTTTTAAACACCTTTGCTTGCTTGTCGCTGAGTTCTCAGGCTGTCATGGTAACGGTAACCATGGGCAGCCGTCTCCTAGGCTACGAGTTAGCCTAACTGACCAACTAGCTAGCTAACTCGCTAACTAACAAGCTAATGTCCATGTTTAAGGGCTTGTTGTTGTGTGTGAATTAAACTTACTCTGGTAGAAGCTTAAAACTTGGGGATGAGGACCGATGTCTTTGAAACCGCTCACCGCTCTCCATTTTTTACGTGAACACGCCGAAACATGACGCTAGCAGTTAGCATGGATGGCCGTTAGCCTTGAACTCCAGGTGCCCCCCGTAACTAGCTCGACTGTCACATCAACTAATGACAGAAGTTCCTAGTTCCTCAATAGTGGAATAGTGGAAAATTGTATCCATCATTCTCTTTTAAGACATCGTCTTTTTATCCATTACCCTATTAAACACCATCCTTTTAGCCATTATTCTTTTACTTCAATCTATCTACCTATTTATATTTATTTTACTTTATTTAATCTTATTCTTTTTAATCTTTCCTTAATTTGATTTGCACCCTGACTGACAGCCAGCCCCACCACCCCCCACACTGTACACAGTCACATGCTATTGATCTTGCCCAGTTATGTTGGCTTTTAAAAAAAAAAAAATCTTTATTTGTTTGTTTATTGGTTTGTTGGTTTATTTATTTATTTTAATTTTTTTATTTCTTTAATTTATTTTTCTCTCCATTTTGTTTTATCCATATTTAATTTTATTTTATTTTGCTATGAGGAAAAGGAAGGGAAGAAAAAGAAAAAGAGGAAATATATATCTATATATCTCTCTCTATATATAGATATATATATATATGGAAAAATAAAAAAACAAGAAAAGAAAAGAAAAAAAAACCTCCCCAACTGGCCGGGGCCATGCGGCCTCAGCACCAACTGGGCTCCTACTCCATCTCCTCTCTCCTCCCTCCAGTGATTGCCTATGGATAGAAAAGGGCATAAGCCCTGAGCTATCAAACCAGGCTCACAAATTTACGATCTACGATCCATAATAGTCAGCAGATTGTCAAAAATATCTCAATTTTATGAGACAGTCATCAAAATTCTACCACACCAGCAGTGGCGCAAAGTAACTAAGTACATTCACTCATGTCCTGAACTTAAGTACAATTTTGATGTTCTTGTAACGTTACTTGAGTACTTCCTTTTTTTGCTACTTTATACTTCAAACATTACTCCACTACATTTCAGAGGCAAATTCTTTTTACTCCAGTACTTTTATTTGATAACTTCAGCTAGCCTACTTTGCAGATTCAGATACAAAATATAACCAATAAGTAAATTATTATGTATTATTATAGGTTAAGGCAACATAGAACTCTATTGATCCCTGGGGAGAAATTGACAAGCTATACCCAGCAGTATATAAAGTACATTAAAATTAGCCTCACCTTTGCCAGCTGCAACAATCAATAATAATCAAATTATGATATACATTATTCTGAAATGGTCCGTTCTGCATGATGATTACTTCTACTTTAAGTACCTTAAGTCTATTTTGATGCTCGTACTTTTGTTCTTTTACTTCAGTCAAATTTGCATGACTTGTAGTTGTAACTGAGTATTTCTACACTGTAATATTGCTACTTATACTTAAAGATAAGAGTACTTCTTCCACCACTGGATACCAACCATATTTATGATCTCGTCTCAGATTTATCTTTAGTGAATGCTATTTTATCCAAGGGTATTGTTTACACTTAATTTAACCCAGACAGGACTAACATGACTAAAATCTGATACTCATTCACAAGGACTCGAGTCCACAAAGTCATCACATATTTTCAGAGAGTAAAGTGCGCAGTAGAGTGCCCGTTTTTGAACCATTACCGGTTCATATTGAATCGATAAGCCTCATAGCAGGGAGCTGGTTTCCTTAAAGCTACACATACTATTTATTTAATGTTGTTTATCACATAAATAATTGTAAGCATGTGGTGGGATAATAGAGCTTTCAACCGGAAGCACTGTGCTGAGCTTGAAGCTAGTTTCACAACAGCATACGGTATATCATTCGTAAAGAATCTGAAAGATGAGTCATAATTAGCCTGGTTATTCTGAGTGCTGCTGGGGAGCCATTTGAACTGGCTGATCTTTCGAACAATGATTCCTATTGGACTGTCACTTTCCTTAAGTAAGACATCCATGATCCTTTGACCCCTCCCAACCCCCATACCCTCCGGACACACACACACACACACACACACACAGCCCACCAAAAACGAAAAGGAAATGGACCTCTGCCAGTTCTCTTGAATGTTTCTTCTTTTGCATTTATGTAGTAATTTCTTTTACCCCTTATAACCCTTTTTCTCTCCTTGTCCCCCAATTATGTTTTCACTTTGGGAATCAAGTCGACTTGATGAAAACTGATCGGCTCTCGAGATGATTCACAACACAGGGGAGCAGAAAAATGCTTTCATGCTACACATAATTCTATTATTTCTTCAGACTTTCATCTATTTTTTTTCCCCTCATGAATTACTGGATACTTTTTCCTATTCAGGACTCTAAAAATAAAACAAGGAATAAAAACCTCTTTGGTTATAACTCAAACATATGCAACTAAAGATGATGGGTTACGATAAGGGGTCAAAAGTCTAAAAGGAGCCACTGGACTGGGCTATTAGCTGTACCGCGGTGGCCTTGTGCTGCAGTCTCAAACATTTAGATGATGTAAACACATGTTTAATTGTGTGAATGCATATCAAACATATTCAAACATTTTTTGTTGAACGTACAGTAAAAAGTTGTATATATACACATGAAAGGCAGCGGACACAGCGATACATGAAAAGGCATACAAAATATACATAGTTGGTTATTGTGCAGTCCCTCTATGTCGTAGTAATCAACACAAAAATGCTAGTGATGTAAAACATCTGCTACAAAACAACCCCTACTAAAACCTGAGTTTCACATTAAAGCAAGACGGTTTCAAGTATCAACTTGTTACCACTACAGGAGAGCAACAGTGTGAAATGCAGCTACAACACACATGATTTGGTTCGAAAATGGTTCTGAAATGTTCAGAAAATTTGTATTTCTGCCATCGAAAAACAGATAAATACTTTGAGACATGTGAATAACTACTCAGACACAGCATCGACCTGTAGGTAGTTATCAGATGGTGCACACAAAAACTATTTCAGGCAGGAAAAAATGTGATTACACTTACGCTTGATACAGGTTGATACACTTTGTTACAGTACAAAATGATATCAAAAAACAACCTTTTGGCTCGACTTTATACAAAACAGTTTCCCCATCATGCACTCTCTCAGGAGCACTTTAACGGTCTGTACAGCACTCAAACTAGATAGTTAATGGCCCTGTCTTTATTTTAATGTCAATACTTAATAATAGTATTCCAGTCATTTTCTGTGTATATCTCGTGTGTGTTTGATAGTATGACTGTCAAAGCATCATACAATCATGCAGCCACATCAGTGCTCAAGTTAAAACTGATCAGCTTGAATGTCTTTCAGCACACGAAACAGACACAAAAGAGAAGTAACTCTTCAGTAACTGATTTTTAAGGTTTTCTTCCAAACAAAGACATTTAGTGGTGCCCACTCTGTTAATTTACGACCTTTGACAAAAAAAAAAAGGGTTTGAGGAGAGGAATCATTCACATTATGATTGACTTCAGGGAACAAGACGATTTCTTCAACATGTTGGAATGAAACTCTTCAACACTTCTCATTCACAAAGCTGTGAACGTACCTGTTAGTAGTAATGCTCATGACTTCATACATTCACTGCATAAACTACATTTGACAGCCTGTAGAAATGACCATTCAGAAAACTTTATTGCATTGTGAGAAATGATGCAGCGAGACGTTCACTGCCAGTACCTGAACTAAGTGGAGAGCATCCATCCTGAAATTCTGACCAGGGAACAAATACTTTATAAGATGAAGCTGCAAATCTAACAGAACGTCTGGTAAATTAAAAGTTTGATCAAATATGGCCTCCAGTTGTTCATAATAAGGCAAAAAGACACAACATAAACAAATGCTGAGATGTCTCATACTTATTACACTGATGGAAATTATGAATTAATGTACTGTGAATCTGTTTTAATGTGAACGTAAACTGCAGTCTGTATAGTATATAAAAATAAAGGTGTTCAGATCAGGGCCGTAGCCAGGATTTTAGAAATACTGAGGTCATAAGTCCCCTGATGCACACCATGCCATCCTCAACAATTACCATTATACTTTCTATTTTTGTCTAAATGCTGTTTCAAACCCCATAGACAATGCCCAGAATAAGATACTATTGATTGATTGATTTGTTGGCCAAAAAGTAGTTAAATTTAAAGAGCTTGATTCTAAAAATACTGGAATCAGTTCCTAAAATGACCATCATGTGTAAAGTTGTATCTGTAAACTCCCTGCAGGTTGCTAATTCACAAAAGAATAAATAAATACAACGGACTTGACCTCAGTGACTTCACTTGTAGCTACGACCCTGGTTCAGCTGGGTTTACACTGCACTACATCCCTGTAGGATAATACGTGTTAGTGTGTGTGTGTGTGTGTGTGTTTGGTTGCCAGTGAGAAAAGAGAGTGCCTTCCTCCTCTATTGTTTGGTTTGTTTCAGCCTCTCGATGTGATGACAGAGTTTGAGCGCCGGGCCAAGCTTCAGTCCCATGTACTTCATAATGACATCACTGCGCAGCAGCATCAGAGCTCTGCCATCAATCTCCTGCAGAGAGAGGAGCACGCTGTCAGCAGGCGGGCACATTACAAACGCTTCATCTCGGAACAATTCCATCAAAATGACGATGACTTGATTAAGGCGTTGAATGGTGGAAATTCCAGTTTGATTTGCATTGAGCATGGAGACTAACAGCTCTGGGAGAGTTTATTTAATATTTAAACGGGACAAAAAAGACAGTTGATATAAATTATATACTCACATGTTTCCTGAACAGTTCGACATGAGGGCCGAGAGTTTGGGGGTCGGCCTCTTGGACAAACCGCATGACATCATCGACTGACCAGGAAGAGGCGTCGCTTCCTGCACCCTCCTTGTCTTGTTTCACGTGGTCGGGGCCTGTTGTTGAGCTAGCTGCTGTAGAGGGGAAGTGTGTGCAAGAGAAAGGAAAACTAAGTCAAACAAATACCCATATCAAATATTATACCTTCTTCTTATGATTTTATTTATCAGTGTTACAGTCGGATGTTAATGAGGCTTTGGGTCAAACATATCTTAAAATTTTGTAAAAATTTAGACCAAATTTAGACGATTGGAGGGGGAAATCCGATGGAAAAGCTTTTGCAGCTTAAACCTCAAAAATTGATCATTTGCTTAGTGATCGGTCAATTGGAGGGTGATGGACTGTTAGGGGAGGGGATCACCATCCTCTTCTTGAATTCTTCATAATTTAAAATAATACAATCTTAAAAGGGACTGTATGTAAGTTTTTACACGTATAAATGTGTTTTAATTGTTTTTTATTTACAATGTGTGAACAGGTTGTAACCTAAACTGAAAGATGAGAGCCTGTGCGACTTTCTGGGTTTCCTCTATCAGCCTGTAGGCTGCTTTCAATGTGAAGAATGCAGGCCGTTTTTTCAGGAAAATCCAACAGATGGGACGTCATGCTTGCTCACAAGTGCCTTTAATTTCAGCTCTGCTTAAAGGGCTAAGTGTGCAACTACAGCTAACGGTCGGTTAGAAATGGAGTCCCCTAACGCCAACAAATGACCAGACTCCAACACAAACTCCATGGAAGCACAAAAAAACAGGAGACCAAAACTATGGTGTTACTGCAAAGCAGGTGAAATTTATAGTGATATTGTGGTTTTAGTTGTCAATCATGCCTCACTGTTTTGACCGAAGTCTGCTCACGTCTATGTAGTGCGACCACAAGCAACAAGACGCTGACTATCGTTGACTTAACAGCCACAGGTGTCACTGTTAACAAGCAATTTCTGATTCTTACATTTAGTCCCTTTAAGGATATTTGCCAGTGTTAAGTGTATGCATGTTTATATGTATGTATTTCATAGTTCATAAATAACATTTCAACAACAATTAGATCTGTGTGTGTGTGTGTATTTAACCCTACCCTCCACTCGTCTGGGTGGACACATCTGGCCAAGTTCAGTTGGGTTGGAGCTGACGCGTCGTAGGGCTGGCGGCGTCTGTGTGTGTCCAGGGTAATATGGCCGCTCCTTCTTTGCTGCTCTGAAGTCCGATGCGGTGTGAGGAGGGCGGGTGGTGGGAGTGGGGTCCTTTGTGGAATCGTCATTGGACAGGCCGTTCTCAGGGTGGGACAGTGGTTCTGTTTCAAGAAACGGTGAGAGAGATGAACACAAATAGAAAACAGAAAGACACTGCACTGTACTGAACTACGCACGCAGCCATAAAGTGACGGACATATGTTGGAAGACTCTGGAGGAAATTGATTCAGATGGAAATGTCTGATGTTCATGAATAATGAAAATAAGAGGCTTCAAGTAAAAAGCAATTAGTGCTCATACCTCTGATAACGTTGCACAATTCTCTAGACTTGTTATCTTATTAATAGAAATAGAACTTTTATCTGCATTTAGATATAATTCTGCATCTAAATACACCAGTTCATGAGAAAGTATGGAACATTTAGCAATGTTGACATTTTTTTTTTTTAATTCCTGGATCCACAAATCAATTTAGATCCATACAAAAATGAACCACTTCGTTGTGGGACCATGGTCTGACTTTCTACAGAATTCTGTCTTTGACATTAAAACAAATCATGAGAGCTTTATTTGTTAAATGCTAAAAATAATGTTTTATCTTTGTTGCTTTTCAGATAGACTGATGAAAGAACACGATGCAAGAGTACATTATAAAACAGGCTAGTGGAACAGAGGTGGGACCAGAGTTTTACAATCATTTTTATTTAGGCGCCGTAGACATCATTTAATTTGTTTCATGCTCATAGTAAGTGAGCCTACAGCTAATTCCTCTTTGAATGATATGCTCTCCACTTCCTCCCGTTACAGTTACTCCGTCCACACGTTGACCCACCTGACTTGGTCCTGTTGTAGAAGCGTGTGTTGGTGTTGAAGGGGCTGAATGGCTGCGAGCTGAACAGGCTGTCACTCTCCAGATGTAGGCACATGTTCTCCAGGAACCGCAGCACAGACGACGTACTAGAGGCGGAGGGAAGCTTCACGTAGCGAATACCATGCTCTGACCGCACTAGGGGATACAACACAAACAGCTATAAATCTGTGTGTTCGAACGCACGCACACACACACACACACACACACACACATGCACGCACGCACACACTGTATGCATTCACAGCTTAAGAAAAACAGCAGATGGTTTAGGGTTACCACCCTCCCTTTATAAGCACAAACCCATCTTTTTTACCCCATCCCACACTGCACTACACACCACGCCCACCCCCCCACCCAAGCCAAGCCTGCACAAATTCACAAATTAAACCCCCCTCCTCACCCACAGCCTTCCCAATCCAGCCCCCCCAAGGGAGACCCAATCCCAGTATCCCAAACCAGGTTAGACGCACATGTCATTTCTGATTACAGACACAGTGCTCACATCAGCTGCTGCCACAGGCACTGTCTTTTATTCCTCCTTTCTTTCTCCTCACACACATACACACATACACACACACACACACGCAACATTCATGACCCATGAGTGTGTGCTTAAACCAATTTCACCTGGCTGATTGCCTATCCAGGCTTTATGGCGCTAGGAATACATTAGAATTTATCTGGCAATGCTTTTCAAAAAGTGACTTTTAAAGGAATAGTTCAATATTTGCTTTCTTTCCAAGAGTTAGATGAGAAGATTGACTCTTTGTCTGTGTGGCAAACATGAGGCTGCTAGCAGCTGGTTAGCTTAGCTTAGCATTAAGACTGGAAACAGGTGGAAACAGCTAGCCTGGTTAGCTCTGTCCAGCTCTGACCAGCACCTCTAAAACTGGCTAATTGACACAGTATATCTCATTTGTTTAGTCTGTACAAAAAAATAGGTGTAATTGATAATTCAGACTATTTCTTGGCCAGGACCAGTTGCCAGGCAACTGACTTCAGGAAGTTTCTGCTCAAGGCCAATAAATAGTCCAACACATATCCCATTGTAATATGGCAAATTATCATTTCTACACTTTGTTTTTTTAAAGATTAAAGAGACAAATGGGGATGTCAACGGTTAATCGTTAATCGGTTAACCACCGAGAACACTGGCCACTGATCAACTAATATCAACTGATAACGATCAGTGGCCGATCAATCGGAGTACCCTTAAATGACCTGATCAAAATACGGCAATAAACTTCCAACCAACAGAAAATAAAATACAAGGCAAAACATTCAAATTGGATGGATACAGCGCTTCGAAATGTGTTGCCAAGCTCATTGAGTCGATGGAGCGCCAAAGTTAAAGGAAAGCGCTTCTTGTATTTCACCTCATTTTGTGTTTATTTCTTAAAATAGTATTTTACTTCAAGTAGTTAATTACAGGTCAATGGGTGTCTGGCTATCGAAAGCAAAATGAACCGAAACTGACATCCCTAGTTAGGGCACATACCACATGGGCAAAAATGCCCTGAGCAGCGAGTTACTGGTTCGATTCCCAGCTGGCTGGACCCTACGCTGCATGTCATTCCCTTACTCTCTTTCCCCACATTTTCTGTCCCTCTCCACTGTCGCTGTCAAATAAAGGCATAAAATGTCCAAAAAATAATTTAAAAAAATGTTATGCTAAGCTAAGCTACATTACAACTCTTGGCAAGAAGTGCTGCATTATTCCAGTGTATTTATGTGGTCTAACATCCACTGGAGTAGTGTTAAAACAATGTGTTGATTAACAAACAAAAATGTAAACTATTTTGCGAGCAGTTTAATTTTTAAAGCAAAATGTCCAACATGTGTTGATGCGCTTCTCAAATGTGAGGATTTGCTACTTTTATCTGTTTTATATAATTTCATACTGACTACATATGAGTTTTGCTCTTGTTTTGTCAGACAGACAAAACAAGCGATTTGAAGACGTCACCTTGTTTGTTATTCTTTCAGAGGAAATATCCTGTGGTGTTCACTGCATTTACCTCTGATGACCTCTCCTCCTGTGTGGGACTGGCTCTGTAGGAACGACAGCATCACGGAGGGCTGGTACGTACAGTCCACGCAGGCCTGAACAGCCTGCTGAAGCACTGCGTTGACTGGAGCTGGACCAAAGTGGTCCGGGAGCTGCTGCACTAGTTTTCTGTCTAGATGCGGACCATACACACCGTGCTTGTTCACATAGACACACACTGGAATGACACAAAAAGAAGGAAAACATTGGTGAAAATGTACCAATCTAAACATTGATGCATTCTTTCCGTCGACTGTTAAATCAAGCAAGAACTCAACACCACAGTTGCTGAAACCGACCATATATACATGAGTACACATTCAGGCATCAGACTCAGTCGTATCTGTTATCCAGTTTACCTGTGCACACTACATTTGAGCTGTTGCTATGGTTGTTGTTGTCTGCTGAGACGTGTCCGGAGCTCAGTCTGGTCTCTGGAGGTGGAACTGTAACTGCTGGTGTCCCCGGGGACTGCACCACCGGAGGCTTCTTCTGGAGCGAAAAACAAACAAATCCTTCCTCATTAACTGTCTGTAACCTACAAAGACTGTTAGTTAATGATTTATTAGAGGTGTATTTTAACTCTTTCACTGCAGCACACACAGTAGCTTCTAAAGCAAAGCTGTTCTCCTCATTTATTGTGAATAAACATCTGCAAACTCCTCCCTCCCTTAAGCGGTCCACCTCTGACCTTGTCTCCTCTTTGTCAAAATCATTTCTGCCATAATACATATAAACATGAAATGACAGGGTCGCTGGACCGCAGCATAACAGATTACAACTCCTGTGACATCTCACCTTGATTTTAGGCTTGGGCCCTCTCTTCTTGTGTGGTCTGGGGGCCAGTAGAGCCTCAGAGCTCGTTCTGGCAGGGCTCTGTGATGCTCCATTTACTGCCGCTGCCGCCGCAGCCTCGGCCGCTGCCTTCAACAAAGCAATAGTCTGGGATTTGGGACGACGACCTCGGACACCCTTGCGCACAGGGAGGGGTGGCAAGGGGTTGGGCAGTCGGTATGAGGTCTGCATGGAGGAGGAGGAGGAGTTGGAAGTGGAGCGACGTACAGCGAGGGAGTTTGAGGTGGAAGAAACGGGAGCGAGGAGCGCACCAGGGAAGGTAACTAGAAAAAAATGGGAAATGGGAGAGACAGACAGAATGGGAAAGATGAAAAATATATATTGTTATTCATCTTGTAATCTACATGTTAGATTGCATTTCACTAAAAAATTAACAGAGAGGATCATAACACAACATTAATTTGGACATTTTAAAGTAAATCAATTCAAAATCTGCAACACAAAATGTCATTGTGCAAGCACACAGAATTCGATTTGCCCTCTGTCCACACACAGAGGCTTCAAACAAAGACATATGCAGAGAATCAACTTTGACTGAGGCGAGGCATGGTCTGCATTATTATTAAATGTCATAATTACACCCTAAAGACAGCATTTACAGTGTTGGCCCAGTCTTTCCAAAAAAAATGAAGAAGACATTTGTAAAGAAAGACAAAATACAGGGGGGGAAATGAGTAACTGAGTGGTCCTGCAGGAGATTTGTTTTGATTTTTCAGAGTCCTCTGAGAATGGCAGGCCCTTTGTATTTAGCCCCTCCCCACGCTGAAATCAGAGTCAAAAGTCACGAACCCTTAGAGACCCGCCTGCTAGACGATTCCTCAGCAACACAACAAAAATAGTGATTATGCTGATAAGATTTTAACTCTATTCCATATACAGCACTAGATACTGGATTGAGGCTGATGTCAATTGGTAGTTTAAAAAAAAATCTGTTAACAATATATCTGCTATATCAGCTTTTTTAACATAGACACATAACATAAAATAAGGATCCTTTGAATTTGGTTGTTAAAAAGAGTTCAACAGTAAACTTTAAATTAATAGGTAAGGATACAATAAAATATATTTAAGTTGAGAAAGGAAATCTATACAGGGTTATAATAAACATTAAATGAAGCCTGTGTGGTGTGAGCATGCACATTAAGAAGATTTTTCTGATGGATAAAATAGCCTGTTAATCATCTTTATGTAATTAAGCTACCAGAGAGCTTTTTAAACCACTATTTATGTCAACAGATGGACTCTGGCACTGTACTGATATTTCCTATTACTCATCAGCTGATCTACACACAGACACTCATATTGGAGTTTATGTTGACAGATGTATTGTGAATATATTAGAAATAGAAGAGGAATATTAGAAATACCACACTGGCCTATTTATAAATTTAAACAGCTAACTTATCTGAGTGTTTTCAAATAATAGGTGCTATTGTTGAATGAAATGGGGGTTTAGATGTGTGAGTTTTAAAGGTTGTTGTGCTGAATGAGGCGACACATTTTTTGCATGAAAATTGTCAAATTTTAAAACATCCGATGGTGGATGAATACTTCGTCAATCGGCCGATTTTATTAAACCTGGCTGGTATATCAGTCAAACTCATAGATCAGACTCTCTAGAGTACACTGGTGTTTTGGGGTGCTGATCATGTAATAATAATGTCCCAGGTTCAAGTCTGGCTTTGCTGCATGCCATACCTCCTCCTACTTCTGTTCACTATCGAAATAAATGAAAAAAAAATGCTCCAAACAGTTCTCGCAACCTGCTTGAAGGCACTCCATGTATCACAGACATCCTCCAACTTAAACGTATTTCTTGAAGAAAGAAATATTACAAAATGCCAATCAGCTTAGGTGTTGAAATAGAAGGAAAGTGACAATGAAGTGAGAAGAAAAGAAAATAGCTATTGTTAGAAAGAAAAAAAGCAGTGACTCCACCACCCCCTTCAGTCTTCATTAGCCCTGGGCATGACTCCGTGATATGATCACATTATCATCATAGTGGATGTGTGAAAGAAAGAGGGCACAAATGAGATGAAAGAGAAAGAAATGGCGGAAAAGAGAAAGATAACAATCTCCTATTTCAATACAAACGTATTGCTCGGTGAGAGCCGGGGACTGAGAGTGCATGTGGAGGCTCTCATGGGGCCGAGGCTTTCATTAGAGCCTCCTTGACTGACGCGATATGGAGAGACTATGGAAGGTTTACAGTATTCTCTGAGGGGCCAGCCAGGGCACCCTGAAAGCGGCTTAATTGGGAAATGAGTGAAAGTGGGCGTAGAATAGAGCAGTGTTTTGTTTCAGAGGGCGAGGTCTCACTCGCTCACCAGGAGTGGTCACACAAAGCGTGCTCACAGAGGAACAGAAATACCAACCTGCACGCACAGTGGCACGCTTATTCACACCGAGCTGGAAGCCGTAAGCCCTACAAAGGCAGATCAAAATTTGTTTGCAGGGTACCAATCAGTATCAGCGGGATTTAATTCACCATGGGAAATCTGAGTTGGGGGGCTTCTCTGATCTTTCCCCGTTGTAAAAAAAAAGAAAATCTAATCCATTCACATTATGTGACAGACACCAAAGCAACACGTGCCGTTTCCACACTGGCGATTAATGTCACATTCTACCGTATATTAGTTTAAAAAGTCTAATCACCTCTGCATTTATTACTACAACTTTCAAAGAAAATCGGCTTATAAATGCATTTCATTCCACACTGGCTGACAGCATTATATATATTCTGTATCTGCTTCTTCAAGCTCTTCATCGAAGCAATACGATATTTACCCTGAGAGAAATACTCCAACCCAAGACTCTGTGTTTTTAATGGCTGCACTATTTCATCAAATGGATATATTCTAAATGTCTTGTGCATCATTTTATACAAGATTTCCCCAAAATATAGCCTGACATATTTATCTATCTATGGAAACTTTCTCCACTTGAATTTAAATTAAAACCCTGTCAGTTTGAACAATGTTTGACTGCACAGACGTCATGACTGAACCACAACTGGAAAGCTGCTTGTACAAAAGGGTTATAAAAGGTTAATTTTGCTGCAATTTCAGCTCCTTAACTCCATGTCATGTATGTTTTTACAGACTATTTTCAAATGCATGATATTAGTGCTGAAACTAACTCATACCACCATTGTATATATGTTCTTCCTGTTTCGTTTCCTTTCATTTCTGTACTGTATGAAAAATCAGTAGTAACCAATGGCTGCCTGGTGTGGCAGAAAACACAGCAGTACGGTTTGCAAAAATGGTTAGATGTCATGTAAAATGTGATTTGTAGTAAACTGGCTAAAATATGCAAAACCATTAAGGAAACAAGTGTGTGATACTGTACAAATCTGCAACAAATAAACTACAAAAACAAATAAGCTCCAAAAAAAATATTATTAGTCCTCACAAAAAGTACATTTTTGTTTCGAGCATGGCATCCCTAGCATGCATACGGTGCAACACAACAGACATATGGTACTGATCATGACTATATAATTCCAAGTCGACCCGTTGACCCGTGTAAGCCACAGCCCGAGGAAACGTGTGCACGTGCGAGAGTGTGTGTGAGCGTACGTGCACGCATGAGAACGGGGCCACTGAGAAGTGTGTCTGCTGTCTGGGGGGTGGGGGGAGGGGCTCCACAGAGTTGCCTCTCATCTAATTACAACTACCCCCCCCCCCCCCCGCTCCACACACCCACCCTCACAGCAAACAGTCCATTCAGCCACATGCACAGACACACACACACACACGGGATGTTCCTTCAAGTGAATCTGAAGCCGTATGAACTCACTCATGAACTACAGATTCAGGTGTGTGTGTGTGTGTGTGTGTGTGTGTGTGTGTGTGTGTGTGTGTGTGTGTGTGTGTGTGTGTGTGTGTGTGTGTGTGTGTGTGACTGTGCAGACAGCAGAGAGGGAAAAGTAACTGAAATAGCTTCAGGGCACAAAGTATAAACACAACTATGTTTTCCTGCACAGACTCTGCAGCATGGCACACCAGCTTTTTCAGCAGCAACAACAACAAAAAAATCACTGCTGTTCTACTGTGACTTGTGTGGATGTTCACTTCTGAGCTGATCGGATAAGTTCACGTAATAAAAAAAAAACGAGTGCATAAAATACTGAAAGTATTTGATATCCGCCACTAATCCTTGCCTGAGCCTTTTGCAAACTAATTCCTGATGCTGTTACACACACACACACAAAACACATGATCAAAAACACATGGAGCTCCAAACATAATTGCAGCCAACAATACTGTTAAATCTGCAGACTTTGAGTCTTTCTGACTAGCACAAGCCACTAGTCTCTTACAATGAATTTGACTTGACTGCAAGTCATTCCAAAAGTCTTCAGTCTAAACAAAGAAAACAGTGTCAAACTGCAGCTTTAATCATTAACGCCAGGGCTGCGACACATGTGAGATGACATGCAACTTCCATCTCAACAGCAGATTGAGCTTTCACTTCCCTTTTTTTATGTTTTATGCAGACAATAACACAAAAGCAAGTATGAGTAACTCTAAACAAGCAATAATTTCCCAGAAACAACTACTACTTTTTGAAATGAGCGGATTACAGGAAATAAATCTCCCATATTTTTTTTTTAAAAAGAGAGAAAAAAAAGGTACATAGATAATTCCACAAAAATATAGTCTCATGAAGCATGTTATTGCTACATAATTGTGCCTGCACTTCCCTTCAATACACTGCATCTGGTAGATCTAGTCATGAAACATCCTTTAAAACACAATCAGGGGGGGAAATACCGGTAATGTCCACTGTGAGCCTCACGAGAAGTTTTTTTCGTTCATTTATGAAAAAGAGCAAAAGGAAACGACTTAGTAAACAAACTCACCAGGAAATCCCTACCAAAAATGCAGAACTTCACTCCTCCAGTTGTGGCTTTCGTAGTAGTAGTAGTAGTAGTAGTAGTGGTGATGATGATAGTAGCAGTAGTGATTGTAGTAGTAATGTCCGTACCAACACTAGTCACTCAGTACAGTTGCTTCCTGGTTCTCTCTTAGAGGCAACTCTTTCTCTTTTTGCCGTTTCCTCTCTCTGACTAATTTTTTCCTCTTCCTAACTTCCTCTAAAATTCCCTCCTCATCTGCACTTCATTGTCTATTTTCTGTCTCTCTATCAGCTGCTTTCTCAGTTGTCTCCGTGTGTCTCTCCCCTCTCTTTTCTCCCAGCAGTAGTCCACAACAAAGCCCACGCTGCTGCGGCTTCTGCTGCTGGTGGAAGCCGCTGCAAAGCTTCCCTCCCAATGAATGAGCAGGAGGAGGAGGAGGAGGAGGAGGAGGAGGAGGAGGAAAGGGGGGTAGATTTGCATAGGGGCTGGGGAGGGGTAGAGTGAGGGAAGGAAGAGTGGGTGGGTGTGGTGGGTGGTGTGGGAGAGAGGGGGGGGGGGAGTTGAGCCCTTTATTCATGTTATCTGTAGGCCATATCGACAGTCTACATCAGTCACCTGCTACTCAGCAAGCCTCTGGGGGAGGGGGAGGTGACGGGGGAGAGGGGTTAACGGTGGGGCTCCGAGAGCGGATGGGGGATGGGGGGAGGTAAAAGGTTAAACTGGATCAGAAGAGAGTCCAGATTGAAACGGGTGAAAAGGGGCAAACTCCTGGAGTTGGTGCACACATAAGCAAGCTTTCCCTCAACATGCACACACACACACACACACACACACACAGACTCTCACGGCCCCCTCAGTGTAACCCTAGCCTATTCAGACATTCCCTGATGAAAGATGGCCAGGTCCAGCGTCAGGAAACAGTTGCCCAGTCGGATATCACCCGGCACTGGAACAATGTGGAGCAGAGCAGTCAGAGGAAGCCTGCATGGGAAAAGTCCCTTCAGTCAAAGATATCTTAATCTGCTTCTGGACGGACAAACGGGAACGCTAATGTTGCAAATTTAAGAGAGGAACTATTTGATTGGAGTGTGTGCATGTGTGCATGGTGTTTCTTAATGAGATATGGCGTAAAGATGTATAATTATTTGACACTATTCTTGCAGTTACAATGTATCTTCAAGTCTATTCCTGTCAGGACACCCACTGAGAATTTGATTTGTTTAGTCTGTGAGGGTCAAATCCCACTGATGGTTGATGGTTTCAAAATAAAAGCAGAATTAGAAAGTTACAACAAAAGGAAGCAATAAATCTATACACAAGATATTTTTGAAAAGAATGCACTGATATAATTTTTTTGTATTTTTAATACTAATACCGGAGTAAAATTGTGTTTAGAAAAGTATTAAGAAAATAAAATATGATCATTTGTAGCTTGTAATAAAGCTTTTTAGTAATTTGTTGCCCAAATATAGAATTTAAAAGATGACAATTTTGCCTTAAATAGAAAAAACAACTAGCATGTGTCTGCATCTGCTAAAATACAGACATGCTCTGTTATTCTATGCATTATTCAGAAAGCACTATTCTGCATTCTGACCCAGTTAAATATCATCAAGCAAAGACAAAGACATATCACACAAAATGTGAAAAAACAACACTTTTGCATGATGATGTACTGTACTGTACAAAAAAGGGAAAATAATTAGACACCCGATCTTGGCATCCTCTGTAACTTCTTACAAAAATGTGTAGCAGGGTCACAGCAGGACAATTTGGAAGAAAGCTAATTAGAATTTTTAAATGTAGTAGTAATTACAGAGTCTCTCACTCCTTCTCTCACATCTACAGCTAATTATCAGCTCATTAACACCTCAACCAAGCCCTACTTATTCACTTACTCCCATACAAACAAAGCTATCTGGTGATTTACATTATCCTGTTTTCCCCCCTCAAACTGAATTCACACCAAAGACTAAATCTGTGTTAAGTCTCTCTGATAGCACAGACCAGGGGCTGACTTCACAAAGATAGACCTTGACTATGGCTTAGATAGAAATAATGGTCAGACTTCAGATGGATGTATAAATTCATCTGCTGCACAAAGCTGTCTAGTTCTGGACTTAAGTAGGACTAATTTGCCATGAATTCTGGGGAAATAGAGACTTTTTTCAAACTAAAAAAACGTGGCTGACAGAGTAACTGCTTCAAACCGCTCGGCTCTATTCACTCCAGCAGACAAATGTTGTCTTCTGGAAGAATTCAACAGTAGTCTAAAACAGTGCAGTGCAGACCTGTAGCAGAGCTGAGCTGCTATGGCTTCTCAATGTGACAGGATGTAGCACTTCTGTTAACTCATAAGTGAGACTCAGGATAGTTTCTAAAAACAGGTTACTGTGCTCTCTAAATACTCTTCCCTTCCTTATCGCTCCGGCACAACTTTGTTAGACAACCACAAATAATGAGCTACATGGGGTGGGAATCACCAGAGACCCAACCATACGATATTATCACGATACTTAAGTCACGGTACGATCTTATTGTGATTTTAAACATTTTGCAATATGCTGAGAAATGCAATAAGATATATTGCGATTTATTACCTTTTTTTCAACTACAAATTATGCAGTTTGTCAACATCTGTTTTATCTAATAAGATACCGTTTTCACTCTGTTCATGTCACTTCAATCATTTTTATTGCAGCAAACTGGAATGTTAGTCAAGCAGACAGACTGACCAACACTGTCATAAAAACATAAATGTGGCATAAGGCACCTGAAAAACGGAACTGTTTGTATTAGAGCCTACATTGTATTTGCAATATTAATAGTTTATATAATAAAAAATGAATACTTGACGTCTGTGTATCGATACAATATTGCCACGCAAAATATCCCGATACGTTTTTTCCCCAAACCCCTCGGAGCCAAGTTTTCCTCTATGTTTTTGTCATTGCGTGCCACTGGTCAGCACAGGCGTCACTGATTGTTACCATGGAAACATAGGTCTGACTGGGGATTAGTGTAGCTAACTTTTTAGGATTAAAATAAATCAGTCGTTATTTTTATGAAACCTTCGTTAGACTAATCGAAGAGCAAGATTGAGACTTGTCTAACACTACAGACCAGTCTAGACTATCTTTGTGAAAGTGGCCCCTGGTGAGCTCTAGAGGCGGATATAAGGACGTCACATCATGACAGCTCCCTTTACACACAAGGATTAGTATTTTGTCAGCCAGGCAGTCTTGTATGGAAGTACATCTGAAGCAGACGTTAACATCTCTCTGGTGTATCGACACATAAACACTGAATGGAGGCCCCAAACATGACCGCCTCACTGCCCGAGGACTGAGAACATGTAACTGCTACCATCCATCAACAACGTGAGGGAAACACAAACACACACACTTGAACACACACTTCCCATTAATCAAGAAGGATGTTGGTGTGGGTTATTCAAAGCCACATGTTTCCTGACCAGAGGAAACCAAAAACAAGGTAAAGGGGGAGGATATAGCTGGATGGGAGCTAATGTAACGTAACAGCAAACATGAGGATGATTGCTATCTACAGCACCTGTTAAACTTCTTCAAAATACCAGAATCAACAGATTCCCTCCAGAGACATTTTTCAAAGTGATTTTGAAGGATGACAAATGACTAAATATCAGCTAAAGAAACTAAACAGCTAAATCTTGAACATTAAGCTTAAACATTATTGCAAATCACATGGTGACATACTCCTTTAACCGCGGAGCGTAATTACCATATAATTACATCCTGATTGATAATTAATAGTTCAGTACTGCTTTCACACTTTAATAATATCATCCCGTAGCTCTAATTTGCACAGACACGTACAGGGAATGTTTTGTCTAAGTGAGGTTCAGGGTTCCACACGGGGTCCATGGAAAAATTAGGAGTATATAAAAACACACAGAAGGAAGTGATAGGAAGTTTTTGAGTGGCCTCGGACAGATTTGCACATTTGATAAATCTTGAAATAGTTAAAGAAGCACTTTTACATACAGAGCTGCAACGATTAATCGATTAGTTGTCAACTATTAAATTAATCGCCAACTATGTTGATAATCGATGAATCAGATTAATACAAATTCTCTGATTGCAGCTTCTAAAATGTGAATATTTTCTGGTTTCTTTGCTCCTCTATGACCATCCATCCATTATCTGTAACCGCTTATCCTATTCAGGCTT